>NC_090763.1:56856862-56861862 GCF_036898095.1 Palaemon carinicauda
TCAGAGGAACTACGACTTTCCGCTGCCAATAAAGCAAATCATCTACTGTGTGAAAATATTAAATTCTTGCCATTTTTTCTCTAATGCACTATGAAATTTTTATAGGCCATAAATACTCCTATTTGACATATCAAACTTAGCCTGCGACAAAATTGTTGTTAAGAGCTTTGTCAAATTTTTGCAATTACACCAAAATGAAACATGGTATCTTTTTATGAAAACTGCTTGAAGAATAACTTGGTTTGTTAGCCGCCAAATCTTATCAAAATACTATGAAAGTATGAATATGATAGATAGAAAAATTCACCTTTGTCTCAGGGAAAAATAAAAAAATAATAATAAAATAATTAAATAAATCTTAAACACTTGATGTTATGTGTTTTTTTAGCTCACCTTTGTCTCAGGGAAAAAAATAATAATAATAAAATAAATAAATAAATCTTAAACACTTGATGTTATGTGTTTTTTTTTTCAACTCTTCGTCAATTACTTAACTATGGTGAAAATCTATGAACCAGCCGCATAATACAAGCCTGGTAAAATCCCTGAAGCAATCCCGAAACAAAACTAGTAAAATGTAGAAATTAACACTAATGATAAAGTCTGTAAAATCTAGAGAGTATCACCAAAGATAAAGCCTCTACATCTGCGATGCAACCCACAAAGACAATGCTCATGAAATCTATTGAGCAAGCTCAAAGATAAAGCTAGTAAAATCTTTGAGGCAGGCCCAAAGATAAAGCTGGTAAAATCTTTGAGGCAGGCCCAAAGATAAAGCTGGTAAAATCTTTGAGGCAGCCCCAAGATAAAGCTGGTAAAATCTTTGAGGCAGGCCCAAAGATAAAGCTAGTAAAATCTTTGAGGCAGGCCCAAAGATAAAGCTGGTAAAATCTTTGAGGCAGGCCCAAAGATAAAGCTAGTAAAATCTTTGAGGCAGCCCCAAAGATAAAGCTGGTAAAATCTTTGAGGCAGGCCCAAAGATAAAGCTAGTAAAATCTTTGAGGCAGCCTCAAAGATAAAGCTGGTAAAATCTTTGAGGCAGCCCCAAAGATAAAGCTGGTAAAGTCTTTGAGGCAGGCCCAAAGATAAAGCTGGTAAAATCTTTGAGGCAGCCCCAAAGATTAAAGCTGGTAAAATCTTTGAGGCAGCCTCAAAGATAAAGCTGGTAAAATCTTTGAGGCAGGCCCAAAGATAAAGCTGGTAAAATCTTTGAGGCAGCCCCAAAGATAAAGTTGGTAAAATCTTTGAGGCAGCCCCAAAGATAAAGCTGGTAAAATCTGTGAAACAACCCCAATGAGAAAGCTGGTAAGATTTGTGAAACAATTCCAAAGACAAAGCTGGTAAAATTTGTGAAACAATTCCAAAGACAAAGCTGGTAAAATTTGTGAAACAATTCCAAAGACAAAGCTGGTAAAATCTGTGAACCAACCCAAACAGACAAAGCTGGTAAAATCTGTGAAACAACCACGATGACAACACTGGTAAAATTTGTGAAATAATTCCAAAGACAAAGCTGGTAAAATTTGTGAAACAATGCCAAAGACAAAGCTGGTAAAATCTGTGAACCAACCCAAACAGACAAAGCTGGTAAAATCTGTGAACCAACCCCAAAGACAAAGCTGGTAAAATCTGTGAAACAATTCTGAAGACAAAGCTGGTAAAATCTGTGAAACAACCCAAAGGCAAAGCTGGTAAAATCTGTGAAACAACCACGATGACAACACTGGTAAAATTTGTGAAACAATTCTGAAAACAAAGCTGGTAAAATCTGTGAGAACCCAAAGACAAAGCTGGTAAAATCTGTGAAACATCCACGATGACAACACTAGTGAAGTCTGTGAAACAATTCAGAAGACAAAGCTGGTAAAATCTGGGAAACAACCCAAAGACAAAGCTGGTAAAATCTGTGAAACAACCACGATGACAACACTGGTAAAATTTGTGAAACAACCCCATTGACAAAGCTGGTGAAATCTGTGAAACAATTCCAAAGACAAAGCTGGTAAAATCTGTGGAGCAACCCAAAGACAAAGCTGGTAAAATCTGTGAAACACCCCAAAGACTAAGCTGGTAAAACCTGTGAAGCAGCCCAAAGACAAAGCTACTAAATCCGTGAATGGATCCCAAAGAAAAAGCCAATTAAATAGATTAAACAGTCCCAAGACAAAACTGGTGAAAAAATAATAATAATAATAATAATAATAAACAGCACTGACAGCATAATGTGAAACTTCTCTGAAGACATAGCTGATTAAATAGAGATCCTTTAAACATAAAACTGAAGAAATATGTGAAAGGACCAGAAAGACGAAGTTGATATCATGGGTCTAAACTTGCAAAATTGTAGGGGTAACACTGAAGAAAAAACAAAAAGCTAAGCCTAAAGCTTGTAAAGTTATAGAAGTAACACTGAAGAAAAAAACTAAAAACGTAGGCCTAACACTTGTAAAATTATCGAAGTAACACCGAAGGAAAAAAACTAAAAAGCTAGGCCTAAAGCTTGTAAAATTATAGATGTAACACTGAAGAAAAAACTAAAAAGCTATGTCTAAAGCTTGTAAAATTATAGAAGTAGCACTAAAGAAAAAACTAAAAAGCTAGGACTAGGCTTGTAAAATTATATAAGTAACACAGAAAAAAAAAACTAAAAATCTAGATCAAAAGCTTGTGAAATTATAGTAGCAACACTAATGATAATACTAAAAAGCTAGAATTAAAGCTTGTAAAATTATAGAAGTAACACTAAAGAAAAACCTAAAAAGCTAGGCCTAAAGCTTGTCAAATTATAGAAGCAACATTAAAGGAACAAACTAAAAGGCTAGGCCTAAAGCTTTTAAAATTATAGTAGCAACACTAATGAAAAACCTAAAAGGTTTGGCCTAAAGTTTGTAAAATTATATTAGCAACACAAATGAAAAAAAAAACTAAAAGGCTAGGCTTAAAGCTTGCAAAACTATAAAAGTAACACTAAAAAAAAAACTAAAAAGCTGTGCCTTAAGCTTGTAAAATTATAGAAGCAACACTAAAAACCTAAAAAGATAGGCCTTAAGCTTGTAAAATTATAGAAGCAACACTAGGAAAAAAACTAAAAAGATAAGTGAGGTAACCTGATAGGCAAGGTTAGAGAAATCTATGAAGCAACCATAAATAAGGATAAAGCTCGTTAAATCTTTGAAGCAACCACTCATATATATCAGGTAAAACAAGTGATAGAACTAGCAAGATATGTGAAATAAAGCTGTATGTAAAAAAAAAATAAAACCTGTCTAGTCACGAGGAAAAAATTCATTATATCTCTGAAGCAACCAGATAAACAAAACTACAGTATAGTCCATTTCTTTTAGCGATGCATATTTGCACCGACTCGCAGCGGTGCCCTTTTAGCTCGGAAAAGTTTACGGATCGCTGATTGGTTGGACAAGATAATTTATAGTAATGTCTGTAAACAATCCTAGAGAAAGAACTAATAATAAGCTTTATGAAGTAACTATTAAAACAGTAAAATGATTGTCTAGGTACGGGAAAGACAAGATAAGTTTCACCGGATGCCTTAAACTAACTTTTCTTTTTTTATCAGGATTTCTTTCCTCCTAGTTTGCATCATCTCGATTCACCAACAAATGCAGACTCTTTTAATGGTGTTAGTACTTATATTAATATATGCTTAGGTGTATTTCCGTAAATATAAACCAGTAACAGTACAGTATAGAAATTTCCCATCTGTGTGCAGATGTGGGCGTTCACATGTGAGAACACAAACCAAATTCTCATTCATACGTACAGTACATACACATACATGTGTGTAAGTGCACCCCCTCTCTCTCTCTCTCTCTCTCTCTCTCTCTCTCTCTCTCTCTCTCTACGAACTTGAAAACTTTCTGTAGATAACTAAGTAAACATCATTTTTACGTATATTGTATCCTATCTAGGAAGAGAAAATAAACGATCGGACAAGTTATTCTTCCCCCAATTGTGTTCTTCATCAAGTAGAATAAAGTAATTTAGCCACGGCAGAAAAGGGGAGGAAAAAAAAAAAAAAAACAGCCAGGCTCACCTGTGAGGGGTAAGTAACAAAGTAGACGTGGAGGTAAATCCATCAGGAGAAATCAATAACACACGGAATGGTTTTCCTAGAGAATAACGATGCTCTCTCTCTCTCTCTCTCTCTCTCTCTCTCTCTCTCTCTCTCTCTCAATTGGCCTTCTTTGTAATCAAATGTTTCCACAGTTCGATTATTACCTCATGTTAGCTGTTATCTTTTAATGAAATGTTTCCACAGTTCGATTATTACCTCATGTTAGCTGTTATCTCTCTCTCCTCTCTCTCTCTCTCTCTCTCTCCTCTCTCTCTCTCTCTCTCAATTGGCCTTCTTTATAATCAAATGTTTCCACAGTTCGATTATTACCTCATGTTAGCTGTTATCTTTTAATGAAATGTTTCCACAGTTCGATTATTACCTCATGTTAGCTGTTATCTCTCTCTCTCTCTCTCTCTTCTCTCTCTCTCTCTCTCTCTCTCTCTCTCTCTCTCTCTCTCTCTATTAATTCTTTTTAATCATAATATAAATTTCCATCCTAATTTCCCCATCAATTTCTTTTGCATTTACTCGCGCTTTCAAATGCTACAACAAAATTTCCCTTGAGGCGCAACATGAATCACATCTGTTGACAGATTAGTGTTTACATTCTCTCTGGATAGCATAAGAGAAACCCTTTCAGATTACGTTCTCTGCCAACGAAAAGTCCGTTGGTTAAAGTGATCTACTTTAAGTATGATTATTCCACTGTCATGTGATTTGATGTCACATGAGAAGGGAAGTCTTCTTATTCTGTAATTTTTTGCATCACGTTCATCGTTTTCTTAAATAGAAGAGAAATATTTTCTTTCCCATTTCTGTTCCATAATATATACGAGACAAATAACCTTCAAATACATAATTTGTATCGAAGAAATCTCAGTTCTCTAATGATAATCCCTTTATCAAAATCTAGATATTAGAT
>NC_090763.1:56866862-56869362 GCF_036898095.1 Palaemon carinicauda
TATTTATGAAGCAATAATTAAGAGCTGTTTACTTCGTAATTTTGTAAATGACTTAATATAAGATACTTTTCACCAGTGTAATTGATCTGTTATTATATATTTCGATATCCTGTAACTAGGCCTTACAGTATAGTTAGGTTTATATATACAGGGCCATGGGCAGCAAAGTGATTTAAAAGGGGGTTAGATTTGGAACTGGTGGGTTGGGGCTGAATGTAGGTGTGGGAGGAGGGGTGGGGGTGGGGGGAGGGCGTCAATAGGAACTTTGCCCTGGGGCGGCAGTTAGGTATGTGAGGGCCCGGCATAAATATGCAGAATTTAATGTACCTGGTCCGAACTTATCGTCTCGATCCTGACTGACATTACTGGAAGTATAAGTAAACTAGTGCAGTATTACTAGCAAGGGACAATCGTATCATTATCTTTATCATCACTTGCTAACCTGCAAGCCTAGCTGGAAAAGCAGGATACTATAAGCACAGGAGCCCCAACAGGGAAAATAGCCCAGTGAGGAAAGGAAACAAGGAAAAATAAAATATTTTATGAACAGTAATAACATTGAAATAAATATTTCCTATACAAACTACAAAAACTAACAAAACAAGAGGAAGAGAAATTAGATAGAATAGTGAGGCCGAGTGTACCCTCAAGCAAAAGAACTCTAATCAAAGACAGTGGCAGACCATGGTACAGAGGCTATGGCACTACTCAAGACTAGAGAACAATGGTTTGATTTTGGAATGTCCTTCTCCTAGAAGAGCTGCTTACCATAGCTAAAGAGTCTCTTCTACCCTTATCAGGAAGAAAGCAGCTACTGAAAAATCACAGTGCAATAGTTAACCCCTTGGGTGAGGACAAATTTTTTGGTAATCTCAGTGTTGTTAGGTGTATGAGGACAGAGGAGAATCTATAAAGAATAGGCCAGACTATTTGGTGTATGTGAGGCAAAGGGAAAGTGAACCATAACCAGAGAGCAGGATCCAATGTATTACTGTCTGGCCAGTAAAAGGACCCCATAACTCTCTATAGCGGTAGTATCTCAACGGGTGGCTGGTGCCCTGGCCAACTTACTACCTACATTACTCTTATACTGCATACGAAGATGTAATGATTTATAAAAGAATTTATTTCTTTATTTCTAAAAGATAAGGTCTAATATAGAATATTTGATATCAAGTGATAAGTCTCTATTTTTTTTATCGTTTATTATGAAATACAAATTTACAATCTTTCAATTTATAACATATATACATCATAGTATATTTACATAAATAATTTCTTATTTTATATAGAGTGTATTTACAATTGAAATTTTTACTATTCATCAAAATATGTTTTTAAATAAAAAATATATCGAGTCGTGAATAGCTTTTTAAAAGAAGTATTAAATCCTATTTTATTTACATTAAACGTATTTATCATTTTGCTTTTGATATATCTAAGTAATTGCGGGTCAGTACTTGAAAATCCTAATTACCTTCCTATCCATAATATCCTTTTGATATATTTAAGTAATTGCGGGTCAGTACTTGAAAATCCTAATTACCTTCCTATCCATAATATCCTTTTGATATATTTAAGTAATTGCGGGTCAGTACTTAAAAATCCTAATTACCTTCCTATCCATATCCCTGCAATAAAATCTGCTGTTATGACCATTGCCCTATTTTCATCTTTCTTTGAATCTACTTCAAAATCTAGCTTTAAATCCTTAATCTCTTAATAGGTTTCAATTCACAGCATTCATTGAACAATTCAAAAAACCAAAACAACAAATTTTCTACAAAGGGACAGAGATATACTATATGCATTTTAGTTTCTATGCACCCACAATAAGTCTTTTACTTGCTTTCATCATAGCTAATCTATCATTTGTGTTCAATTACATCGTGTATATAGTTAAATAGAATTTCTCTACTCTTATTCTCTATATACATATTATTTACATGCCTCCAAATTAATTTCCAGTTAAATAAAGAGTACAGTTTTTCAATGTTTGAATTGAAAGTATATATAAGAGAGATCGCCAATTTCCAGTACTATCTCTCCTATATAATAAAGAGCAAGTGTCTGGATATATACATATATATATATATATATATATATATATATATATATACATATATATATATATATATATATATATATATATATATGTGTGTGTGTGTGTGTGTGTGTGTGCATACATAAAGGTTAAAGGTGACTGGTTTCAGTTCCGGTTCCATCAGAATAGATGCTCACCATAATGTCAGCCGGGCAAGCCCAACCCTCCACTGTGGTGCCCTACCACAGCAGTAGCCTCCCCAGTAAACAGCTTAAACTCACGGTCCTGGGCGGGGATCGATCTCTTGCCATGCAAAATGCTAGGCAAACACGTTACCACTGTACTATATATATATATATATATATATATATATATATATATATATATATATATATATATATATATATATATATATATATATATACATACATACATACATATATATATATATATATA
>NC_090763.1:56874362-56876862 GCF_036898095.1 Palaemon carinicauda
TTTGTCTCCTTTTTTATAGTATCCCAAATATCTTTTGGTATCCATGGCTTTCTTCTTGTAATTACATGTCCTAAAATTTCACGCCACCTGACTGATATACTGTACGTTCTTAATTCTCATAACCAGGCCTTCTCCATCATGAGGCTTAATACTACACAGTATTCTAGAAATTTTATTCCAGCTGTTACCAAGTTGTGGAATGATCTTCCTAATCGGGTAGTTGAATCAGTAGAACTTCAAAAGTTCAAAATTGGAGCAAATGTTTTTTTATGTTGATCAGGCTGACATGAGTCTTTTTATAGTTTATATATGACATATCTGTTTTTGACGTTGTTAATAGTTTATATAGGACATATCTGTTTTGACGTTGTTACTGTTTTTAGAATGATTTATTGTTAATTTATTCTCATCATTTATTTATTTCCTTATTTCCTATCCTCACTGGGCTATTTTTCCCTATTGGAGCCCTTGGGCTTATAGCATCTTGCTTTTCCAACTAGGTTTGTAGCTTGGCTAATAATAATAATAATAATAATAATAATAATAATAATAATCACACCATTCTTCGTTAATTGTCTGCTCTTCCTCTCTTAAAGTCTCTAAGACTTCAAATCGATTTCTAATTTCAATTGCAAAGTTTTCTCTGTGCTCATCTTCTAGAAGCTTAGTTGTATCAGACCTAGGTATTCTAGCTACATTTCTGTTGGGTACTTTCAGTTCTAATTTCAGTGTGGCAATGAGGAGCTGGTAATCACTACCAATATCTGCAACTCTATAGCTTCTCACATTTCTTAGAGTTCTCCTTCTCTCTTTTTTAATGGCTATTTGATCTATTTGATTTTTGTAATTGCCACAGGGTGAAGTCTGTGTATATCTGTGGATGTCCTTGTGCTGGAAAAGAGTACCTCCAATAACAAGATTGTTTGCTGAACAAAAACTTATGAAATGGGCTCCATTTTCATTTGCAACTTCTCCAAGTCCCTCATCACCCATCACATTCTCCATGCATTGATTAATCTTTCCAACTTTAGCATTGAAGTCACCAATCACAATATTTATAGCTCTCTCTCTGGGATCTCATCTATTACACTCTGCAGGTCTTCATAGCATTCATCTTTCCTTTCTTCAGGGGAATTATTTGTTGGTGCATCGCACTCTATAATGCTCATATTGCACTGCTTTGAAATTTAAACTTTGCCAATAACAATCTACTATTTACAGCTCTCCCCTCAGTTAACGCCTTTTCCGCTCTCAGTGTCATCATCATTCCTACCCTTTCTCTTCCAACTCCATAAATTCTTCCTGAATAGATATATATATTGCCTTGATCTAAGATTTCCCTACCAACCCCCTCACAATATGTTTCAGTTAGGGCCAAGATATTCAAATTATACTTCATAAATTCATTCTCCACTTGCTGTAACTTTCCAATCTGACTCATGGTTCTAACATTCCAATTACCAATTTTCAATTTTTCTCTAGTATTTTTAAACCTGGAGATTCTTAGCACCCCACTACGCCCTGGAATGGGGGCCATTCTGCCATTGTCGCTTTCCATAGACTGACTAAATCCAAAGATTTGTATATATATATATATATATATATATATATATATATATATACATATATATATGCTGTATATATATATATATATATATATATATATATATATATATATATATATATATATATATATATATACAGTACATATATAGATGTAGGATACGATAGCGGCTTATACGGTGGGATACCGAGTTCAATCCTAAATTAAATTTGATAAGATTGACTGAAACAGGACCCTGCAACTCCTGTGAGAGGGGACTGAGTTAGGGGGCTCTGCGCTCTAAGGATTTAGTGTTTAGCCTGCTTAATTCTGGGAACTCGTGCTCTTCAAGAAAAACACTCACAAGGGCACCCAGTATCGGCAGTGGTTAAAAAGAAAAGGGCTTGGGGTGAGCAACTTCATCGACAACGAGTTACTGAGAAACTATAGTCCATTTCTTTTAGCGATGTATATTTGCACCGACTCGCAGCGGTGCCCTTTTAGCTCGGAAAAGTTTCCGGATCGCTGATTGGTTGGACAAGATAATTCTAACCAATCAGCGATCAGGAAACTTTTCCGAGCTAAAAGGGCACTGCCGTGAGTCGGTGCAAATATGCATCGCTAAAAGAAATGGACTATAGAAAGCTTATTACTCAACCAACGAATCAATGAACACATCTAACTGTAGAATCCAACTCGACTAGAATTTATCAAAACCACTAAATATTTAATTACGTAGAGACTTTTCTTTTTACCTTGCATTAATTCAGTTACTCGCATCGTTTCTTAGCGTTGCTATAATTTAATCTTATCTGACCTTAATTTCTTTACACATAAAACAAAATTATCAAAGGATTTAGAGAATGATACTTAGGAAAACTTATGCAAGCGCTCTTGATTTAAATACAGAAAATTAATAAGAAAAATTACAAATAAAATCACGTGGCGTAAGAGATG
>NC_090763.1:56881862-56886862 GCF_036898095.1 Palaemon carinicauda
CTGTGGTTCTTTTGTATCTGAGCATCACGTTTTCCTGTGATTTTTACGCATATATATATATATATATATATATATATATATATATATATATATATATATATATATATATATATATATATATTGTGTGTGTCTTTTCTTAACATCATTATTGAATTTTAAGTAATAGACTGTAGAATAGGTATTGACAGGCACCATAGTGACTAATGGAATGCAATATCTGGTGTTCCTTAAGATAGTGTTCTCGACTCTACTATCAATAGTAAAGTATGCCCTCTCCACCATAAGGGGGCCTACCAAGTTATTTTTGGACGAATATTTTTAAATGAATGAAAATGAGAAAATTCGCCCGAAGTCATCTATCCTCACGGTGACAATTTTCACGGCAAAACATTAAGAAATAACGAAGATATGATGAATTTAAAAACCCGACCCCTTCGATTTTCAAAAATGTGGGTAGAATGTACCTTAGATTTGAGCTTGACCTTACTTTTGGAGGAATATTTGACCTTATTTTTGGAGGAATATTTGACCTTATTTTTGGAGGAATATTTGACCTTATTTTTGGAGGAATATTTTTCAAATTAACGAAAGTGAGTAAATTCAACCAAATTCATCTATGGCATACCATCTATCATTAAAAACTATTTTTTTTTTTTTTATGTATTTTTTACCCTGAAACATTTCAGGCAGTGAGTGCGATACGTTATCCCCGGAAGTGCAAAAGACAAACGAAGCTGTTTTTCT
Organism: Palaemon carinicauda; assembly: GCF_036898095.1. Lineage (NCBI taxonomy): Eukaryota > Metazoa > Arthropoda > Malacostraca > Decapoda > Palaemonidae > Palaemon > Palaemon carinicauda. The sequence goes on from NC_090763.1 coordinate 56,882,607, forward strand.
AGGTGTCATTCTTTTTTCCATTCAAATGCTTATAACTTTCTTATTTGAAAAACAAATTTCAAAAATAAATAAGCCCTTTTAAAGACTAGAAAAACTGCTATTTTTTGAAAATAGATTTTTCATAAATGGAAAATAAAGCGAAGGAGTTCAGAGTTTATCTTAAAAAAAAAGAAAAGAATATTCGTATAATTTTTTTTTCTTCGTGTTTTTTGGAGATTACCTGGCCCTTACGGCCAGACACGGGCTCTTACACACTTGCCGCCAGTAGGTTGAAAAAATTATTCCAAGAGATCCTTTTCCTTGTTATATAATTTCTAAGTCAGTAGGTTTTATTGCAATAGCTTCAGTAATAAACAACCTGAATTAATTTTTTTTTTTATTATTTATTTTCAGTTAAATTGAAAATAATCAACCAATCTCCTTGAAATTTTTTCAGAATGATTTCCTTATACATACTAACACGGTATCCTATAAGTTTTATTTCAGCTGTGACCAGACTGTGGAATTATCTCTCTAATCAGGCAGTAGAATCAGGGAAACTTCAGACTAACAAACTTTTTTGTAAATGCTTTTCTGTTGAGCACGTTGATATAAGTCTCGCTTTATAATTTACATATATTTCATCTATTCTAACATTGTTATTGATCTTAAAATATTTTATATTTTCTATTCATCATAATATATAGTTTATTTGCTATTCCCTTATTTCCTTTCGGCTTTGGGCTAGTATTCCCTGCTGGAGCCCTTGGGTTTGTATCATTCCGCTTTTCTAATCAGAGTTGCACCTTGAATAATAATAATAATAATGATAATAATAATAATAATAATAATAATAATAATAATAATGATAATAATAATAATAATAATAATAATAATAATAATAATAATAATAATAATAATAATAATAACACAGTAACGATAACAATCACTAAGAATAGTAATAGGTTTACACTTGATCTTTGTGGACTCAATCTTCTCACCCAATTAAAGATATAATTACGAAAATTGTTTGTCAAGATTTCAAAGGACATTTTTTTTTTTCCGAGAAGTCGGAAAATCAAGAGAAAACAAAAGAAAAGGAAACTTCATCACTGACTCCAGAGGATCTTATGACCAGACGATATGTTTACTTTGCTGTACACATATTAAGTAGTTTACTTTAGGAGAGATCGAGGTAATGTTTATTGTTCTGCTTTCGGAACACAACCAGTTTGTGATTGAATATAAACAAAAGATTAATAAGTTGAATATGTATGGATGTAATTGATACACACACACACACACACACGTATATATATATATATATATATATATATATATATATATATATATATATATGTGTGTGTGTGTGTGTGTGTGTGTGCATGTGTATGTTTATTTATACACACACATATACACACATACACACACACACACACATATATATATATATATATATATATATATATATATATATATATTATACGGAGAGAGAGAGAGAGAGAGAGAGAGAGAGAGAGAGAGAGAGAGAGAGAGAGAGAGAGAGAGAGATGTAAAATGCTTATATACACTTATACAAGGACATGAAAGATCTGTTTCATTGTTGCCACTGTTCTTAAAATATTTTATTTTAATACTTCATTACTTCTCATATAGTTTATTTATTTCCCTATTTCCTTTCTTCAACGGGGTATTTTTTCTTGTTGAAGTCTTTGGGCTTATAGCCTCCTGCTTTTCCAACTAGGGTTGTAGTTTAGCTAGTATATATATATATATATATATATATATATATATATATATATATATATATATATATATATATATATATATATACATATGTAATCTTCCTTAACACGAAGGTAACTCAATATATGGTAGTCTACTTAAGGAAAATTGAAAGAAGTGTATATGTACAGACAGTTTCGTCCGCCAATGGACCTCTTCTTGGAGCGTTTATTATGCTTTTTTGCACAATAAACGCTCCAAGAAGAGGTCCATTGGCGGACGAAACTGTAGAGCATTTCTACATATACACTTCTTTCAATTTTCCTTAAGTAGACTACCATATACTGAGTTATCTTCGTGCTAAGGAAGATTACATCTGTAATATATATATATATATATATATATATATATATATATACATATATATATATATATATATATATGTGTGTGTGTGTGTGTGTGTTTGTTTATGTGTGTGCATTAAGTACTTTATGTATGTATGTATACACACACACACACACACACATATATATATATATATATATATATATATATATATATATATATATATATATATATATATATATATATATATGTGTGTGTGTGTGTGTGTGTGTGTGTGTGTGTGTGTTTGTGCAAGCAATTAAAATCCTAAAACAGACCAAGTGTGTATTAGGATGCTTAGAGGGAGGTCTGGCCGGCTTGATAAAAAAGTTTGTCTAAAACCAGGTGTTTTCATGTTATCTAATATTTTCATCGATTGATTTGTTCAAAACCAGTTACCTGGCGTCCCAAATACCTAGGTCATTAACGTGACAGTCTTAAAATAAACCATGAAAAGTTAAATAACGATACTGAGGAAATTAAGAATCGCAAAGACTCATTCATATCTTATCACACCATTGTTCTACCCATTGAAGTGCTGCATCATTTGCTGTTCTTTTATCCATATCTGAACATGTGGGCTCTATACTAATTTTTTTTTAATGAGGCACATTTGCACCGACTAGCGGTGGTGCCCTTTTAGCTCGGAAAAGTTCGAAAAGTTTCCTGATCGCTGATTGGTTGGACAAGATCATTCTAACCAATCAGCTATCAAGAAACTTTTCCGAGCTAAGACACCCCTGCGAGTCTGTGAAAATCTGCCTCACTAAAAAAGAATTGACTATAGTTGGCAGCAATGCAATGTTAAGTCGCAAAAAGAAACTGCAGGAACTAAGGAAAAATTTGGGAAGTATTTGGAAGAGAAACTGAAATTGATTGTTCGCATGATTAATATTTTGACCGTAAATAAAAGCCGGGAAGATAGAGTCGTGGGTGAATATAAGTACTTGATTCATAAAGTTATTCGAGAGATGAATGTGTAGGATGACAGTTTGATGGCAGATGTGAATCTTGGAATTGGTGGTGCAAAATGTTTAGTATGATCTCAGCCTGTAGTTTGGAAAAGAAGAGGATTGAATGAGGAACCGAAGTAGGATTGAAGACAGACACAGTGGAACTACATCTCCTAAAAGGGATCTAAAATGTTAATCATGACTGTAATAAAAATTTATCTAAAAGATGTTAAGATAATTTCTTAATAGATTAAATGTAACGTAACGTGGTTCACTGTACAGCAGAGGGAAATATTGAGATACATAACACTGAAGCAATAAAAGAATGAATGAAAATGTTTTGACGTGGCATGATCCTGAAGAAAGAATGCATATTATTATTATTATTATTATTATTATTATTACTATTATTATTATTATTATTATTATTACTAGCCAAACTACAACCCTAGTTGGAAAAGCAAGATTCTATAAGCCCAAGGGCTCCAACAGGGAAAAATAGCCCAGTGAGGAAAGGAAATAAGGAAATAAATAAATGATGAGAATAAATACAGGTTGATGATGAAGAAAATCTTGTATAATGAAGAACCTCTTATAGAGGGGGGGGGGGGGATGAAGAGGTGAACCAGAGAACTTTGGTAAGATGTTGTTCAAGAATCGAAAGATCAAAATATTCCCAACGTCCTGGCGACGAGAGAGGTGAGTGGCGCAGTGTGTGTGAAGGTATTTTCTATAAAGGTATTCATCTTCGCTTCAACGGTAAAAGGATGAACATGACGGCGAGTATTGTACGTTCTTTACACCTGTTGAACAGGATGTAATATATTAGCCTCTTCCTTTTCTCATCTATGACAATCGTATTGCGATAGAATTAACATTACCCATTTTAAAAGAAAATAATGGCTTATGTCAATTTCATTATTGAATTATTGTAACGGTCTTTAATGCCAGTCTATACCTGCGAATTTTCTTAGCTCGTCAATCCATCGTCTTCTTTTCTTTTGCCTGCTTCTTTTGCAATCTCTAGGGACCCATTCTGTTATTCTTAACGTCCATCTATTATCTGGCATTATCTGTGTCGCTTTCTCTGTCCTGCCCATGTCCATGCACATTGCTTTCTTTTTCTTACAAGTTGTTAGAATATCTTTTATTTTAGTTTACTCTCGTATCCATGTCGCTCATTTTCTGTCTCTTAGTGATATAAATATATATATA
>NC_090763.1:56891862-56941862 GCF_036898095.1 Palaemon carinicauda
ACACAATATATATATATATATATATATATATATTTATATATATACATATATATATATATATATATATATATATATATATACATACATATATATATATATATATATATATATATATATATATATATATATATATATATATATATATATATATAGAGAGAGAGAGAGAGAGAGAGAGAGAGAGAGAGAGAGAGAGAGAGAGAGAGAGAGAGAGAGAGAGTTTAATCCAGTTAATTTTCTTTAGCAATCGGAACCAGTTGTTTTATGTATTAGGTTGAAATGATCAAGTGTAGCATTTTTCCTACCATTTCTTTCAGTGTTCTATCAATTATCTTATTATGGTATGTCAGATACATGATGTACCAAATTATCAATTTAATTCTAGTAAAAAAGAGCGTTATAGATTTGAAACTATTTAATTCGGCATACACGGCATCGTACTTTTTTGTTTTCTTACCGGGGAACAGGATAATATCCCACTTTTTTATAATGAAAAATTATCTAATTATAACGTTCGACAGTTAGAGGTAATCCGCACATATGAACAATGTACGATAACCAATTAGTGTAGTAAACATTTATTGTCCTGAAATAAGAAAACACGACGCGGGCAATAATGATCTCTCGAAATGAACAACGCCTTTGGGTCTTGGGAAGATCAAATGACAAGTTTTTATGACCCTCAAAAAGCCGAGTAATATCGTTAGAGGTTCATACTAGGTTGTTTGTATTGTAATTGCGGGGCTGTTGTAGCGTAAGAGGCTATATTTGACATCTATAAGTACCGATAATTCACACAAACAGGAATTATATTAGAATGAAAGGATAACCACATTTATTTTTCTTGTACGGCATATCTGCGCGCAACGTATCGTACCTTTACTAAGTACGTGTAAAATTAAAGAGAAAGCCTATAATGATTGCGATCATGCCTTCTCGACATAGGTTATATGCACGCTTAGTCGCAAATAATACAACTGTTATAATTTGTAAATGGATTGAGACACAGTCACTAATCCTACTGTGTCGGTAATTAAGATGATTATTTCTTGCAAATTCCACTGTCAATATTTTCCTCTTTATCGGTGACAGTGCCAAGCGCATCTTTTTCTTGCGGTTCATAGGTTATTAATTTCGGACAATTTTGACTCATGGATGAACGTAGCAACCAGAAAATGAATTATAGATATTTTATAGCTCGCCGTAGGCAAAATCAATCAGGCATTAAGTGCCGCTACTTTTATTTTATTCAGATATTTACTTACATGCGGCGCGCCTTTTCTACACTTGAGCGCAGAAACATTTAATGACAAATGACTGGAATGTTGAGGACAATTCCGCCCTTTTTATGAATGAAATATTAGCCCACAGAATGTATCACTGCGTTAAAAATAGTATGTAACAATTACAGCCATTGCTTTTCAACAATGCAATTAAAACAAATTACCTTTCCAATAAATACTCCAATTTAGTTCACACACAGGTCATTAATTTTGAAATAGATTTGATACATTAAAACTGTATCACAACAACTTTTCAACTAGGAAATAATGTGCTTAGATTTTCATAAAAGAACCATCGTCTCTGCTTATGTCATTTGTGCTTAAGTCAAATACGTACAACAACAAAGCCAAACAAACTTAATTTGTGATGATATCTGCGGTATTGATTTAATACAATACTATTAGAATAACATATTTAAAATCATACTTCTTATATGCCAACTAATATATTAAATTAACTTTTATGAAACCTGTGTTTGTTTGTTGCTGTACGCATTCGACATTTGGCCTGAATGTCCGTGACGTCACGATAACTAGTGAGAAAAAGTGAAGATGGCTGCCTTGGATGACAGCCTTACACATTTTGAAGGACAAAAATGGTCCTTATGGGCCGAAAGGCTCGGCATGAATAGTCCCACAAGTAAGTGTGATAATTTAGATTAAATGTGAACTAAGTTTAATAGGGCGCTGGGGCCTATGACCCCTAAAATTTGACACAGAAAGTGAAGGATCGCACGTGAAATCTGCGAAAGAAAATAATGTCGTCCTAATTTTCAATGTTATTATTCCTTTTAGGTGACTCGGAAGATGACGAGAACAACAAATCCAGAAGAGAATCCACCACGACTCGACTTAAAAAAGAAGGTGAGTGTGACAGCTGTTTTATGGTCGGGAATAAGGAAAAAAAAGGGGGGAGAGGCTCTGTTCTATCGTAAACAATATCCCCAACAAAAGCCAACGACAACAACATTTCAATAAACAACAACAACAACAACGCATTGTTGTTTACTTCCGCTGTTGTTGTATTTCCCTCCTATTTTGCACAAGCAATTATATCATGAGGTTTTAGGTGTAGTTAACGGGTTTAATGAATGGATTAGCGGTATTGATATAGGCTAGGCTATGCTAGGTGGGGAGGACTGTAGGCATATTGAACATACCTTAGGACACTCCTTAAATTTTGAAATGTGATTAGGCCCACACTTTCTGGGGAGTGTGAGAACAGGGGATTTTATAATTTACCCTTGCTCTTAAGATGTGTAATGAATTAGAATTTTAGGTTAGGTTAGGTAGGGTATGGTTAGCCTACCGTAGGCTAGGCCATAAAGGTTACTTGTCACTAACTCAAGTTAATTACAGTATTGTGTTCAAACCTACATCCTATGATAGTGTATGTAGTCTTGGCAAGTGTTGGTTACTGAAATGTTAATTTGTAATTATATGTCAATCTAGCCTAGGTGAAGTAAATTACCTACATTTAGGCTAAAATTCATCGTCTTTCGTGTTATTTCGGTCAAAGGCTGTCCTAGACTGCACTTTAGACAGCTATCTTGACATAACATGGCCTAGTCTTGCTAATGTCATAGCGAGTCAACATTGGGGTGTAATACTACTATTTCTCGGGGTTGTTATTCTACCGAGGATTTATGACATGATGTTAAATGTTAGTGTAGTCTCCTAGATAAAATATCACAGCAGCCTGGGTGATGTTTACGCATATGAGTATTCCAGGTAAGGCAATCTATTTTGGCTGGTAGATAAAATCAAACTTTTCCCCAATTGGAATTGGTAGGTTTGTGCAATGAAGGAAAGATGATTTTGTGGTACAGTACTACTGAAATTCTTATGAAAATTGTGTAAACTGTTGACAGGCATAAGCCAAATTCCTTGCACAGAGGTTGTGTCCCAGTACAAATTTCTGTAGCTTATTTTCATAGTAAGAACCAGTTGGCGAAGCTGATAATTATTACAAGTTTTTTTTTTTTTTTGTGAAACTATATTCAAACCCCGGAAGCCCTTCCTGGCCTCAGTGGGTATTCTGAGCGCATATATTGGAATGTAACTGTTGCATAATCCATTCTATCGATCCGTGATGTAACAGATAATGGTTAGTTAATTAAGATTTGCAACTTTTTCTCTATTTGTGAATGATTTTGTAACCCTGCAAATTTTCACCCACCTGATGGTTGCTCCTACCTATATGGAGTTAAAGGTAATACTCGTGTCAAAAGTTGTGTGATTCAAGATATCCAAAGCAATGCCTTGACTTGCAGGTTTTTGATCTTTCTCCTTCCCGGAAGAGCTTCCCCTTTCTCCCCAAGTTCTTTTCCAATTCCCCCCCAAGATCTTTCCCATTTCCCCCCAAGGTTTTTCCCCCTTTCAGCAAGTTTTTCCCCCCAAGGTTTTTCCCCATTCCCTCCAAGGTTTTTCCCCTTTCAGCAAGTTCTTTCCCCTTTCCCCCCAAGTTTTTTTCCCATTCCCCCCCAAGGTTTTTCCCCCTTTCAGCAAGTTTTTCCCCCCAAGGTTTTTCCCCATTCCCTCCAAGGTTTTTCCCCTTTCAGCAAGTTCTTTCCCCTTTCCCCCCAAGTTTTTTTCCCATTCCCCCCAAGGTTTTTTCCCATTCCCCCCAAGGTTTTCCCCATTCCCCCCAAGGTTTTTCCCTTTTCCCCCCAAAGGTGTTTCCCGTTTCCCCCAAGATTTTTTCCCTTTCCCCCCAAGATTTTTTCCCTTTCCCCCCCAAGATTTTTTTCCTTTCCCCCAAAAAGTTTTTTCCTTTCCCCCCAAGATTTTTCCCCTTTCCCCCCCAAGATTTTTTCCCTTTCCCCCCCAAGATTTTTTCCCTTTCCCCCCAAGATTTTTCCCCTTTCCCCCCCAAGAGTTTTCCCCTTTCCCCCCCAAGAGTTTTCCCCTTTCCCCCCCCAAGATTTTTTCCCTTTCCCCCCAAGATTTTTCCCCTTTCCCCCCCAAGATTTTTTCCCTTTCCCCCCAAGATTTTTCCCCTTTCCCCCCCAAGATTTTTTCCCTTTCCCCCCAAGATTTTTCCCCTTTCCCCCCCAAGATTTTTTCCCTTTCCCCCCAAGATTTTTCCCCTTTCCCCCCCAAGATTTTTCCCCTTTCCCCCCCAAGATTTTTTCCCTTTCCCCCCAAGATTTTTCCCCTTTCCCCTCCAAGTTCTTTCTCCCAAGGTCTTTCCCCCCCCCTCCTGCCTTCCTGGTTCTTTCCCCTGGTCTTTTCCCCTCCCTGGTTCTTACCCCCCCTCCCCTGGTTCTTCCCCCCCTCCCCCTGGTTCTTCCCCCCCTCCCCCTGGTTCTTCCCCCCCTCCCCCTGGTTCTTCCCCCCCTCCCCCTGGTTCTTCCCCCCCTCCCCCTGGTTCTTCCCCCCCTTCCCCTGGTTCTTCCCCTCTCCCCTGGTTCTTCCCTCCTCCCCGGTTCCTCCCCCCCCTCCCCGGTTCTTCCCCCCTCCCCTGTTCTTTCTCCCTCTCCGGTTCCTCCCCCCTCCCCGGTTCTTCCTCCCTCTTCGGTTATTCCTCCCTCCCCTGTTCTTTCTCCCTCTCCGGTTCTTTCTCCCTCCGCTGTTTTTTCCCCCCTCTCCAGTTCTTTCTCCTTTCAAAATTTGCCCCCAGATCTTGTCCCCTTCCCATTCTCCCAGGTCTTGTCCTCCTCTCCCAGGTTTCGTCTCCTGGGAGTGTCCTCCTCTCCCAGGACTTGTCCTCCTCTCCCAGGTTTTGTCCTCCTCTCCCAGGTTGTCTCCCCCTTCACCTCAACTTAGTCAGGTAGGAATGGATATTAGGGTTTGGGAGGAAGCAGCCCTGTAAGTATGACTGCTATTCTTGTTTTTAATCAAGGTGAGGAGAGTCCGGGAGTGGCAAAGCTCACTCTCTGGTATGTTGGACCCTGTACCTTAGGCTAGGTTTTGAGGTAACCATATTAGTAGCACTGCAATACCTATTGGCATTGTGGTATACAGTACATGAAACCCAAGATAAGCAGTCAAAAAGATTTAAGGTTCTTTTGTCAAGAAATTATTTTACACATTAATTGGTGTACATGTATTTAGGCATTCCACATGACATAGTTACAGTACTCTACAAATTTATTTTTATTTAATGTTAGTTACAAAGAGGCTAATTATATAGCCATTTCTATTTGTTCTTATGCCTATACAAACCTATCATGATTTAAACAAGGGAACATGTCTTTAGCAGAGCTGGAGTAGACATCGAATTTGTTAACATGGTACAGTAGTAATGACAGGTGACGAATGCAGGTTAGAAGCCCCGCCCCTCCACTTGTCGGAAGCTTGTCACTTCTGTTTACAGCCTCAATGAGTATGGACGTATAGTTGCGCCTCTACCAATTTTTTTTTTTTTTTTTTTTTTTTTTTTTTTATATATATATAACATACAGGTAGTGAACGCTGGTTGTTGCTTCTGACCATGGATGTAATGCAAGAAATTCATACAGCTAGGAAAGGGAGATGTTGCAACCAGTTTGTTCAAACTGGCTGCAAACTCTCATTCTCTTTGTGCATCTTATATTTAGGGCGTGATTGTTCACAGTCATCCCCATGTGTCAAGTGTTGGTCGAGGTCGTTGCCTTCTGTGTAGTGGCATGTGTATGCCTTGGAGAGGAAGAGAATTATGCCTGCTCTCGTATTGTCTTGATAACGTCTCATTGAGTGCGTCTGGTATTGCCACTCGTGCGTATATGTCCCTGACTTGGTCCCTGGGCATTATCCATCACAAACAAGCAGCCCTCAGAGCTATGTTGGTGTGCTTTTTTGGTTCTAGTAACATGTGGGTCTCCTGAGTGTTTGCCGCTCTTTTCCCATTGCCACGCAGACTGTCACCGTCTAATTTGACCTAAGGAAGGCTTGTACCTCCTTATGTCTTTCAGGTAGGCAGGACCTTTGTGACTATGTTGATGCAGCTGTGAAAAGTATTGTGGGTGTGTCCCCACTGTCAGTGACTCTAGTGAAATCACCAAAGGCCAAAAAGAATTGTAAATGCTCATTCTGTGATGCTAATGCTGGTTAGACAAGCTCGAGCACTTGAGGGTGTCTCACCTAAAGTTGGGTGTAATTAGTCTCTGGGCTGAAAGTGCGTGTTGCCTTGGTGCTGTGTGTTATCCCGTGTGTCACCCTCGGCCCGGTCATCCCTGTACCTGGCTCCACAACCCTTGCGCTTGGGGTCCGGAACCTGTAACCCCCGGTCCACCGGTGCTTGTGACCCCACCTGTGTTAGTGTTGCTGGCCCCTGGGAGTGGGCCTACCCTTTCTCACGTGACAGCATTCCCCAGTGCTGTGGTTCCGGTTTTAGTAGCCTCTGTGGTTTCTCCACTTAGGGAGCATCATTGACATGGTCGCTCAGACCTGAACTCCTCTGCATATAGAGCCTAAGATGAGGGTTTGAAAGAGGAAAAGTGCACATGCTTCCTCCTCCGACTCCTCTTTCTTGTTCTTTTCTTCGATTTCTGACTGAACCTGATGCTGCTTTAGAATTTGACTCTTATAAGATGAGAAAGAGGTTGAAGAAATCCAGAAAGACCAGTCTTAGTCATAAGAATGTTCCTTATGATGCCACCTCTTTGTGGGGGGGCGGAGGGACAGGGTGAGGGGACGACACCTAAATGTCAGAGCCACGGCCCCATGTTTCATCCCTCATGGACAGTTTATGGGGCCCTGGGCCATGTTCCTGTATCATGGCCTTGTGCCACAGCTATGGTAACCAGGCGGGACAGTATGTATTTCCCCATACACTTTCTGTTCCCTGGACTCTTCGTACCTGGATGATCGATTCTTGCTCCTCCCCTAAGTTGTAATACTTTGATAAGAGCAAGTTGAGAAGGCATCAGCCCAAGAGTTGGGGGTGGAGGTATCTCATGGCTGTAACTCCATCCCAATTAGCAGAGAGAAGAGTAAGAGCTATTTCTTCTTTTTTTACTGTGATCGGTTCCAGGGATTTCTCCCCTGCTATTGTTGGCTTTCCTGAGCCTTCTGTAACTTCTCATTACGTTGTTGTTTCTGCCCTTGAGGCAGAGAAATCGTTCGTGGAGGGAACGAATTGCTGGAGCAAGCTGCCACACCCTCTACCCCGGCTGGGTATGAGGATGCTCAGGGGTTGTCACTTAGACACTGCATCGTGGACCAGGGTCGATAATAGAAGATAATCCTGATTCAGAATGTTCCTTTGTTCACATCCTTACACTCATTCGTGAGTTTAACAGTTTGAGGGAGGCAATTTTTGCTCTGGCTTTTGGGGAGATTCTCTGTCGTTAATTTGGACTTCGGTGCCCGTCACTGGTCGAGATCATCCCTGGATCTTCCCTGGTGAGAAAGGGTGGACGTTGAAACTGGTTCATGAGTAAACCGGCTGTAGATCCACATATCTCGGCACTTCTAGTAGGGGACATGATTATTTGCAATCATCCCTTTGAGCTGAGTGCAGGACGTGGCCGCTTGTGCAGTGGCAGATGTATGTACTAGAGAGGAAGCCTTTTCCGGTGTCTTGTTTTGCCAATGTCCGCACTGAAGAAGGCTTTTCCTTATTCCATATCTAAAGTGGGTGTTTCTGTTACTGCCCCCCCTCCCCCCTTGTTCAATCCCTGTGGAGTATGTGCCAGAAGCAAGGAGCCCTTGGTTCTGCATCTGTGGGCTTTTCAGGTTCTGGTAGTTTGTGGGGTTCCCCCAAATATTCATCGCACTCTATCTGAGTTTGGAGGCTGTTCGCCTGTTTTTGTATAGACAGCAGACAATGAGTATCACCTAGGAAGAATTAGGCTTCCTTAGGTCTTTCAGGTAGGCCCTCCATGACTTTATTGAGGGAGCTGTGGTAGCTAAAGCTACCTAGCCTTCGGTATCTCCAGTGACTGATGCCAGTGGTGGGAAGTGTGTTGATGCTGTAGTGACCATAGTGGTATCCCCTGTGGTCCCCCCCAACCAAACCAAAAGGACTGTTAAGTGACAATCTGTGCCAGTGGAGAAGGCTCTATCGCCGATAGATGTGAAGCCTGAGATTGGTTGTCAGTCAGTCAGTCGGGGCTGAAAGACCATGTTACCCTGTTCTACCCTGACCCAGTCAACTCTGTGTTAACCACCAATTCCCTTTTGTCTGGGCTTGTTCCCAACATACTTGTGAACCTGCTTGTTGCCATGTTGTAGGCCGCTGAAAGTGTGCCTATCGTCTCCCCTGTTACAGTGTTCCCCAGTGTTAGGGATCCCGTTGGTGCAACCTCTGTAGTTCCCCCTCTTCAGAGAGCTTTGTTCTCGTCGCTCAGACCTAGACTCCTCTGCTTGTAGAACCTGGGGTAAGAGTCTGGGAGATAAAGAAATGTTCATGTTTTTCATCCTCATCCATTTCTTCCTCTCACTCCAATTCTTATTCTTCTTCTAAGATGAAGAAGATATAGAAGAGGAAGAGGTTGAAGTCCAAGAAGGCCAGCTATAGATATAAGGAAAAGGCTCCTCATGAAGTATTTTTTTTTTTTTTTTTTTTTTTAAACTCCCCCCCAAAGGGCCGCTGCTCGGGGTTCCCTGGTTACTCCAGTAGCCAGGCAGTACTGGAATGTATACTCCTATACACTTTCTGTTCCCTAGTTAATGGAGGAACTTTGTTTCCCTCAGTGTTAGCTGGACTTCTGCTCCTCCTTCATCTAGTGATTCTTAAAACAGGTTGAGAGGATGGCACCACTCGAGGGTGTTATTGGTCCATTGTGTGCAATGGAAGACCAAGAGTTGAGGGTGGAGGCCATGTCTGTCCCCACAGCCCAATCCGCAGAGGAAAGAGTATGTGCTACTCCTTCCCTCTCTGCTATGATCAGTGTTGGGGAGTCTTCCCCTGCTGTTGCTGGCCTTCCTGTGCCCTCTTCGGCTCTAGATTCCTTTTTTGGTACTGTCTTTGTGGCGGAATTGTTGTACTTGTGGGGGAAGGTAAAAGAAACCCCGTAGCATCCGGCCACCCCGTCTACCTGCTTGGGATTTGGCCAACCCTAGAACACCAGACCTTGTACTGGTACCAACCGAGGCAAACAATGCCAAATAAGAGTGTTCCCTTGTAGACATCCTCGCACTCGTCTGTGAGTGCAGCAGAGGGGGAATCAACTTTGGCTCCAACTTCAGTGAGAACCTGGTCATTGATCGGCACTTTGGTGCCCCTCTAGGGTCGAGGCCATCCTTGTGGAATCCTTGGTTGGATCTGGTTGATTTGACCCTAGATCAAGTTTATGATCATATCTGTGGATCTGAGAACTCTCGAGTCCAGCCGGTCAATAAGGATCTTGCCCTCCTCTCCTCGTGAGGTCGAGAAGGTTTTATGCACCAGTGCATGCTGTGTCCTCTGCAAGGTTACCCGTCTGTGTGAACAGCAACAGGGAGGGGTTGAACTCTCCTTGGAGACTCAATAAGGAAGGTACTGTATGTCTTACTTGACCTCTTGAGTCAGTAGCCATAGAATTGTCTACCATGGCTGTTTCCTGGCTTGACCAGTGGTTAGGAGCAGCAACATATTTCTTGAAATCAATGGGGTCATCAACCCTGGAGTCTTTGAAGTACTGTAAAAGTCTCATGCTATTGGATGGTAAGGCAGGGAGTTTCCATACACACCAGTCAACAAACCAGTGAGTTCTGAAGAGAAGGGATGCCTTGGTTTCCCATTTCTCGAAATGAAGTTAGCCCAGAGGTAGTCTGTTGATTCAAAATTCTTTGGTGTGGACGGCATCGTGTCTCCTCCTGGTGAGGCGAAAGTAGACAGCGGTGGATAAACGGAGAACTTCGTTGCAGTTCCCTGATCCAGCGCAGTTTGAAGGGAACTGCGGCCAAGCCGGCGGGATTGGATGTAAGGAAGGGCCCGCACCTGTTCTTAGACACCGAAAGGATACTGTGCATTTGCAGCCTTTTCGAGCCCTCCAACCTGGTTCCTTCTGGAAGGGTGACTGTAAGGAGAGGGGAGGGAAAGGGAAACGCTACCAAGAGTAGGGGGATACCTATATCGTCATTGGGCAACCTGGCAGACACAGGGTCGAACTGTGGGTAGTGAGTGTCCTTCGTGACAGTTATCTACTACCCTTTAGGACTGTCTGCTCTCCTGGGCTCCAGCGCTCTCCTGTACGCCTGCGCACCAGCGTTCTCTGGCTCGCCAGCACTCGCCTGCTTGCCTGTGCACCAGCAGTCTCCAGCGCTCTCGAGCTCACAAGCGCTCACCAACGCACCAACATTCTCCTGCCATCTTGTGCAAGGATCAAAAGGAACTGAAGGGTAAATTTTTGATAGGTCACCATCGTCCTATTCCCCTCCCTGCAAACGCATTACAACATGCCCGCCGGGTAAAGAGGGAAGATGCTTCACAGAAGGGTTCAAGACCCCGAAGATTCCATCTTCGAAGGCGAACCCACCGCATCGACCATTGGTCGAGACTCCTCACAGTGAACCTTTGGTCCCTTTCTCTAAAGGAGCTTTTTCTGACAGTGCCTCCATCAGCAAACACGATCTGGACGTTGCGAACTGCCAGTCATCAGCTCGCCGACCGCCGTTCACTTGTCCGCCGAGCGCCGATTGCTAGCTCATGTTTCACCAGTGAGAAATCATCTACCAGTTGATTGCTAGATCACTGTTTGCTGATCTCCAGGTTGCCAATTGCTAGCTCATCTTTCTCTGATCATTGACCTCCATTCTCTCCGATTGCTTGCATGCCGATCGCCGATTGCTAGTTGATAACCAGTCATCGACTTGCTGATAACTAGCTCGCCAATTGCCAGATCGCCGATTACTAGCTCGTCTTTCTTCGATCATCAACCTCAGTCTCGCTGATCGCTGACCCCTAGTTCTCTAATAGCCAGTTGTCAACTTGCTGATCTCTAGCTCGCTGATCGCTAGTCCTCGATAATCAGCTGTTGCTAGCTTACCATTCGCTAATGCTCCGATCGCCCTTCACCGATCATTAGCTCAACACTCAGATCATCAAACCTTTCTCTAAACATACGGTTCTTGATCATCAGCTTTCTAAGCTTCCTTTTAGAGCTCCGAGCTCTGATTGTCAATGGCTCGCCGATCACCAACTGACGATCATTAAACCACTCTGCTGTTTTTCAGGGTGTTCCAAGCCAATTGCCAACTCATTGATCGCCAGCCTTCCTTGGCTGACTGACCAGACAGCCTTTGTCTGCTTGTCAGTTACTATCTTGGGTCACAAAGCGGTGATTCGCTGATCATCAGCAGTTTGCCGTTCACTCAGACTCTAGTCAACCTCTGCCCGTTGTTCCCTAGATCTGAAGGAAAACAACGCACTTGCTACTCGCCGTTCGCCATCACACCGATCCACTAAAGCAATTGGCAGGTGATCGACAACCCCCATCAGCGGCTTGTTGACGGGTGAGTACTCGCAAGTACTCTCCAACCGCACAGTAGCCACGATACCCAGGCCTTGGCCATTGGTTAATGTTCACCAGAACGATGCTGTTCTTAGGAGTAGCATCAACCCTGTCGGGGCGCATGGTAAGGTCAAGTGTTACCTTACCCACTTCTATTAGTTAAAGGAGTTCTCTCCCAGGGAAGAATCCTTACACAGGGTATCGCGTCCCATCATTTCCTCCACGAGTCGAGACCCCATCGTCAACAAACTCCTACGCGAAAGGATCTGCAAGGAGCTGTCTCTTTGGGCCGATGTGCACGCCATATTGGAGAAGTTGGTACAAGGGGTAAGACCACAGGTCTTCACGTGCACGCTGGACCTAAAGGACGCGTACCGTCCATCTTTAAGGAAGTATCAGAGATTCAGTCTCGACAACAAGAAATACCAGTTCAGAGCACTGTGCTTCAGTCTTTCCACAGCTCCCATCTTGGGCTCACAGGATCGGCATCGGTCTCCTCCGTTTTTAGGGACGACTGACTGATCCTAGCAGACTTGGTGATAACCTTGAGTCAGCACCGAAACTTCTGAAGTTTTTTTACCAAGATCTGGTGATCATGGTATACCTTGGGAAGTCTTCCCTACTTCCCTTTCAGAAGAGTGGTATATATGAGAATGATTCTGATACCAATCTCCAAGTAGCTTCTCTTCAAAGACAGGATAACGAGACTTAGAAAGGTCACAAGACCCTTTTTCAAGACGATAAGAACTCCCATCCCAGAGTGGTTTTGTCGTCTCGGGCACCTATCATCCTTGGCCTGTCTAGCTTCCAATGGCCACCTCAGGATTCGTTCTCTCCAGTGGCGGCTTGAGTCCGACTGGAATCAGGCCTTCGATTCCTCGGACATTCTAATCCCCATGGGACCAGAGGATTGGACGGATGTCAAGGGATGAGTGGCAGTCAAAAATCTACGGAGGGTTTAACCTTCTCCCCCCCCCCCCCGCCCAAGGACTTGATGGTGTGCTTACACACATTAAAAGAAGGGAGGAGGTACCCTCGTGCTTCACCACACGACCTCAGGCCTCTCGACAGAGTCTGAAAGTACCCTCACTTAAATCTCTTAAGAGATGAAGGCTAACTTTCTGGTCCTTCAACAGCCTCATGAATTCCTGACGGGCCTCTCAGTGGTTTGATGAGTGACAACACCACATAGTGGCTCACATCAACAAGCAAGAAGGAACTTGCTCGCAGTCTCTTCCCATCTAATAGTTTAATACTAAGATGGGCCGAACTCCGCTCGGTACTGCTATCAGCCCGCTTCATTCCAGACTAGAGGAATGCGCTCGCCGACAATCCAAGTACAGCATCTCAGAGAAGGTGTACCAAATGGTCTTTGGATCACTTTGTAGCCTACAAAGTTCTGACTTTTTTGGGGTTCTCCAACTGTCGATGTGTTCACATCGCCCCTGAACCTGAGGCTTCCACTGATCCCGAGTCCTAGACCCCAAGGATCTCTGGCAAGAGGCATGCCAACAACGCTGGGTACAACGACGACGTTTATGTCTCGTCCCCGTTTTGTCTTGTGAGAAGGGTACTCGCTAAGACTAGAACATTGGTCAGCCTCTGGAGGTCTCTCATAGCGATTATGCGGAATGGTTTCCGAACCTTCTGCAGCTCCTTACGAAGCCTCCAATAGAACCCTCTCCACGTCACAGACAACCACACTTCAACATCTACCTCAAGCTATAGCTTCGCTATGATTGCACGCCTGGAGACTACCCAGCACCTCCTCTCTCAGAGAGAGGTTTTTCGCAACAAGCTGCGAAGAGGTTGTCTGGATATCTGCGGAATTCCCCAGTATCAGTCTTCCAGGTAAAGTAGGAAGTCTTCTGTGGTTGCTGTCATGGGAAAGCGTAGCTCTCCACTCAATACCTCTATTTCAGCAATAGCAGAATCCTCAAGTATTTGTGGAAGAAAAAGACCCCCTCCTTTTCAGTTTTGGCAGGTAAAAACGATCATTTAACCTTGAGCCTTGCCTTTAAACTGAAAGGAAGGGACATTCCCTCATCGCTCCTCCCTTCGACCCACTTCACCAGGCAACAAATTTTCACCTGGTTTAGAAGACAGTGTTCCTACACACTTTGACAGCGGCCAAATGGGTCAAGGAACTTCACAGTCTCTCATTCAACATCGCCCATTCAATGAGAAGGGTGAAAGGCAATGTTTAGTTTCGTCCTAGAGTTTGTTGCCAAGACACAGTCTCAAGAGGTGACGGATTCTAGATCCGACCCCTTCCAGACAACAAGTCTCCACTCGGTAACTGACGATCCAGATCTTCTGTTACTGTACCCGGGGAGAGGTTTGAGGCTCTACCTCAAGAGAATGGCAACAGCCCACCCGGGTGCCTTCTCTTGTCGTCAGCACTGGGAGAGACAAGAGGAGGATCACCAAAACCTCATCTCTGGTGGATTCACAGAGTCATCAATTACGCTCCGAGTCCAGATCCCCTTCCAACACGTTGACCCACGATGTCAGGGGCATAGCTATGCCCCTGACCCTTCAAAGCAGATTACTCTGTGACGCAGGTTCTACAAGCAAGGGTGTAAACACTTGGCGATTTTCACAACCCTTTTCCTGCAAGACGTGACCCACAGGAACTCGATACCATCTCTATCGGTCCTGTGGTGGCTGCACAACAGCTGGTTGAATGCCTCAAGCTCTTTATTGGACAAGTAGCAGAAGGTTGAGGGCATTGTTACCCGGCTTTAGTCTGCATGAATAAAAAGGAATGACTGGCTCTTCTTCTTTTCTTCATCCTCCCCTCTTATGGGGAAAGCAGCAGCCGGGGTCTCTGCACAAGGTGACTCAAACCACTACGGGTAAACCATCTTCTCTTGTGTACCTAGTATTGTGTCAGTACTTTTGCGTCCCCATACCCTGGTGAGGTGGTATTGGGAAAGTCTTGGTCCAACAGTTTTTAGCGACGTGTAGGGATTCCTTATATTTGGTACCAACATATTCAATACAGTACAAGGAGCCCCCGGGTAAATCCAAAAAGCCAGATTGGCAGGGATGTCTACCCTCGTAATGTGGGAGTCACTCTTAATAGATATGGTAGGTTTGCATTCTAGTTACGCAACAAATGACAAATTCGTAGATAATTTGTATTTTTCCTAACGATACAAACCTTTAGCTACTTATGCAAACTTATCGCCGCCCCTCTCCCCCTTAGTCCTACCTCCAAGCAAAGTGAGCTAAAACACCGATGTGCAAGTAGAAGCGGTAGCAAGCTACCCCTCTACTTCCCGCTAACTACCGGAATGAGTAGTTAACCCTCGCTAAAATTCTAATGGCATGTCCTTTCAGCTTCACCGAAAGTAATACCCCTATTAAATAGCTAAAAGTTTGTATCGTTAGGAAAAATACAAATTATCTACGAATTTGTCATCTTTATGGAAATTTTGGAAAGGGACAATCATATTTAATGGTAAAATGAAATATTTCCATTACAAGTAGCTTCAAGAATAAAACCAGAAAATCCTGCATTATTCCATGGTAAAAGTATGAATTGTTAAGCAAGATATTTTACTTGTGCAAGCTTTATTATGGATGTTTTTAAAGTATATTTAATGTTTTTTATTTATATAAAAAAATGATGGTAAGTGTGGTTTACTTGGCCTTTTTTTCTGCTTCATAGAAAATTATGAATGTACTGTCAGCTGAAAACGTTATATGGAACTTGTTTTAAAAAGTTATGGGGGAAGATTGTTGTGTGCTTTCAAGGTAAAGAAATGGAAAAATAATTTCTGTGCCTCTCTTTACAGAAATGCCCATATATGGTTACTGTCCTCGATGGGAAGATTTTTACCTTGTGGTGTGTGACGTGTGTGGCCATGCTATTAAGCCGCAAGCTCTTAAGCAGCATATAGGTAAGACTTGTATTCCTATTTATGGTTTCTATGGCATTATGTTTTCTTCAAGTCAGACGGGTAGTATCTTTCATTGCCTGACCCACAATGTACAGTCTTCTTTTCATCCATGGGGTATAGTTTCTAAGCTTCCACAAATACTGTAGTCAATTTTGCCTGTTACTACTTAATCCATTATAGCCACATAAGTAAAGCATTAGTACAGTATATGAAATGTTAATTATGTTCATAAGTGGTCAACAAACTGTTTTAATTGTGGAAGTATTGTCCAGAGGAATATCAAATTACACTTTATTCAAATGTTACCTATGTTCACAAGTGGTCAACAACCTATTTTGATTGTGAAAGTAATTTTGAGTGGATTAAAGCATCCTATGAACCATAATAATCTTAGCTAAGAAGTTGGGTAAATACATATTCTCTAGAAATTAGTTATTCAAATAAGCAGAATATTATGTAAAATACACTGACTTATTTCATTTGGTTATTAGATAACTCTGAAGTGAAACTAATTAGAATGACAATGTTGATATTCATTGAAGTAGTTTATGCTGGTTAAAGGGTGGGTTAGCTAAGAAGTTGGGTAAATACATATTCTCTAGAAATTGGTTATTCAAATAAGCAGAATATTATGTAAAATACCATGACTTATTTCATTTGGTTATTAAATAACTGAAGTGAAACTAATTAGAATAACAGTGTTGATATTCACTGAAGTAGTCATGTTTTTATGCTGGTTAAAGGGTGGGTTATCATGCTGCTTTGTTTATTATCTTTAGGAAAGTGTGTCTATGATCCGATGAGCCTCAAAAGTAGTTTCCATGTGATCATATTGTTCTTATATGCGATTATGTGTTTAGGTATTTTTATTTTCTATAAATAGATCACTTTCATGGATTTTCTTATGTAAGGCCATGGATTTTCTAGAAATATATTTTAGCTTCTATTTTTTTTTTCTTGAGTTTTGCCAAAGTTCCATAAATATAATACTGTACTGTACTATAGAATCTCGCATTAATGGACTCAAAAAGGGTTTTGTGATATCTAGCAATAGCTTCCCAGATTTATTTTTACTATTCCAAATTACGTAAGAAAATTGTTAAACTTGAGTAAAATTTCTCTTTTAACAGGAATAACTTTGCATTACAGATAATCATAATTAAGTTATTAATTTTCTGAAAAAAATGCAGTGCTTTAATTTAAAAGCTTAGATTGTACAGTAATTACATTTTACTTTAAAAGCTTAGATTATCAGTAATTGCATTGCCAATAAAATTAATGATGTGCACTCTAATTAACAAGGAATATTTGTTTGATTAAAAATCACTTATGACACATGTATTTTAGTGTCGTTTTCAGTGTAGAAATATAAAAGCACTGCAATACAGTTTTATAGCATAATCATGAAGGATGCATAACATGCAACAAGTGATAATGTTGACCGAAGGTTAATGAAGAAAACACTTATTTATTCAGTAATCATGGAGGATTAATTCATGCAGGAATTCCTGATTAATGTTACGTTTTGGAAGTAACTGTCGTTAGTAATGAAAATTTATAGCACAATAATATCATATGTACGATACAAAGATAATGAATCTAATGATAATGGGTTTTACTGCATTATGCAAGTGGGCTCTTGAAGAGCAGATAGAGACCATAATGATATAGGTCAGAGTAGTTTAATCTTCCACCTGCAGTTAGTATTCGCTTTCAATTTTTCTTGGATTGCGCAATAGTAAACGGTACCTGCTTGTGCCCGTCAGTCTGGTTAGTATGTGGATTTAATACAAACTCTTATAATTAATGTTTGCTACCTATGAAAATGCAATAGTATGTGATCTGTTGATGTGATGAAAATGCAATAGTGTGGGATCTATTGATGTGATGAAAATGCAATAGTGTGGGATCCATTGATGTGAGATTCTATTTTATCCAAAACTCTTATAATTAGCGTTTGCTACCTATGAAAATGTAATAGTATGGGATCTGTTGGTGTGATGAAAATGCAATAGTGTGGGATCCATTGATGTGAGATTCTATTTTATCCAAAACTCTTATAATTAGCGTTTGCTACTTATGAAAATGCAATACTATGGGATCTGTTGATATGATGAAAATGCAATAGTGTGGGATCTGTTGATGTGAGATTCTATTTTATCCAAGCGCACAGAAAATATGCAGAATACAAGGGTCAAGTGCAATAGATATTTATCTTCAAAGGTCGAAATAAATGATTGAAAGATGGTAATTTATTGTTTGTAGTAAAGCTACTTGCCTATGTGTCACCATTTTTTGGGGTAATCACTGTGCCATATACTGTATTAGTGTTATGTGTTTCAGGTTTGTCATATACAGAGAATTTTACCTTTACCTTCTTATTTCTGTTATTTCTAAAGTGTTATTCCTGTATTAGGATTTGATACTAATCTCAGGAACTTGCATGACGGGAACTTATTCGCATCTTTAATCAAGTACTATGTCAGTTTGATAACTTTGTTCCATTTTGGAGACATTCACATCTGTAATCATGCGCTGTATCAGTTTAAAAAGTTTATTCCATTTTGGAAACATTCACATCTGTTATCACACGCTGTGTCGGTTTAAAAAATTTGTTCCATTTTGGAGACTTAACGTATTGGTGTCGGTAAGCCGGTTTTGGCAATAATCATTAACATTGTAATTTTGAATTGTTCCAACACGGAAACTTACCTCGGACTACTTTCTTAGGAGTACCTGGAAATCTCATCTCATCCGACCAGAGTTTTGTGTAGTTTACCCTACTTCCGTTTTCTGTGAAGGCTAACCTCAGGCGGAAGGATACGTGCCCTGAGGCTAATCTCGGGTCAGGGAGCGTGCTAGCTTGGGTCTCGACCCTCAGTAAGTTCTCTGGTCGCGTCGTGATATCATCTCGACGCTCTCCTTATCTCAGTGCGACCCTTTGTGTCCCCGACTCCATTGTGTCTCTCGTGGTTCCCATGTGGTATCCCTGTGCTTTCCCTTTGTGTCCCCGTGTGGTTACCTTATCCTTCCCTTGTGTTCTCACGTGTTATCCTTGTCCTTATTACCCTTTCCTGCTGCGTTCCTGTGTCTTGCGGTGTTGCGATAGTGCGTGATGGAGCATCCCCGCCGTTGTCTTGGGCCTAGAGCCGGGAAATCGTGTGGTGCGTTTCTTTCTAAGCCGGAGGTAGACCCTCATTCCTTGTGCTCGTTGTGCAGGGGTAGAGTGTGTTCTCCGTTGGACACGTGTCTGGAGTGCGTTTCTTGGAGTAAGGTCCAGTGGGTACGATTCAGTTCCAAGAGAAAGAAGTCTGCCAAGCGTTCGCCCAA
This sequence comes from Palaemon carinicauda, assembly GCF_036898095.1. Taxonomy (NCBI): domain Eukaryota; kingdom Metazoa; phylum Arthropoda; class Malacostraca; order Decapoda; family Palaemonidae; genus Palaemon; species Palaemon carinicauda. The sequence goes on from NC_090763.1 coordinate 56,910,742, forward strand.
GAAGGCTAACACCTCTTCGCCCTTTACGTCTCCAGAAGGACCGTCGAGTAGGGTCTCCCTTCCATCTTCCCCTACCCAGAGTAGGGGACGAGGTAAGTCCGTTGCGGGGAAGAAGCCAGAGGTTCTTCCCTAAGAGTCTTTTATCCATGATAGTGGGATAGCAGCATCTTTCCAGCCAAGTGGGGGGCCTGAAGGTGAGTTTAGTGGGGGTCCTAGAGACGATGGCCTGGTGCACGCGGGTCACATCTCTTCGGATGACCCCATGTGGAGTAAAACTGTCCCTGTCTCTTCGCCCGCTTCATGGGCAGGTTTTTCAGGTACCTCCGCAGCTGAAGGTGCCCCAGAGAAGGAAGACTCACCGGCGGCGGATCCCCTTGAATGGGTCCCTCCTAGGACGCCCTGTAGGTCCCCGTTGAGGTTGGAGGAAGGCCTCGGATCCTGGTTCCCCAACGTAGAACTTCCACGCTCTCCCCCAGCACCACCGTCGTCAGTTCCGGAAGTGTTCCTGCAGCCCGCGCTCTCCGTAGGACAACAAGCCGCTCAGACGACCACTCTCCGGGCCCCGGCCCCTCGGATGGGTTATGAAGAGTCCTCCGATTCATCGGTTGCTACAACCCCCTATTCCTCGGAAGGAGAAAACCGGAGGAATTCCCGACGGAAGCGTGAGAGATCCTGGAGGAGGCACTCCCGTTCTCGGTCACGTTCCAGGTCTCGACATGGGAGGAGGCGCTCCAGGTCTCCTAGGAGAAAATTCAGGAGGAGCAGATCACCAGAGGAGGAATGGGTGGTCATCCCCCGCAGTAAGCTCGTGGACCTTACTTCAGTCCCGAGCACTTCAGGCTGGCGACCCAGAGACAAGTCCCCAGGAAGGTTCTCCTCCAGCCACAAGCTAGAACCACGGAGGGACCCGGCCTCACGGACCTCCTCCGACAGGCATAAGACCGCGAGGGTTCCGACTCAATCCGCCCAGCGGAGGGAGTCGCCCCCTCGGACGGGCAGCCTCGTCGTACCCTCAAAAGTGGCACCACGGACCCTGGAGAAGGAGAGACGGCTTCCTCCGTCGGGCAAGCCCACGGAAGCCACGTCCTCCATGACTAAGGACAGACAGAGAACGGAGCCCCTCGCCGCCACGGCAATGCCCGTCCTGCGTCCTGAGCCTTTCGCGGAGGCATCCCCCTGTGGGATTCCCTCTAGAGAAGTAGGCCGCCAGACGGAGGACATCGACGACGACGTGGAGGGCGCCCCAGCGGAGGACTCGGCTTACAGGAGGGTGATAGGCCTCATTAGACGACACCATCGCATTGAGGAGCCTGAACCCTCCAACCCTCCGACGAGGATCCCTGGCGCTCTAGCCTCAATAGGCTTATGAAGGCCCCCGCCCAGCGGAGGGCTCCGTTGGCTCTTCCAGTGGCCAGAGACGTGAGGCTCGGTAGAGCTCATGTCAACAAGATTGTGTCTGGCAATGCAGAGGCCCCCCAAGTCTTAGAGCTCCTCGAAGTTGCTCCAGGGACTGAGGTCCCAGAGTAAATTCTACCTTCCGGAGGGTCAACGTACAGGGGCCTGCAAGTTGGATCCCTCCCTCGAGTTTTAGGCCAAGGGGCCCCGGAAGACAGGGCCTCATCAGCCCCAATCTGCTTCTCCCAGTCAGAGGCGACTATGATGGAGGAGATGGCAAAAGACCTTGCGAACATCGCCTCTTGGCTAGATTGGTGGGCCTCCACTCTCGTAAGTGTTCAATCCTCCTACGACCTTTCATTTTCCTGGAATCAGGCTCTCTTGAAGGAGCTAATCATCTCGGGAGGTAGGGCATTAAAGTTCTTGTCCTACCAGTCCCTAGCCCAATCAGCCAACTGGGTACTCAGGAGGAGAGACACTGTCCTGAGCAAGCTGTCGAGGAGGATACCGGACAGGGAAGCGAGGGCCCTGAGAAGCCTGCCCCTATGGGAAGACGTCCTCTTTCCCCTGAAGGAGGCAGAAGAGATCATGGAGAAGGTCTTGAAAAGGAAGGAGGTGAGTGCTCCTAGACCTCAAGCACCGAGGAGGCCCATCCACAGGAGGCCCGCGTCTGATAGTCCTGCTACTCCTCGAGCCTCGTCTAGCCAGCACAGGAGAGACTCCCCAGCTGCTCCTTGGTCACAGCCGTCTCAGCCCTCCCGTAGGGGAGCAGCATCAGCCCCAGCCTCCTTTAGAACTTCCTTCTCGGCCTCCAGGAGGGGGCGTACAGGTCGTTCCTCCAGAAGATAGGGAGAGAGGCCCCCTACTCTTGCCCAAGCCTCAGGTGGGGGGATGCCTCAGACTTTTTTGGCAAGCATGGAAAAACCATGGAGCAGACCCATGGACAGTAACAGTGTTGAAGGAGAGGTACAGGCTATCGTTTCTGGCAGAACCTCCGCCGCTGATCCCGGCCATTCGGGCGAAGTGGTTGGCTCCCAAGGACCCCTTGCAGAGAACAGCCTTACAAGAGGAAGTTTCCACGATGATGGCGAAGGGAGCAATGGAAACGGTACGGGACCCGGGCCCGGGCTTTTACAGTCGGCTCTTCCTGGTGGAGAAAGCAACGAGAGGTTGGAGACTGGTCATAGACCTCTCGGCTCTCAACAAGTTTGTGTGCAAAACCGACTTCAAGATGGACACCCCGAAGTCGTTCCTATAGTCCTTGAGGGAAGGGGACTTCGTGATGTCCATAGACTTCAAGGACGCTTATTTTCAAATCCCAGTCCACCCCTCCAGCAGGAAGTACCTTCGGGTGAAGTGGGGTGCCCAGACCTTGCAGTTCAGGTCCCTCTGCTTCGGACTATCCACAGCGCCTCAGGTCTTCACGAGTATCTTCGCGACAGTCTCAGTGTGGGCTCACGAACGGGGCACCCGCCTGATTCGTTACCTAGACGACTGGTTGCTCCTTTCATCCTCAGAGGAAGTTTTGAGGGATCAAGGCGCGAAGCTTATACAGTTCTGCAAGGTTCTAGGCATCACCATCAACCTGGAGAAGTCTCATCTGTCACTCTCCACCAGGATGACTTATCTAAGAATGGTCCTGGATTCCCGTCTTGTGAGAGCCTTTCCGTCGGAAGAGAGGCTGACCAACTTGGACAAAATCCTCCGCCCCTTCTTGGCGGGACATCCCAGGAGAGCAAAGGACTGGCAGAGGCTAATAGGTCACCTTGTGTCATTGGAGAAACTGGTTCCCCAGGGGAGGCTCAAGCTCAGGAGCGTCCAATGGAACCTGAAGGGACTCTGGAACCAGACAGATTCCCCCCACAAGGTGGTTCCAGTTCTCCCGGAAACGGAAGAAGTCGTAGTGTGGTGGCTAGACCGGACAAACACCCTCAAGGGGATGCCCTTCGCAGCCGAGCCCCCCAAGATGCTTCTCTTCACAGACACTTCCAAGGAGGGATGGGGTGCCCATCTCCTCGGAAGGTCAGCAAGAGGCAGTTGGACGGAGGAAGAAAAGGCACAACACATAAACATCCTGGAGATGAGGGCGGTTCGAAAGGCGTGCCTACAGTTCGTCAACCTTCTACGGGGAAACACCGTGGCGTTGATGTGTGACAACGCCACAGTAGTAGCATACATAAAGAAGCAGGGAGGACTGAAGTCCAGGGAGCTGTGCGATCTCACGTTAGAACTTCTGGATTGGGCCACGACAGAACAGATCACGATCGCAGCGAGGTTCATTCCAGGGAAAAGAAACGTCTTGGCCGACGGCCTCAGCAGGATGGGTCAAGCAGTGGGAACCGAGTGGACCCTGCACTCAGAGGGAGCCAAACTCATCATCGAGAAATGGGGTTTGCCAGTGATGGATCTCTTCGCAGCAAGGCTTAACGCACAATTCCCCGTATTCTGTTCTCCTGTCCCAGACCCAAAAGCGGCGTTGGAGGATGCCTTTCAACACCGGTGGGACAATCTGGACGTATACGCCTTTCCCCCTTTCGCGTTGCTCAGACAGGTGCTCAACAGGGTGAGGACGGCCCACAACCTAAAGATGACTTTGGTAGCGCCCTGGTGGCCGGAGAGAGAGTGGTTCGCCGACCTAAAACAACTAGCGTGTCTTCCCCCGTGGCCTCTTCCAGACAGACCAGACCTGCTGCGGTAACCCCACTTCCAAAGGTTCCACGACAATCCTCGATCCCTCCGCCTTCACGCGTGGAGGTTATCGAGCGTCTCCTAAGGAAGGAAGGCTATTCAGCTAGAACGGCCGAAAGGATGTCGGGATATCTGAGGCGTTCATCGGCAGTGGTGTACCAGGCTAAGTGGACCATCTTTACGAAGTGGTGCTCCTCCAGAAACATCAAGCCGTTGAGGGCCTCTATTCCGGACATTGCGGGCTTCCTGGTATATCTCAGGGATGTAGTTGGTATGTCTATCCCGGCCATCAAAGGAGTCCGTGCAGCTTTAAGACAAGTCTTCCTACTGAAGGGCATCTATCTGGGTTCCTCGAGACATATCTCGATGCTCATCAAGAGCTTCGAACAAGCATGTCCCCCTCAAGCCGTCAGGGTGCCGCAGTTGGATGTGGCGAGGGTCCTGAAGATGTTAAGGGGACCCCCGTTCGAACCCCTGAAAGACATTGTGGACCGGGACCTCACCCTCAAGACTGTCTTCCTTGTTGGCACTGGCATCAGCTAAGAGAGTGGGTGAGATTCACGGGCTGTCTTACGAGGTCTCACACGCGAAAGGTTGGCGTGAGATTTCCCTCAAGTTCGTCCCGACTTTTGTGGCTAAGACCCAGAATCCAGCAGTTTGGGATCCCAAGTTTGTGGGCTTCTCAATACCAGCAATTTCTTGTTCGGGCAATCCGGAGGACTTGAGGTTGTGTCCTGTCAGAGCCATAAGGAAATACCTGGAGAGGACTTCTAATCTCCGTCCTGGTATCAAGAGCCTTTTTGTCTCCACAGGTACAGTGAAAAAGCCGGTTTCAAAGAACACTATCTCCTTCTGGCTAAGACAGGTGATTATCAGGGCCTATAGCAGTGCGGAAAACCCAGGCCCCATGACATTAGGCGTCTAAGTACCTCCCTAGCTTTCGAAAGGAACATGGCAGTGGCGCAGATCCTAAGAGCAGGCACCTGGTCTAACCAGTCTAACTTCACAACGCACTACCTGAAGGAATTCTCAAGAAAGTCCCTAGACGGGCTCTCTATAGAAACAGTCATCTCCGCGCTCCAAGCGATTTAACGGTGTAGCCCCAGGTACAATCGTGGGTAGTAAGACCAAGAGACACAGGTTCATTTCCTTAAAAACCCCCGTGTTCTTCCTTCCCCCTCTTTCCCTTGGAGATAGACTCAGGTAGAGCCTGCACAAGACCTCAAGTCACAACATCATCAAAGGACACGTCTCCGAGGAATTCTTGCACAGGTGAGTTACTTAGACACTAACATGAGCTCTTTGTGTAGTTTTCTCCTACGTTTCTTTTTCTGACCGTCTCTGAACCTAGCCCCTTATCTAGGTCCCATTGCATCCTGCTTAGCTGGATCTAGGGGCCAAGAAGGACACTCCCACCTCCTAAAGTGTAAGTCTCCTAAGAAAGTAGTTCGAGGTAAGTTTCCGTGTTGGAACAAATCACAAATTTTAAGTAATTTGTATTTTTCCTAACATACTTACCTCGAACTAATTTCGGGTAATGGCCCGCCCTTCCGTCCCCGAGTGTCTTCCTGACCCTTTAAGTAATTAAACAACCAAGAACTTACTGAGGGTCGAGACCCAAGCTAGCACGCTCCCTGACCCGAGATTAGCCTCAGGGCACGTATCCTTCCGCCTGAGGTTAGCCTTCACAGAAAACGGAAGTAGGGTAAACTACACAAAACTCTGGTCGGATGAGAGGAGATTTCCAGGTACTCCTAAGAAAGTAGTTCGAGGTAAGTATGTTAGGAAAAATACAAATTACTTGAAATTTGTGATGTTTCTTGGACTGGACGATCGGAGCCCTCGCTACGAAAATAGAGGACTGCCCTACTCTTCAGGAAGACCTGGCATTGGACTGGCTTGGGGTTTTGTCATGTGCCGACAAATCAGTTCGGGATGGTTGCAATGAGCTGATCTCTCTCTTTGCATTCGGGACTCTCAAGAAAAGACAGCTCTGGTGTTCTTTTGTTTTGAAAGAAGTCGCTTTGCCTCAGAAGTCCGCACTTTTGTTTTCTCCTCTTGACAAGGATCATCTGTTTCCCGAAGAAATAGTGGCCAATATTCTGCCCGCACTGGAAAAGAAGTCTACTAATGACTTGCTTGCCCAGTCTTCTAAGCGGGTTAAACCCTTGACTGTGACGACTACTGCCTCGGAATCATCCTTGCAGGAGAAACCCTTTCGAGGGGGTAGGTCTAGACCTTTCGTCAGGCCTTGATCGAATTTACGACACCCAACCAAGTCCTCGACCAAACCCGACACGAAATCATCCCAGTGATTTTTCAATCCTTGATGCTCCGATAGGTGGCAGATAAGCCTTTTTTGGGAGGAATGGAGTCGCAGAGGAGCAGAGCCCTGGGTGACCCAAGTTCTCCGGTTCGGTTACTCCATTCCTTTCAAAGACACTCCGCCTCTATCCAATGTTCCCATCACATTACCCGCCTTCTCTTCAGGCTCGGAGAAGTTTGTAGCCTTAACCCGAGAAATAGAGATTCTCGTGCAGAAGGCTGTCATAGAGGAGATAAGCGACAGACCATCCCCGGAGTTTTACAACCATCTGTTCGTAGTCTCCAAGTCATGCGGGGGTGGGTGGGGCTGGAGGCCCGTACTGGATGTAAATGCACTGAATTTGTTTGTCCAGAAGATCAAATTCAATATGGAAATGACTCGTTCAGTGTTGGAATCCCTTCGTCAAGGGGACTGGATGGTATCCCTGGATATGCAGGACGTATACTTCCACATTCTAATTCACCAGGACTCCAGGAAATACTTTCGGATTTTCATGGGCAAGACCTACCAGTTTCGAGCTCTTTGTTTCGGCCTCTCGACAGCACCGCAAGTATTTATGTGAGCGTTGACTCCTCTGGGAAAGTGGTTACACCTCCTGGTCAGGTTACGCTGATCCCTCGATTTGTTCAAGGGAAAATGAACGTGTTGGCGGACGGACTAAGTCGCCTTCTTCAAGTAGTGCAGTTAGAATGGACTCTCGATGCGAAGGTCTGGCTTGACCTATGGAATTTATGTGGCGCGCACGAACAACTAGGCGCACGCAATCAGTTGAAGTGCGCGAACAACTCTTATGACAGAGTTTTTTTAACTCGTTGCGCGAAGTGTTCATGAGTGCACGAGTTTTACTCTCATGACAAGAGTTTTCGAACTCTCGTCCCGTGAATTGTTCGCGCGCGCCCATCGTCATCAAGAGTTTTACTCTGATGACAGAGGGATGCCTGCTGCCTAAGGGTTTATGAATCTCTACAGGTAACTATGACACAGTTCCTTTGGGTCCTAGTCACGTAACACAATTCCTGAAAATTACATCAGGAATCAGCGACAGAGTTCCTGCGGGTTCTCGGCACAATATCCCTTAAGGTCTTGAGAAAGGTTTTCACAAATAGATTCTGAACCTCTAAGTTCTCATCCGAATCTCTCGGTTTCCACGATCCAGAGTTTTCTGAAAACTATGGTCGACCTCCCCCCCTACGGGATGGGTCTTCCAAAAGTGTGACTTGTTATGTCACTCTACACTCCCAGCGGATTACTATATCAGCTAGCCTGGTTTCGCCAGCACCGATCCTTTCGTTTTCGAACCAACCACCGTCATCTTTCCTCCACCTTCCCACTTCGAGTGGTTTGGTTAGCAGACGGAAATGAGTGAGGAATAAAAAAATTTTTACATTCCAGTTCATTTCCCTGACAGGCCATGTCTGATTGAGACGGTAGTTTTCTCACTAGCGAAAAAGCGTTTGATGGCAACCCCTTCGGGTAAGCGGTCAATGGCAATTATGTCTGGCATTCTCGAAGCAAACTCCCACATACGAGACTTCACCCTTTTCGGGAGACTCGGTCCTGAGAAGTGTTTACAGAACTTCAATGGGTGTTGTTTAAACTTCATGAAGGCCGTAGGCCGTCCTGGAGCATGCGCTCTAGCCAAGACAAAACCACGAGGTTATTGTCTTAAACTTAGTTCTACCGTTTGATGGAGGCAGCCTCCCCCATCATTGTACCCTGGGTATAACGACTTGCCTTTAACACGTTAGGCTTCCGAGACCTTTTATTCTATCCTTACAGGGTTATTGTTTCGAACAATTAGTCCTGAAGGAACGTTGTTAGCTGACGTTAAAAGAACGATAGCAACAGCGTGGGCAACTTTTCATTACGTTTACGAACGTTTCAAACTCCGCCCACAGGTAACCAGACATCCGTTTCTGTGGGGGAAATGATCTCCTCTATAACTGTATATTTTGTTTGAGAACATGTTCACTCTCATTCAGGAAAATATTACCGTATATTTCCGCGTATAAGACGACCCTATATTCCAAAATTTAACCATTAAAAATGAGGGTCGTCTTATACTACCGTTATAAAAATCTCACCTTGAATTCAATGTCTTGTTTATCAGTAGGCTAGCCTAGGTTGAGGTGAGATAACCACCGACAGACATGAAATGATTTACATTAATATATAAATGTATAATGAAAGTAATGAAACAATTTTTATCGTATATATTATTGGCACATCTACAAAAAGGACATAAATGATAAATTCAAGGAATAATTCAAACTTTTAACCATACGAGCACAGCTGAGAAAATGTAAGCATCGAGTATTGGTTGCGTTGTTAGCAACTTTTTCTCTCGCTAACCTTTCAATAATTTTAATGCTAGTGTTAATTACGATAGTAATAACATATAAGATATCATATTTATTTGTTTAAAAATTATTATTTTTAGCCGTAAATAACAATTTTGGATTACAAACGGTACAATCTTTATTTCCCAATAAAAATTACAGTACATTACAGTATTACATTTAAAACCTAAAAGTTTGTAAAACTTTATTTCAAATCAATATTAAACATCAAACCTGCGACATGTATAAATCTAACACTACTAAAACTCCTCACAGTTATCACTGTCTGTTTCGAAAAGCTGTTCGAACATATCACGAGATTTATCATATACGCCATCATCGTAAAGATTCCAGTCCGGTTCCGGTGAGTCGACTCTGGCTTCGTCGTCGCATTCGTACAATAAATCGTCTTTACTGCCATCCATGGCATTTGAGATCCCGTATTTTAAAAATTATTTTATGATACTTTCCACCTTTACATTATTATATGCTTTTATAACAAACTTGCAAAGAACATCAAAGAACATAAAAGAAGAAGAAGAAAGAGGAGGAACGGGCATTTCGTACGTGAGCAGCTGATGAGCGGAAACAAAACAATGCAGGCTAGGTGATGCGTGTTCTAGGAAAACAATAAAGGATTTGTTTTGTTATTTCATTTATATTTAATTTAAAGGATACAGTAAGTAATATCATCATCTTTACATAACCTATATTTCATAAGATATCTGGTGTTGCAAAAGCTAGCCTAGGCTATACACGGATGGTTTTATGATTGAGCAGTCGTCTTATACTACCGATATGAGATAAATTCATAAAAATTTGCTCAAATTTTGTACCTCGTCTTATATGAAGGTCGCCTTATACGCGGAAATATACGGTACAGTTAGTCAACGATCAAAATTCTTTTGGTAATAATGTTGCGATTCGTCGCACATACTGTACATTATTCGCTCAACTTTTCTAATCCGTGGCCACGAAACTTTGTTCTCAAAAACCTGACAGACTTGATAGGCCAGGAAGAAGAACGACTCTTATGTCCCGTGTGGGCATTAAGATATTACCTCCGCAGAACAGAGTTTTCTGAGAGTTAATTGTAGAAGCACATTCTCAAGCTAACGACGCAGTGTTTCCTTTACTGAGAATGAAAGCGCACGAAGTTCGAGCAGTAGTGACTTCTCTCGCTTTTCGACACAACTTGTCGCTATGGGCTAATAATGTTGAAGCAGTTAAAAGGTTCAAGAAGAGACTATTGTAATTATACACGAGTCACTTTGTAATAATGTTGAATCAGTTTGTAATAATGTTGAAACAGTTTAAAGGTTCAAGAAGAGACTATTGTAGTTACACCTGAATCGGTTTGTAGTAATGTTGAAGCAGTTTAAAGGTTCAAGAAAAGACTATTGTAGTTTACACATGAATCGGTTTGTAATAATGTTGAAGCAGTTTAAAGTTACAAGAAAAGACTTGTAGGTTACACATGAATCGGTTCGTAATAATGTTGAAGCAGTTACAAGGTTCTAGAAAAGACTATTGTAGGTTACACCTGAATCGGTTTGTAGTAATGTTGAAGCAGTTTAAAGGTTCAAGAAAAGACTATTGTAGTTTACACATGAATCGGTTTGTAATAATGTTGAAGCAGTTTAAAGTTTCAAGAAAAGACTTGTAGGTTACACATGAATCGGTTCGTAATAATGTTGAAGCAGTTTAAAGGTTCTAGAAAAGACTATTGTAGGTTACACATGAATCAGTTTGTAATAATGTTGAAGCATTTAAAGGTTCAAGAAGATACTTTTGTAGTTACACAAAAATGAGTTTGTAATAATGTTGAGGGATTATGAAGGTTCAAGAAGAGACTATTGTAGTTACACATGAATCACTTTGTAATGTTGAAACAGTTTGAAGTTTCAAGAAGAGACAGCTCTAGTTTACACATGAATCGGTTTGTAATAATGTTGAAGTAGTTTAAAGGTTCAAGAAAGACTATTGTTGTTTATGCATGAATTGGTTTGTAATAATGTTCACGCAGTTTAAAGATTCAAGAAGAGACTACTGTAGTTTGCGCATAATTTTATTTTTTTTAATAACGTCGAAGCAGTTGAAATTTTCAAGAAGTGACTACTGTACTTTATACACAATTTGCTTCGTAATCATGTTGTAGCAGCTGAAAGTTATAAGAGCTGTTGATTATCCTTTGAAATTCATTTTGGTGAAGGGATATATCACAAGTGGGCTTTTGGGTTTTTGTGTACAGTACAGTATTTGCAAAATAGATTGTCATTATTTCTATGATTTGATATCAGATTTTCTTATGTTCTTTACCTTGTCATCTGTTTCAGATTTGTTATCTATCATGGTAGAAAAAATGGGATTGCAGTTGCTTGGATGAGAATTTTCTTCCATAACTTATAACAGAAATGGACTAATAATGAAAATTTTTTCATAGTTGCATGAGTACCAAGTTGATAGTAAATGATTTTGATAAAACAAGAATATGTCAATTTATTTTATGTAATGGCATTCTTTATTAAATATCATTTTGTGTATTGATTACTCAAATTTGTGTACTGTATATTATTTTTAAATGTGATTAATTTTACGTAAAACAAGATTTTTGGGAAAACGAATCAAGTGATTAGGGTGGTTATAACCAATCTTTCTTTTGGTATTTATTTTTTTTATGCATTGTTCTGCATCCCAAACACAATTGATTCTATGTGCACATGTAAGATTATTAACTTCTTATTTTTAATTTCAGAGCTGCGTCATGGTGGGGTGGTAACACCCGTTAAAACATCGGCTAGTACACGAGCCTCTGTATCTGGCAGCAGAACTTCAAAGACTAGAAATCGAACTATTAATACAAATCCTGTCGTTAAGATTGAAGGCAGAATAGATGACAGAGAACCCATGAGAGTTAGTCGCGCATCTCACATGACAGTAGATAGCGAAACAAATAATGACAGTCATGTCAACAGTAGTTGCAACAGCAGCAATGTAAGCAGTAGTAACAACAGACTAGGAAGCTTGCCAACATCCCCAGTTTGTGACTTACTACAGTCACCTGTGAGTATTCCACAGTTGAAAACAGAAGTGAAAACTGAAAATGTTATTGATATGGTACCACCACCACAGTCCCTACCTACGAGTTTACCCCCACCTGCTCCTCCAGAGCCACAGCACACAATGCCTCACCCATCTCCACACACAGGTCCACCACCCAGTGTGGGCCCCCCAAGTATCGGCCCTCCGAGTGTTGGACCGCCAAGTGTTGGCCCACCAAGCATTGGTCCTCCTAGTGTTGGACCACCAAGTGTTGGTCCTCCTAGTGTTTCATGTCCAAGCGTAACTCACCAAGGTATGACTACAATGGCAGTACCTCCTTCTCCAAGTTTGACACCAACTGCTGTTACTGGAGTATCTATGACCAGTCAGACTACCACTAGTGTTGAAGAAGAGGTCAACAAGATTTCTGCAATGCTCCAAGCAGAGGCTGAAGCTCTTGCTGCTTCTCGAAGTCACATAACAGGTCCCACAATGGAAATTGATACTGGCCTTGTGGGGTCACACGACATTGTTGAAGCACAAGGACTAGGCGGTTGTGGTTTAACTACAAGTGGCAGTAATCTGCAGGGGACTGGTTTAATAGCAAGTTCGCATCCTTTAGGGTCTGTACCTGTGCCAATTGGTCACATGTCTATGGCGACGTTGAATCAAATTCAGGCAGACTTGTTAGCCACTGTCAGTGAGTCTGATTTGAATGCTGTTCTTAATGCCACACCAGACTCTTCGCAGTTGGCACAGACAGTTCTTCCCAGTAATTCTCATCAGTGCTACTTAAACGATAATGGTAATATGACTTATATTGATCAACAAAGTGTAAATACTGAAAATTATGTTGAACCCCCACATCTGAGTAATCAGAATGTATTACCACAACAGTACAATAGTGAACAGTTACCAATGCCCGTTCTAGAGCAAATAACCAGTGAGGTTTTCTTGGAAGCTGAAGCTAATGCTGCGGCTTCTTCTGCACATAATCTTCAGGGAGTATCAAATGGGGTCCAGGGGCAATATACTAACACCACTCAGTCTGATTTAATTGAAGTACCTGTAGACTCATTCAGTTTTGATGAAATTGAGAAAATATCCTCTCATTGTGATGAACTTACAAATGCAGTAAATTCTATAACTCAGTTGTGTCAACAAAGTGGGAACAGTGGATTGGAGTCTCAGTTAGCTGGATTACTGCAACAGCAACCATCAACTCCAGCTCCGTCTCCTTCGCCGGGAGCTGCAGGAATGGCGGTGAATTCAGTCAGTGCTGCACCAACAGTAGGGACAAATACTGCAAGTCAAGGGATCACTGTTGTTATAGGAGCGGGAACACAAGCTCCAGTTACTGTAGCTACCACACAACCCTCGCTCTCGATGCCTACGTTAGCGGCTACGTTAAAGAAACCTGTGGTTTCGAGCAGTGGTCCAAGTATAGTATCTCCGGGCCCAATAATTACTAGTGCTACCCCTTCTTTAACTCCAACTCACACACCTTCGAACACACCTACTACACCCACACAGCACACTTCAACTGGAACATCTACTTTAGTACCGACAACGCAAACACCATCACCTAAGAAATCTAGCAAAAAGAAGAAGCCAGGGGAGAGAAAACTATTGCCACTAAAAGATCGAGAGTATGATGCAGAGGTCCATTGTGGTGTAGTTTTACCAGAAACTGGAAAGCCTTGCACACGCTCGCTAACGTGCAAGACACACTCGCTTACATTACGCCGTTCTGTACAAGGTCGCTCTAAAAAGTTTGATGAGCTGTTATTAGAGCATAGAGCTGCAAAGGAGGCACAGACTAGGGCTGCCAAACCTCCAGATGCTTCTGCAAGTCTAATACAGGTTAGTTGTCTTTGAAATTATATAAAGTTTTTTTGAGTGACCCTGGTGCTTGCTTTGTATATCAATAAATTTCCATATCCTTCCTTTAACAGATGGTATTTTACAGTATAAACAAGGGTAAGTTATACAAATTTCAGTTGTTGAATATTTGATTCATGATATATTTTAATGTGGCTGATAAAATGCTTATTTTTATTTTCCCATCAATAACTTTTATCCTGTCATGTATACACTAAGTCTATTCTCTTTCTTTGTTCCCATATTAACAAACCTTCCGTTATTTATTTGGATTATCTTTTGGCGAAGCTGGAAGGTAGCCATTAGACTTGAAGTGCAAGGTGGCAACCCTGCATAACCGCTTGAGCGGGAAGGCTTGGGTACCCACCCACCTCTATATATACTCTCACTGCTGTTAGGTACATCACTTTTTCTTTTGGCTCGGTAGAGATCGGATGTGTGCTCTCACGCCCTAGACTGTCATTGGGCTTTATGATATTCTTTTTTTTTCAGGTATGCGTGTTTTCTCTTTGATCACCTTCATGCGAACCTGTCCAGGGTGCGAGGGTCCCGCATATGGTACCTTCATATCGTCGTTGGAGACCGACCCACACTCTCTGTGTCCTTCGTTTAGAGGGCATCGCTGTGAACAAGGTTCGCCCCGCGCAGAATGTAGGGAGTGGCTTGCCTTCCAATAGGAGAAGTTGGGACGGCGTAGGAAGAAGAAGGCCAAGCGCGATCTTTCTCCCTCAGGGGCGAGGCAAGCGCTGTCTTCTTCGTCTCGCACCCCCAAATCTCTTTCAAAAGCTCCTTCTCACTCGCGCTCTTCCGAGGGACAATCGAGTAGCAGTGCAGACCGACTAACTCCTATGCAACCCCAGGGTACTGGCGAGGTTGTTGCTTCCCCTAAAGGAGCAACTTCAACTCCAACCATGGAGGAGCCATTCTCCCTTTCAGATGTTCTGCAGGTGTGGCCAACCTTAGGGATTTCGGGACCCCCTTCGAAGGAAGAACTTCTGCGTTACCGTCAGCGAGGTGTTAGGAGGACCCTTCTACAGAGCTGTCAACATCTCATGCTCTGGAACTGTGCAAAGTACATCTGTTGTCGTCTCCTAGGCCTTCCACATGCAAACGAGGTGATCACTCGCGTTTGCCTCTCCAACGGCCTCCTGCTGACGACGACCCCACTCGGACTCCTACCACCAACAGCGCGAAAGGATGAGCATAACCATCGCTTTGCCCTTCTGGACACTTCCCCTGATTGCCGTTCGCGACGATCGGAAGATCTTATGAATTGTAGGTCATCACGATCCGAACGCTCTTTTTTTCTGAAAAGCGTTCCCGCTCTAGAGCTTCGTGCTCACCACCTCGGAGGTGTTTCTATTCACGAAGGAGAAGTCTTACGATCGCGCTCTGCGTGATCACGAGCACAGTCAAGACCTAGGTCCAGATGCTTGCGTTCTAGATCTCTACGATCTAGGTCACGAGAATGGCGCTCACGCTTGGGAGGACAACATTCCCATTCATGAGGCGGCGTTCATGCTCGCGAGGGCACCACTCGCGAGGCCGACGCTCACGTTCACGAGCTAGGTATTGAGGATGCTCACGCCGTTCTCAAACGAGAGCTAGACACTCCCGTTCACGATCGCGATCCGCACGTTCATGGTCAAGGTCAACACATTCCTCGTCTAGAGGTAGAGGTAGGCATTCGTGCAGCCCATGAGCGTGCAGTCCCTCAACTAGACCTTCTCCCAAACAACTCGGACCGAATGTGATCATGAGAAGGACCATCCCTCAGACAGGCGTCTGGCTAAACCCCCAGTGCCTTTCACCGCCTGGGAAGTATTAGCAAAGCATTCGCCAACGCGAAGCTTGGAAACATGTCCCGCTGTGGCACGTTCTCCAGTGCTCAGGGGTTCCTACTCTGAGGCTGTCTCTGCCGACTTCATCGGACGTAGGTGCTTCTCAGTGGCAGCAGGAAGGTGTTAGACCTTCCTCTTCTAATGTGGCTCCCAGTGCTCCTGTTGCGAGCACTTCTGCTCATGAATCTCGCCCGTTGACTCGTGAAACTCGCGATTTTGCAAGCAAATCAACGATTTCCGCGAGCAATTCATAAACAGGTGTGTCGAAGCTGTGAGCAAGTGCGGTATCAACACCTTAGCCTCGGCCTCCAGCTTCTACTACCTCCAGCGGCAGGCCGATACCCTTTCCAGAAGGTTTCAAGGAGCCTCCTAATAGGTTCGCAGATGTTCCTGTTAGTCCTGACCGTCCTTCTCGTCCAGCAAAGGAACGTGTTCCTCTGCCACAGAGACCCCTGCGTCGACTAAGGCTCCTTCTAGAGATTCCTCCAAGGGACGTTCTCCTCCTAGACTTCCAAGGGAAGCCCATGACTGACCTAGAGGTGCTGAGCTTCCTGCATGGGTGAGCACTTCTTTCCAAGCTGCAGAAATCTCTGGGTGTGGCTACTTCTCCGCCACAACCTCCGACTGCTCCAGTCAAAGCGACCCCTGGGATTCAAAGGAATCCTCGTCTAGTTCGTCCGTTGATAGTCTAGATCCTTGAAGGAGATCAATGTCGGACAAGGCTCGCATATCATCTCCATCCTGATCGCGTGCCGAAGGTTCTCGATCTTCCAGTTCTTACATGGCCAACCTACTCTTTACCCCGGTGAAGGCAAGAGAAACCATGACCAAGAGGTAGAAGAGAAGGATGAGAAGTGTAACTCCACCTCACGTCGACATTATCCGCCCTAGGACGAGTAGGGACATAGACTCGCCCAGGGAGATAACCATTCATCCCTTCAATCCTCAAGAAATTGAGGTAGTGCCTCCGGACCAGCGTCCAATTTCCTTACATCTTCCAGAGGAGGATCCTAAAGCTCCTGCTGCCAAAGCTTTGTCGGGTGCTTCGAAAACCTCGCAAGTTCCCCCTCCTAAGACCGCGAAGGAACGTCCTGTACGTAGGAAGTCGAAAGACACCAACCAAGACAAAACCCAAGAACACTGCGGCAAGGGAAGCTCGTATGGCTGAGGTACAGAGAAGGCCCCCCTGTGGCGGGTCTCTCAAGTGACATCGTTGACAACCCTGACCTACCCCAGGCTCTAGAGGTGGATGACCCCTGGGATTCCAATGATGAGAATCTTCCAAAGGTGGCTAGTCCAAAGTACCACTCTGAGCAAGAGAGATGTGAGTCGGAGCGCACCTTTTGGCAGGTCCTTGCTTGTATGAGGGCCACTGATAGGCTGTCTACTCCTGGTTCTGCCACCCAGGAGGGTAAAGATATGGTTCTCAATGACATATTCAAGACCAAGAAGCCTTCCAGGTTCAGTGCCGCTTTGCCCTGACATCCGCAGAAGGAAAGCTATCACTCAGATAGCTGGAACTTCTAGTTCCTTGAGAGCAGTTTCCTCCTCCCAGTCTCTTCCATTTCCTTTTGTCTTACAAAGGAAGCATTATGAGATTGAAGAGGAACCTAATTCCACCATGTCCCTCGAGCCTTCAATAGAGTGTCTAACGAAGGGTCTTCCGACTCAAACCCTTGCCTCTCTGAGGTCCTCCCTTTTTGCAGTTGAGCTCCTCAACATAGAGAGAGGCGCGAAGTACGCCATGCATGTTGCTTCGTGGCTTGATCTATGGCTAAGGTCTTTGGGCTTCATAGTCCGCTCCCACGATCTCTCGAAGGAGTCGATCAGCAAGACCTGTAAGACTTTGGAGTCTTTCCTGTTGTAGGGTACCCGAACTCTTGAGTTCCTGTCGCACCACATTGTCAACTTGTTGATGAATGCTATACTCGAGAGAAGGGATACCGTCATTGGGAAATTCCACAAACAAGTGCTGAAGGTGGAAGTCTCCTGGTTGAGGAACTCCACCCTTGAGGTGGTTCTCTTTTTGTCCCAGAGGAGATAGAGAGGGCTACTGAGCGATGGAGGAAATCGTCAAAACATGCTCTCCTCCATAAGGCCATGACATCGAGGCCGTATGGTAGACCTTCTCAGTCATCTTGTACTCAGCAAGTATCTTCCTCTTCTCACCCTTACGCTTCTAGGTCCTCAGGACCTACAAAGGTGTCTAAGTGGTCCTTTCCATTCTAAGGCCAGAAAGGGACTAAGTCCTTCAGAGGAAAGAAGGGAGGCAAAGGAAGTGGCCAAGGTGGTCACTCCAACCAGGAATGGCATTCATCTTCAGCTACCACCTGTAGGAGGATGCCTACAGTTCCTCTGGCAGAGGTGGCAGCTTCACGGGGCATAACCCTGGACGGTCGAAGTGATCGCTCTAGGATATTGCATTCCATTCATTCAATCTCCTTTTCTGACTCGGGATCCAGTGCATCTAAGCTTCTATGCAAAGGGATCCGCAAAGGAGCTGGCCCTCGGCCGAATTCCAGACCATGCTGCTGAAGTGCGCTCTCCAAGAGGCTGCAGACGGGTCCCCAGACTTCTAAAGTCGAATTTTTCTGGTGAAAAAGGCGACCGGGGTTGGGAGACGAGTTATCGATCTCTCTCCTCTGAACAAGTTTGTGCAACAGACTCGGTTCAGAATGGAGACAGCAGACACTGTCATTCAAGCGGTTTGTCCAAGGGACTTTGTGCACATTGGATCTGAAGGATGCATACTTCCAGATCCCAATCTATCCATCTTCAAGGAAGTAGCTATGGTTCATGCACGAGGAAAAGGTATACCAGTTCAAGGTGCTATGCTTCGGTCTCATGACAGCTCCTCAGGTATTTACCAGAGGGTTCGCCCTAGTGTCATCTTGAGCTCACAGAAACAGCATCCGTCTCCTCAGATATCTGGATGACTAGCTAATCCTGGCAGACTACATGATAACCCTTCTTCATCACCGAGACATGCTTCTCAAGTTTTGTAAGGATCTAGGATCCTGATAAATCACGAGAAGTCATTGCTGCAACCTTGCCAAAACCTGGTATAGCTCGGTGTGATAGACACCCTCCAAGTGAAAGTCTTCCCATCAGACGATAGAGTACACTTACTGAGAGAAGTGGCTGAACCCTTCTAGTTCTAAATGGCCGCCTCAGGATAAGATCCCTGCAATGACAGCTGAAGTCCGTGTGGAACCAACACTCCGATCCACCTGACTCTCAAGTTCCTATAACTCAAGACTACGTGACGGATTTGAATTGGTGGATGGCAGACGAAAACCATCGACGGGGCCAGAATCATCTCGTCCCCCTTCTGGATTTGATGCTCTTCACAGATGCATCAAAAGGGAATGGGGTGCTCACCTGCTGCACCATACGACCTCCGCTTTGGGCAAAGTCAAAAAGGTACCAGCACATAAATGAGATGAGAGCAGCCTACCTAGCTCTTCATCAGTTCCAACAGTTGCTGGCAGGTCACTCTGTGGTGGTGTTGAGCGACAACACCACAGGAGTGGCTTGCATAAACAAACAGGGCAGTACCTTTTTGTAGCCTCTATGCCATCTTACAGTAAAGATCCTTGGGTGCTCAGAACATTCGGTGTGTCTATCAGCTCGCTTCGTTCCCGGCAAGAGGAATGTGCTCGTGGACAATCTGAGCAGAGCGACTCAGATAGTAGGCTCCAAATGGTCTTTAAATCATCAGATAGCCAACAAAGTCCTGACTTTGTGGGGTTCCCCGACTGTAGATCTGTTCGCAACATCTCTGAACAGCAAGCTTCCGCTGTACTGTTCTCCAGTTCTGGACCCTCAGGCTCTATGGGAGGATTCATTTCAACAACGGTAGGACAACATCAATGTGTACGGCTTTCCCTGTTTTGCCTGATGAGAAGACTGCTCAACAAGATCAGAGCATCCAAAGATCTAATGATGACCCTTGTAGCTCCACTGGCATCATGCAGAGTGGTTTCCGGACCTCCTGCAACTTCTAGTAGATCTACCACGAGAGGTTCCTCCTTCAAAGGACTTCCCTACGAACCATTATGCCATGCAACTGACCGTAACCTCACTTTGAAGATGGTGTTATTATTATTATTATTATTATTATTATTATTATTATTATTATTACAGGTATTATTATTATTATTATTATTATTATTATTATTATTACTACTAGCCAAGCTACAACCCTAGTTGGAAAAGCAAGATGCTATAAGCCCAAAGGCTCCAATAGGGAAAAATAGCCCATTGGGGAAAGGAAATAAGGAAATAAATAAATGATGAGAACAAATTAACAATAAATCATTCTAAAAACAGTAACAACGTCAAAATAGATGTCATATATAAACATTAACAACGTCAAAAACAGATATGTCATATATAAACTATAAAAAGACTTATGTCAGCCTGGTCAACATAAAAACATTTGCTCCAACTTTGAACTTGTAAAGTCGTACTGATTCAACTACCCGATTAGGAAGATCATTCCACAACTTGGTAACAGCTGGAATAAAACTTCTAGAATACTGTGTAGTATTGAGCTTCATGATGGAGAAGGTCTGGCTATTAGAATTAACTGCCTGCCTAGTATTACGAACAGGATAGAATTGTCCTGGGAGATCTGAATGTAAAGGATGGTCATTGTTATGAAAAATCTTATGCAACATGCATAATGAACTAATTGAATGACGGTGCCAAAGATTAATATCTAGATCAGGAATAAGAAATTTAATAGACCGTAAGTTTCTGTCCAACAAATTAAGATGAGAATCAGCAGCTGAAGACCAGACAGGAGAACAATACTCAAAACAAGGTAGAATGAAAGAATTAAAGCACTTCTTCAGAATAGATTGATCACCGAAAATCTTGTAAGACTTTCTCAATAAGCCAATTTTTTGTGCAATTGAAGAAGACACAGACCTAATGTGTTTCTCAAAAATAAATTTGCTGTCGAGAATCACACCTAAAATTTTAAGTCATACAATTTTAAAGAGAGTCGGTGAACTTCATGGCCTCTCGTATGACATCGCCCATTCAAGGGGAGGGGGGAAAGTGACACTCGGCTTCATCCCTGAGTTTATTGCTAAGACTTAAAATCCAGGGGCACTGGACCATAGATTCTGTCCCTTTCAGATTGAGAGTCTCCGTTCTGTAACTAATGACCGAGATCAGACGTTACTATGCCCAGTAAGGAGTTTGAGATACTATCTTAAACGTACTGCAGCAACACACGGCCCCGACTAACACCTCAATGTTTGTTAGCTCAGGGAGAGTAAAGAGAAGGATCATTAAGAACACGGTCTCCTCCTGGATCTGCCAAGTGATCGAAAGGGCCTTGGCTCCTGATCCTCCTCCGTCTCGCCGACCTAGAGCCCATGATGTCCGGGGAATTAGCACTTCCTTGGCATTCAAAACTCAACTTCTCCGTGTTACAAGTGCTGCAAGTGGGCGTGTGGAAGATCAAACTACTTTCACAGCCCATTATTACCTAAGACATGACCCACAAGAGACTTGATACGTTCACTATCGGTCCTGTGGTGGCTGCTCAACAAGTGGTTTAAGAATATCACTCTTCTTGTGTAGCCTATTGTAAGTTTTAAATTCATATACTTTCCACATCCCCATGAGGTAAGAAATGGGAAACGTCTTGTTTTTCCTTTATACAGTAAACTCTGAAGGTGTTTTTACAAGACAACAAACTCTATTACACTGAATTGCACAGGCCACTATTATGCTCACTTTATATATTTTAGCAAGGTGTTAAAGTTTTCCCTAGACCACAGTCATATACTGCACTAGGTAAAACCGGGTCAATGGCCATGCCAGACTTGAGACTTCCACCCACCTAAGGGTGAGTCATCCAAATAAATAACGGAAGGTTTGTTAGTATGGGAAGAAATGTCAAACTCGGAGATAATTTGTCTTTTTCTCTAACTAATACAAACCTGGAGTTATTTATATAAATTGGCCCGCCATCACCTGTCCCCCAGAAGTCCTACTTGCAATCAAAAGTGATGTACCTAACAGCTGTGAAAGTATATATAGAGGTGGCTGGGTACCTCCCAGCCAACCTCCTCAAGCAGTTAGGCATGGTTGCCACCTCGCAACTTAGGTGTAATGGCCACCTTCCAGCTTCATTGAAAGATATTCCAAATAAATAACTCTAGGTTCGTATTAGGAGAAAAAAACATCTCCGAATTTATCATATTTCCTTTTCTTCTTGATTTAAGGGACAACTGATAATGAGAATTCAGACTCCTCCTAGGGTTGTTATATGAGTCTCTGAATAATATTTTTTATATACAAAATTGACCACTGATATTATTTGGTTTGCTTTTGTGATTCAGTCATTCAGTAGTCAAAGAAAGTAGTTTTTTTTTTTCTCCAAATCTATGTAATTTATCAGTTTGATGGTGAGTTTTTAATTCTTGATGAATTATTTGTTAATACTGTTCATGTTAAGTTGAATATGAACTCGAAAGGCTTCAAGACTTATTTTATGCTCTTTGATCACAATTATGTGATCAGGGGAAGGTTCAGAATTGGAATAGATTAAGGTAGTCTCTATTTTTTTGTTAGGTTGTATATTTCTTTATTCTGGTCTCATGTTTTTGTAAATTTTATCAAGCATTTCTTTATAAAAATTATTTTTTCCCATACTAACAAACCTTCCGCTATTTACGTTGGATATTACCTCGGCGGAGCTGGAAGGCAGCCATTAGATTTAAAGTGCGAGATGGTAACCCTACCTAACCACTAATAGTGGGTAGGTTAAGGGTGGGGGCTACCCAGCCACCTATATCTACTCACGGTTTAATGAACCACGTCACTTTTTACTTTTGGCTGGTAGAGAGCGGACGTCTCCTCTCTCCCTTCAAGGCTTAGCCATTTACCACCATTGCTTTACGCTCATTCTTTTTTTACGGACATGATTTTTGTTTTCACGCGATGCTCCATTCCAGAGTAATATGGCGTTTCAGATGTCTATGTTTGTTCTGCAAGTTATTGGAAGGATTCTTCGGCGCTGACGATGCCTCGAAGGGTTTTTTTCTTCCCCCTCGTAGGGGAGGAACTTTTGATTCTCTCTTTATATTTTCCTCAGCGCTTCATGATGACATCGGGTTGCAAAGTTGGTGGCTGTAGCTGTGGCTGATGTCTTAGCTATCGACTAGGTCTACCTCCCGATCGCCCTTCCTATGTCTTCTACTGACGACGAGTCTTTTCGCCTTCTGTCGATCTCTTCGTCTCCCAACATTCTGCAATTTTTTCTCCCCCTATAGGCAATATTTCAGCTCGTGTATGCAGCTCTGCCTGTTGAGGATTGTGAGATCAAGGACGAACGTCAACCCACGACTTGCTCGACAATCGCTGGATTGACGGACTTGCTTCTGTTTAATGATCGCAGGGGCGAGACTCATCACCTTGTCTTCCTGGTCGGTCAGGATGACGTTTGTGACAATCCAATGATGAGTTCAGTATTTTATTCTGTTCAACGATCGCAGGGGCGAGACTCATCACCTCATCTTCCGGGTCGGTCAGATTGTCGTTCGTGACAATCAAATGTTAGACACCCAGTAGAACGTCTTTTGTGACGATCAATGATCGCCACAGAGATCCCTACAATCACGGGATCGTAGGTTATCGCGATCTCAACGTTCTTCTTCTTGAAGACAAACTCCTGTTTGGTTTCTATTTCAGGGGATTACTCCGGTAGGATTCCCATTAGGGAAATCCCTTCGGGGACAGCTCACAATTAAGCCTTGGCTTTTTCTCTAGCAACACTTTTTTAACCTTCATTTAAGATAGAACTTGTTGAAGGGCATAAGAGTGCTGCTCGAAGGTTTGCCTCCAGGTGCAAGATATTCCCCTTCTGAGGGAGAGTCTTTATACAACTTTTGTGCACGTTTGCGCTCACGCTCAAGAACGTGGGTTATACATTCATGGTCACAAGTTCATGATGATCATGGTCTCCGCTCACGCTAGCTAGTGAGATGCTCGTGACCACGATTACGACACTAGTCTTTCCTCAACCCTTGAGGACGCTCACGCATCACGAGCTAAACACTCGTGATCGTAAGCTAGACACTCGCGATAACGAGCGAGCGCTCGCGAGTTACACGGTCACGAGCGAGCGCTCGCGAGTTACACGGTCACGAGCGAGACTCTCGTGACCATGATTGTGACGTCAGTCTCTACAACCCTTGAGAGCGTGAATTACACGCTCATGGTCGTTACACACTCATGGTCGCGAGCGAGATGCAGACCATGATTGTGACGTCAATCTCTACAACCCTTGAGAACGGTTAAGTGATCGTGAGCGAGACGCTCATGCTCACGAGCGTGAATTACTCACTCACGGTCGCAAGCGAGACTCTCGTGACCAAGATTGTGACGCCAGTCTCTACAACCCTTAATAATGTTAACGTGATCGCGAGCAAGATGCTCCTGATTGCACTTACGTTCACGAGCATGGGTTACACGCTCTCATAACTTGCAAGCACGACGCTCGGTCAGGTTGTCGTTTGCGATAATCAGATGTTAGACACCCATTAGGGCGTCTTTCGTGATGATCATTGATTGCCACAGAGATCGCTACGATCTCGGGATAGTAGTTTGTCGTGATTTCGTCTTTCTTCTTTTTGAAGAACACCTATTCGGTTTCCTCTTCGGGGGATTACTTGGCAGTATTCCCGTTAGGGAAATTCCTTCGGGGACAACTCAGATTTAAGCCTTGGCTTTTTTCTTTAGCAGCAGTTTATGTTGATGTTCTGTGGTGTCTCCCTTGAACGTACGTGTTTTTCATTTACACTTCGTCCATACTACAGGAAGGTTTGCGAACAAATTGCCTCAGGAAGCAGGTCCTGCTTCGGTTGGTACCTTCTCCCCTGTTGTCCTGTTTATGATGGGGCTGCTCACGATCCGATTTTACCTGAATAGGAACTACGCAAGTTAGACAGTCTCCTGAAGAAATCTAAATTAGAGGTGATAGGGAAGGCAGATTCTTTGAATCTTTCTCCCCCCCCCCCCCTAGCAGGAGAGATAACCTCATGAGGTTAACGCCAGTCTCTCCTTCTTAGGGAAAGAATTCAGTGCTGTCTAATCGACAGCCATAGCAATTTACTTGGTTCGATTCGAGTCAGCCGTAGATAGTTGACTGACAAGAATAACAGAGGATATTGAAAATCTTTGGTGTGTCTACCTCCGTTGACCCTTAGGCCCACGGACCTCAGTGGAAACACATTCAACCTCCATCTGCTTCCATTCTTTGAAAGCATCTGTCTACACTTCATGAAACTCAGACTTGTTCATGAGAGAAGAACGATGATTTTCTCCCGTAAACGGAACTCCCCCTTAGACTGGAATGGTTGGGGATATATTCCTTTCTCATAAAAATCCCCTCCATGAACTGAAAATATTCGGCTCAGGTCTTTTCGTGAAGGAAAGAAAGTTCAGCTAAATACAAGTATACTATCTGATATCTTACATTTCCTGTAGGAAATGGTAAGCAGTCTCTAAACCTCTTCCTCATAATTGGGAATCCGATCTCATAGGAAGACTGGGGACGCCAGGATACAGCCAGGCTTTGTCGGTTAGAAGTTTCTACTTTAGTCTCTCCTCGTGAGACGAGCTTAATCTACAAACCTGCGAGGTAAGGTTTTACGATCAACCAGTTAGCCTTCTATATAGGATCGGCCCTCGTCTTGAAGACCGACCTACTAACTGATTGTAAGTCTCTACTCCTGCGAGACATTTCCTTCCGTTTATCTCGATCTATAATCCGAGTGATCGAAGGAATGACACGAAGGTCATATCCTATACAGATAGCCGTAGACTGTTTCATTAGCCTGTAAAACCTTCGGCAGGTCCTTCGGCACTAGGGATCGTCCTTCCCTTAGTCCTTGATAAGACCTGCGCAAATAACGGGCTTAGTTAAAATACTGACTGATGAGAATCTCTCCGAAGGAGTACTGTAGATCTCCTCGTCCTTCTGGATTTGACGCTTCCTATAGAAGCATCAAAGAAAGGGGAGGGGGAGGCCACATTCAGGACCATACGTCCATAGGACTATGATCAGAGCATGAATGATTCTGTGAACTTTTCTTGCTCATACGTCTCCCCTGCGGGGTATCCTGTCCACAGGTTTGGATTTTATGGAATCCAACCCCCATGCAAGAGATTCCTCCTTCAGCCTCTGTTTTAGAGGTCTCCCGTCGAGAAGGGGAATGAATATCAATGCCAATCATTGATCTTCTTTTACAGGAGAAGACTGCTGTGTCCTGTTCGATTCCCTGTTACGAGCAATTTTCTATGAGAAAGGAATAGATGGCTTCTCCCCACTTCCGTGTAGACTTATAGTCAGACTTGTCTCATTAAGGGACTGGACTAGAGCTAGGTCTAGCCTCGTTGGCAAGACTTGTCTTGCCGAAAAGACAGGCCACATACAGTGGCACTTCTACGACTACGGAGATTCTATTACGGACTTCCTCTACGACTATATACTCCGTGGTGAGAGTCAAGTGAAGTCTATTTCTTCCCGCTTCTCAAGAGTGCTATTCTTGTCATGCACTCATATATTGCCAAATAAGGAAATCACGCTATTCGGCTTAGGCAACAGAGGACCTTTGCTCGTCCATCGAGGATCTCGTCTAATCGTTGCTCTTCATAGAGTTTGAGCTGATTACCCGTAGGGGGTAATATAGCTGTCTTCAGGACAGGTAGCTCTAAACTGCAGATCTTCCCCTGATCCGGAAGATAGGTCTTTCCCAGTGTGACACTCGACCAAAAGAGAGACGTACCCTATGGGTCTCCCTCAATATCTCTCACTTACTACGAGAAACCAAGTAACATCCTATTTTATTCCAGGCAGCTTGACCCTCAGGTTCAAGCTCTTCAACTGGGAACCTGCCGCTTGGTAATCAAGGCTGTAACATAGGTAATTACTTGAGGATATACCTCGAGGAAGGTGGTTACCTATCCCCGTGGGTATAGCATCCTGGGTCAGACACACTTCATTTTTTTTTTTTCTTGCCCGTGATTATTTTTAGGCCATACCTCGGGAAAACTGCGATGGAGTTCGCTTCTTAGGTTCAGCACGCCTCACTAACCCTAGGAAGGTCAAAGGAGGTAAATCCGTGACGGGGACTCAGGTCCTATACCAGTTACAGAATCCCTCTTTTCCTCCTCATAGAGATGACCCAGAGCTCTGTAGATTTTAGGGAGAATCCGTCCATAACGTTTTCAAGCATAAACCGTGCCATTGGTAGGGTGAAAATGTGTCTGTTCTTCACATCACTCTACCTACAAACGTGATCCACAAAAGATCTGATACGTTTCTCTATTTTTCTTTTGGTCATAGCACTCCCGAGCAGCTCCTTTGTGATAAAAACGTGACATTGGTAGGTTGGATACGTGTCTAATCTTCACTTCTCCTTGCCTACAAGACGTGATCCACAGAAGATTTGATAAGTTTTCTGTATCACTCCTGTGGTGGTTACACAAGTGGTTTAATAATACCTCGGACTCCTTGTTGGACAAGTAGCAGAAAGTTGAAGGCATTGGCTAAGACTGGGATGAACGAAAGTATGTCTGGCTCTTTTACTTTCATCATCATCCCCTCATGGGCCCCCTTTGTAAATCAGGCTTCAACCTCTGCATGTAATAACCACTTCTCTAGTGTAACCTAGTATGGTTACATATACTCGTATACGTCCCCAACACCATCTGTGAGTTAGGCCTTGGGAAACAACTTTTCATTTGTAAGGCTCCTATATTAAACAGGAGCATCTTCTTACCTAGACGTTCATTTAATATGTCTCACAATTACTTTAGTTGCTTTGGCTGCTATCATACTCGCTGGTATTGATATGCGAGGTGCAAGGTTTTCCCTTGATTACAGTCTAATACTGTACTAAGGAAACCTGGGTCAATGACTAAGCCAGTTGTCGAACTTAACCCCCTCCTAAGATCGAGTCATGCAGTAAATAGCGGAAGGTTTGTTAGTATGGGAACAAATGACAAATTCGTAGATAATTTGTGTTTTTTCCTTACTTATACAAACCTGGAGTTATTCATATAAATTGGCCCACCATCACCTGTCCCCCAGTATGTCCTGCCTGCAAGCAAAAAGTGATGTTGTTCACTGAACCGGGAGTAGATATAGGTGGCTGGGTAGCCCCCAACCACCCCCCCATGCCTACCCGCTGTAGTGGTAAGGTAGGGTTACCACCTCGCACTTAGAATCTAATGGCTGCCTTCCAGCTGCTGCTAGAAGTAATATCCAGTAAATAGCTACAGGTTTGTATTAGTTAGGGAAAATACAAATTATCTCCGAATTTGTAAATTTTCTAATGAAATGATTTCTTGTGCCTCTTTGCATTGTGTTTGTTTTTGTGTGTTTTTTGGCATGTAAACTGTGTGTTTCAGGGAACCCCACCCCGAGGTTCATCAGTTGCTAGTACTGGATCTGGAGGGATGATAATTGGAGGTGCAGCAGCTACCTCCCCTCTATTGGTCAAGAGTCTAGGGGGTCCTTCGACGACTATAGTCACGCCCAGTGACCCTTCACCTAATCCAACCCTCCACCACCATCCTATGGATCCTCCTAGTACTCCATCGCACATCCATGCTACACCTCCCTCACCTGCATATTGGCAGCCTTCGTCTAGAATTGTTCCGGCCCTTGTACCTGCAGATAATTTTTATGTTCGAGAACCACCCAAACCTCTTGCTGTAAGTATTCAGTGTTTATGATGTTAGTCAATTCTTATATGATCAGAAGTTTTGTATGGTGGATAGCATATGATGTAGAAACCTGGAAATATTTTTTAAATTTCTTTTTGAAGATGTTGGGAGGGAAGCAGAAATTGAATAATGGAAATTTGCCGAGATTAAATGATTTTTCAAGTAAATATTGCATTGTAAGGGTGAGAGAAAATAGCACAATGAATATCTGATACATACGGGAAGAATGAAAATTTTTTAGTTAATTATGAGCTAGTAGGTGTTGTAGCTTGGGTAGAATGAGAACACTGTAGTTTATGGCATCTGAACCCAATTTACTCTGCCGAAAAGGACCTGAAAAATCACCTCGTGTCTCATGTTTGAAGGTGAAGTATCTGGTATGTGGTTTACCATATCACTAACTACCATATCCTAATAGCATTGTGCTCCTACCCTGCCCAAGTCAATTATATTTACTGTATAATAGTTATTATTGTTATTTATATGTTTTTGAAACTTCAGTCATACCTTTCATGCATTTTCTAAGGTGCCTCTTAAAGTGAAGAATAGTATGATTTAAAGATTTTCAAAGTGAAAAAAAATAATCAATTGTGATATAAGAATTACATTATCAACCAAAATATGATTCAAAATTGAAACAACTAATTTAAGAAGACATGATAGTGGCCAACGAGTAAATTGAGATGCAAAATAAGATGACTGGCCCATTATGTAGAGAGGTTGGTGTGCTGCTGGTGAGGCTTCCCTGCAAGTATATAAAACAGGGGATGTGGATTTTATCTGCACAGTGGATTTATCTATACATCATCAGTTCACAAATAAATATTATATTGACTAATAGTGTTCCTTTTCTTTGTGGCTCCCCTGTTATGGGAAATAAGGGATTTAATTAAAAAATATGATAATTTGTCAAGTGTTATGAAGTAACATAGATTCATACAGTATGTGGAAAAATATTCAGATATATGAACTCATAGTAGGAATATACACATAAGTACAATATTACATCTATGTAACAAGTATTTTTTGGTTTTATTATTTAGGTTTGAATATTAGATTTATCGTTATTGATATTTTACAAAATGTAGTTACAAAACTTTTAATACTTCTATGTACCTTTTCAGACTTGTACGTATAATTGTAGAAGATTGGGCGGATATTTGGCAACAGACCACCGTGTGGATTTATTAAGAAACGCATTTCGAAATGCGTTAAAGAAACCTCACCCTGGTTCAGTCCTTAGTGACTCTAGCATAAGCAATACATTAAATATGGGCAATACCCCGGAGAGGTTTGTCAATGTAAAACCGATATTAGCGAAAAAGTTACAGTTAACTGTGCCATCTGGATCAGGAGGTAGTAAGGATGGCATAAGTGTTAGTACAGGCTATAATGGACATATTCATGTTAGCAACAGTATTGGTATTGTGAATAATGCAATTGGGGCTACGTTGAAAAGATCTACGCAGCCAGATCCTTTGAAAAACACTGCTGCTCCCATGACTAGTGCCAAAAGTAAAAATAAGAAAATAAAAACGAGTGATGGTGCTATCAACATTGTGGGAAATGTCTTGCAACTTGATGCCAGTGGGAACAAGAACCACATTCCTGTTGTTGTCAGTTTGCAAAATGGCTTGTCCAATACGCAGACACTAACTTTAAGTAATGTAGCAGCCATTGCGGGAGTGAGAAACTCTACTACTCAACCTATACGAATAAACCCTTCCACAAATACTACGTTCGTTCGTGACGCACAGGTGACAGACACTCGTCCAGGAAGTACAAGTGAAAACGCTAATATAGTCCTGGGTTCTGGGTTACCAAGTGGAAGTATTGTTATATCAGATGCTTTGGCAAAATCTTTTAAAAGTGACCCAAGTGGAAGTATCCGATTAGAACTTCATAGCAATACTTTTGGGGATGCATCCAGATTGGTCACAAATACTGCGAAAGGTAAGTACAGTAGCCAATTTAGTTTTTAATATTTAACCATCATACTATTTTCTTTTTCCCTAGTATAGGATGGGACTTAAATGAAGTTAACCCTTTTACCCCCAAAGGACGTACTGGTACGTTTCACAAAAGCCATCCCTTTACCCCCATGGACGTACCGGTACGTTATTGCAAAAAAATGCTATAAAATTTTTTTTTTTCATATTTTTGATAAT
Source organism: Palaemon carinicauda (assembly GCF_036898095.1). Taxonomy (NCBI): domain Eukaryota; kingdom Metazoa; phylum Arthropoda; class Malacostraca; order Decapoda; family Palaemonidae; genus Palaemon; species Palaemon carinicauda. The sequence continues at coordinate 56,941,178 of NC_090763.1, forward strand.
TTTTTGAGAATATTCAGGCATTTTCCAAGAGAATGAGACCAACCTGACCTCTCTATGACAAAAATTAAGCCTGTTAGAGCAATTTAAAAAAAGTATACTGCAAAATGTGATGGGATAAGAATAACCCCTTGGGGGTTAAGGGTTGGAAATTTCCAAATAGCCCGGGGGTAAAAGGGTTAAAAAAATTACAGAATTCTGTTGTAGGCTAGGTAAATGAACTTTACGGTATATGATTTTTGAAAATTTACTGTACTGTATAGGCCTATATGTGTTTTTGAATTATTACAAGTTATAAATTTTCTACTCCTGTGTGGCTACATACTGCAAATCGGAATTTTGATTAAAATAATGTTATGGCTTTTTTTTTGAGGACTAATCTGCTTTTAGAAGACCAATCTGCAAAGTAGAAAGGCATGTGTTACTGGGAGCTTTTAGTTGTCCTCTATGTAGCACACGCTGTAAAGGCACTTATGAGTCTTTCCATCTGTCCAAGAATGGATAGTTATTATTTTCCCTTTTCACTTTCTGCAAATGCAGTGAATAACCCCTCCTAAACCAGGTTTTTTCTTTGATTGCAATTGATAAATTCAATCTGCCCGAATAGGAAAATTTTATGATACAAAATGGAAGTTTCAACAAAATTTAAGGTCTATGTTATCTCACGGTGGAAAACCTATGGAATTTT
>NC_090763.1:56946862-56976862 GCF_036898095.1 Palaemon carinicauda
AGTCATGGAATTGTGTGCACGAATTAATTGAAGAAAGTCACAAGAGATACTTTGTGATAGGAGGATCAGTGCAAAGGTTAAAGGAAAGTTTTATAAAAGTGTTGTTAGACCAGCCTTGGTCTATGGGGCAGAGATTTGGCTAATAATGAAAGAGCAAAAAAGAAAAAATGGAAGTGGCCGAGATGAGAATGCTGAGGTGGATGTGTGGTGTCACATAAAAAAGATACATACTGTACGTACATACATACATATACCAAGGCACTTCCCCCAATTTTGGGGGGGTAGCCAACATCAACAAATGAAACAAAACATAAAAGGGGACCTCTACTCTCTACGTTCCTCCCAGCCTAACAAGGGACTCAACCGAATTCAGCTGGTACTGCTAGGGTGCCACAGCCCACCCTCCCACATTATCCACCACAGAGATAAGATAAGATAAGATTCAAAATTAATTAATCAGGTGGACAGTCAAAGTATTAGAGGTTTCATAGAAAGCTCAGGAAAGAAGACTGAAATGGTTTGGTCACGTCATGAAGAGAGAAGATGAACGCGTATGTAAAAGGGTTATGAACATGGAGGTGGAGGGCAGAAGAATGATGGGAAGGCCAAAGGTCAGGTGGAAAGATAAATTATTGAATGACATGATGGAAAAGGGTCTAAGAGAACAAGATGTACAGGAGAGAGGAAGATGGAGAAGGCTGACTAGAAACAGCGACCCCATATAGAAATGGGAAAAGCTGAAGGTAAAGAAGAAGAATAAGAGAAGCAGCCAGACGAATGTTTGAAGTTGGACTTAGTGTAAATCAAGGTTCAGTAATTACCCATTTACATTTTTGCTGTGAAAGATTGGGAATAAAAACCAGTGCAAATTGTTATATGCAATTGATTTGATGTTTATTTAGAGTTATTACAATGAAGGGTAAGACTGTGGCAGAAATAATTTGAATGGGATGTATGAAGAAAAATTTTGGTGAAATTGAGTTTATGGTGTTTAACCAGCTAAAAGGGGATATGACATTTATACAAAATGATAGAGAATTTTATATACTTTTTATAAACTTTGAACCAAGAGTGGAGCTCATGTAGTAAGTAGAATAAAAGTAGCTTTGGGAAATTCAAGGAAGGTGACAGAGGTAGGGTTTGATAAAAGAATGCCAACTAAACTGAAAATCTACATCTTTTGTACTGTAGTTAGACTAGCAATAATGCATGATTCAGAAGCATTGGTAGAAGGAGAGGAGAGTAAAAACATGAGGGCATAGAAATCCGGATGTATTGGGAGATTTAGGTTACATATCTCATTTAGGTTGACAACTGGAGAAATTAGAAGTGGTATGTTGAGAACTATTACTTTAATGAGTGAAGATTGAGACGATATGGTCATATAGTAAGAATGGGCAAAGAGTGAAGAGGACTTGGATGGAACATTTGAGGGGTGGGAGGCAAAGGATTAGATTGTTGTTATTATCATCATCATCATCATTATCACTGCCAAGCTACAACCCTAGTTGGAAAAGCAGGATGCTATAACCTCAAGGGCTCCAACAGGGGAGAAATAGCCCAGTGAGGAAAGGAAACAAGGCAATATATAAACTAAAAGATAAGTAATGAACAGTTAATATAAAATATTTTAAGAATACTGTAGTAACAACATTAAAATATTTCTTTCATATATAAACTATATAAACTTCAGACATACAAGAGGAAGAGAAATAAGATAGAATAGTGTGCCCGAGTGTACCCTCAAGTAAGAGAACTCTAACCCAAGACTAGAAGACCATGTTACAAAGACTATGGCACTACCCAAGACGAGAGAAGAATGGTTTGATTTAGGAGTGTCATAGAAGAGCTGCTTCCATATCTAGAGTGTCTTCTACCTGTAGCTGGAGGAAAGTAGCCACTGAACAATTACAATGCAGTAGTTGACCCCTTAAATAAGAATTGTTTGGTATCGAGTGTTTTTAAGTGTAGGACTGATTTATTTGAGGTTTTCTGGCATCCTGACATCTAAGGTCCTTGACGTTGTCAGGTGTATGAGGACAGCTAGAATGTGTTAAGAATAGACCAGACTATTTGGTGTATATGCAGGCAAAGGAAAAATGAGCCATAACCAGAGAGAGGGATCCATGTAATACTGTCTGGCCAGTCAGAGGACCCAATAACTCAAGCGGTAGTATCACAATGAGTGGCTGGTTGCCTGGCCAACCTACTACCTCAGAAGGTATGGTTAAGTGAAGGAGGATCCAGATAAAATTTTCAGAGGGAGATGCTCATAATAGAAACAGTTTGACAAGACTTATCAAAGCAACCGATCCTTTAGGTTAGGGATAGTGGTGGGGATGAGGAGTAGACTTGTTTTAGGAATTTCAAAGATTTAAAAGATTTAGTTTCATAGGTGCAAGCCATTATTTCAGCAGTGCCATATTCTTGGAATAGTTTTTTAATGTCAAAATTGATCAAATTACCCCTTCACTTCAGGTGAGGACTGGTTACAGACTCGATATCTGCATTAATATGTGAACTAATTTGATCCAGTTTGGGTTTTGCTAAATGACACAAAATATTTAGTTATAAGTCATGTAACTGACATGGGAACTGTTCACTGTTCAAAATATTCCCACAATTGTTGAGGTAACTACTGTAGTTGTTTCCAGTGACCCACATACTCTATATCTGACTGCATCCTGTATATACATTGTTAGTTTTCCGGGTTAAATATTTTGCATGGAGAGAAAGTCTACAGTTTTCTGCTGCAGTAACTATTGATGGAAAGTTTTAGTTTCTGCAGAAAGTCAGTTATTCAGCAAACACTTGTTGAATGATTTTTGGCTTCATTTACTCATGTTTAGGTGTTGTATATCATGGTGCTGCAACTTCTTGATTTTGTTTGTCCTTTTTGTTAATAATTTGTCTAACCGTGCACTAAATTTGTCTCACATTATACTTATCAGCTTTTGGTGCTGCGAATCAGACTTTAAACTCTCATCAAACCTTCTAAGTAAGATTCTGATACTTTTTCTTCATCAGGGTGCCCATTTCCCTTCCAAACGTTATGTAAGTCTCAGTATGCGGGGATCATCAGGTCTGAACACAGGTATCTCTTACGTGGATTCTTTACCCTTGAGTAATTGCTAGCCAACAAGGATAGTTTTTTTGTGCTCCTTTTCCCTTTTGAGTTGTGGTGTCTGCAATCGTATTCCCAGGCTCGCTCTCTTTTTTTTCATACAACAGTAACACGAATAGGTGCTGGATTGGAGGTCATTATAGCAATTACTTCTTCAAAGTGAATTTTACTTAGTCTCCAGTGTTGATGATAAATTTTCTTTCATATATGTAGGTTCATAATTTCTTCAACTCTATTCACCTGTATCCTGTCCACTCTCCTCATCTGCTGATTCAGCGCCTGTCAATTCACTTCCATACGAGAAACCAAAATAGGTGGCAAAAATTCACTTATCCACAGGGTCAACTGTGAAAGGAAAATTTGATAAGTTGGCTAAAAGAAAAACTCGTAAAAGAGACAGGCTACCGTTCATCTACTACCTGTTTAAGAAACACCCTGACTTCCCCCCTCCCTTATCTTGAGAGTTGCTTCAAGATTTAGAGAGAGAGAAATTATCCCTTAAATCTTTATCACAAACAAAAGAAAATTTTGGGTATAGTGTGGAGTTTTATTTTTGAAAATTAGACAATTATCTGGAAAACAGCGCAGCTGTTTCTCGGATGTTGGTTCAAGAGAGAGAGGGCGAGAGAGTTTGTATCCTGTCTGTCTCTGTCTTTAATTTCCTTGTTATTGTTGGTTATACAGTACTGTACTTGGTCTGACTGTTTGCACACCTGTTAGCTATGTGGTCTTTCCCTCATCCTACGCTGGGCTTTGTTTTATCATCATATCTTGAGTTTTTTTAAGTAAATATTTTTTTTTTCAAGATTTTATGGTATCAGAAACTTTAAATGAAATCTATACTTTTCAGTTTAAAATTACAAAATTGATTTGAAAAGAAAATAATTCAACTACAGTATAAGATTCCATAACCTTTTCTGGAGAGGGAGATTACTTTTGATCGATTCCATCCTGCCGGAGGGGTGGAGGATGCCTTCCCTTTGTTGGGCTATCATTAATTACAGAAACCGAAATAATTGATATTAGATCTGATTTTGGAATTAAGTACGAGATTCCAGATGGATGAAAAAATTGCGCCCTTCATTAGGGTCATTAATATGGCTATTGGCACATGGGGTAAAATATCAAAGAACCTGTCTAGCTTGTATGTGATTCGTGATGGTCGAGATACATGAGGGAAACAGTTCCATAGATTACTGGCTGTATGATGAAAGGATGACGGATATGTAATTTCAAATGAATTATGATAGAAAGTAGGTTGAGGAAGAGAGCATCTAACACCAGTTTTAAGGTTGCAGTGAAATTGAAGGGCAAATGTTTTAGTTTTAAAGGGTGTTTTTGAAGGTTTTGAACTAATCCCTCTTATAGACATACTGTACAATATAGAATTTTATATATTTCATATCTGTTAGATGCTTTCTACCTATCAGAGTTGGGAATGTATTGCCAATTTTATACCTTTTTGGTAAGTTATGTATTACAGTACTCGTAGACGGGTCTATATGGTCATAGTTAGTTTGGTCCGGGGACCATACTGGCGAGTACTATTCTGAGTGGTCTCGATCAGCGTCACCCAAAATGGGCGGATAGTGGTAATAAGAACAGTGGTTGTGGTCCTTTCATCGTGGGCAGATTGCATTAGGTCATCGGAGGTGATAGTTCTGGGATGACATTCCCATCAGTATCAGGATACTGATTGAAATTTCTTGACTTTCTATCAAAGTCTTTAGTTCAAATTTGTTACTATACAAGGTTTTGTTTCTTTGCGCCCGTGCATATGTTATACAGGCAACTTTCGTTACCCACATGTATGGTATTTGCAAATTTCTTGTAACATGAAAATGCTAAATTTGGCACCAAATTTCTAAATGGTAGAGTGGAAGCAGATGTACGTCAGAGAGTGAATGAACGATGCAAAGTGTTGGGGGCAGTAGTAAAAAAATAGAGGGTTCGGCATGGATCTAAAGAGAGTTCTGTATGAGAAAGTGATTGTACCAACTGTGATGTATGGATCGGAGTTGTGGGGAATGAAAGTGACAGAACGGGTGTAAGAAATGAGTTAGCAGCTAAAGTGGATATGAATGTGTTGAGGTAGTTTGGCCATGTTGAGAGAATGGAAAATGCTGTTTGCTAAAGAAGGTGATGAATGCAAGAGTTGATGGGAAAAGTACAAGAGGAGGGCCAAGGTTTGTGTGGATGGATGGAGTGAAGAAAGCTTTGGGTGATAGGAGGATAGATGTGAGAGAGGCAAGAGAGCGTGCTAGAAATAGGAATGATTGGTGAGCGATTGTGACGCAGTTCCGGTAGGCCCTGCTGCTTCCTCCGGTGCCTTGGATGACCTCGGAGGTAGCAGCAGTAGGTGATTCAGCGTTATGAAGCTTCATCTGTGGTGGATGGCGGGGGAGGGTGGGCTGTAGCACCCTAGCAGTACCAGCCAAACTCGGTTGAGTCCCTTGTCAGGCTGGGAGGAATGTAGAGAGGAGAGGTCCCCCTTTTTTTTTGTTTCATTTATTTGATGTCGGCTACCCCTCAAAATTGGGGGAAGTGCCTTGGTATATGTATGTATCTGTTAGACTTGAGCTTGACTCATTAGGCTGGTAAATATCTTAATAATGAAAATAACACCCACTGCAATGCAAAGTTTATTTGGTGGTATGTGAAGTTAGCAGAGCAAGTAAGAATAAAGTCATATTTGCGAAGAACTTTTGGAGGATTTTAATCAAGTTGTACAGAAGTTAGTTAAAGATTAGGCAGATGACGATAATCTGGAAGATAGTGAATGCAGATGAAAAATTAAGGAAAAAAGAATTCAGTATTATGAAAAACTGCGAAGTAGATACAGAAGTCTATGGCATATTTTTTTTCATTATTTTAAAAAAGGTTCATATTTTTATGTCCTTTATAAATTTATAGACTTATACAATGTTGAAACACCTTTTAATCTAAAACTTACTTTTACTGTAGACATGTCATTTGTTTGTTTATGCATTGATTCATTTGTTTATGCAATGATTCACTTGTTTATGTAATGGTTCACATGTTTATGCAATGATTCACTTGTTTATGCAATGATTCACTTGTTTATGCAGTGTTTCATAACCATAAATGAAAAAATTAAAATCTCGACACTCATTAACGTGCGCACTGCTTGGTCAGGTTACGCCGTTAACCATACTACATGGCCATTTACTGTGGCCAAAAAGTACAGCTGTATTCAAGGTAAAGAGGATTTTGATAAAATTGATGTTTCACTAAACTCCATGTATGTAATACTGTATTCACATATTAGTATTGTATGAAATGAAAACATGGTGAATTTACTTCTTTTACATTGTTTGCGTTTATAAGACAATTAAGTCTAGTGTGTATTATTTCCAAATAACTGATTAAGGCAAACTACCAAATTGTTTTTTCTCACTAAAAGAAACTATTATTACTTGAATTATAAATCTGTGATGTAATGAGGGAGGAATAGGTGAACTGCAGTATGGCAAACCACTGAGGATGTTATGATAATTGCATATTATCTTTGGATAAATACAAATGCCCACGTCGTTTGCAGATGTTGACTGGGTGAAATCAATTTTGTCCGAATCCAGTAGTTTTTTGTTGACACATTTCCAAATTTATGAATATATTATTAAACCATATAATGTCAGCTCGGTATATGTAGCCAAAAAAATCAATAAATTAACTCTTAATATAATAAAAATTAGTTCATAGATGAGTGACGAACTTTGTTAGGTAATAAATTACGCCCACCAAAATTGTAGACAAGGAAAACGATTGAGAAGCATTAATTTTTGTTTTTATTTTACCAATGTTTAGTGCATGATTCTTCAGTGGTATTTTCATGTTATTTAAAAGACTTGTGTAATACAATTTTGAGTTGTCTAAGGCTGAAAAACCATAATAATAATAATATAAAATCTAGGTGTTTGCTGGGGTTGTCTTGCTGGAGGAACAGCCACACACAAAGAAGAAAATATTTGAGCAGCTCTCTCCTACTGAGTGATCCTATCCCCCTTTTTTAAATACCGTCTGCCATCTCATGCTATGGTCTTTGTAAATTAATTATCAAGGATTTAATTAATCAGCCTATATTGCTCGTAGTTTACTATTTCAAACATTTATATTACACTTGCTAGTAATATATTAAGTATAAAATTTATCAAAAAGCAGGTTGAAAAAATTAACTTGAACTGTTTGTTTTCTTATTGCCATGCTACTGTTCTACTGTTTTCTGTCATGTACTGTATTTTTATTTGATAACCTTAGGTTGAAATTGTCAATTCTCTTGCTTGAGGGTACACTCGTACACACTATTTTATCTAATTTCCCTTCCTCTTGTTTTGTTGAAGTTTTCCTAGTTATATAGGAAATATTTGTTTAGGTGTTGCTGTTCTTAAAATGTTTTATTTTTCCTCTTTTCCTTTCCTCTCTTGGCTATTATCCATGTTGGAGCCCTTGGGCTTATAGCATCTGGTTTTTCCAACCAGGTTTGTTGCATAGCTAATAATAATAATAATAATAATAATGGTAATGATAATGATAATAATAATAGTAGTAATAATAGTAATAATAATAATAATAATAATTATAATTGATAATGATGATGATTAATAAACGCTTGTTTTGTTGAATTTTTCCTAGTTTATGTAGGAAATATTTGTTTAGGTGTTGCTGTTCTTGAAATATTTTATTTTTCCTCTTTTCCTTTCCGCTCTGGGCTATTATCCATGTTGGAGTCCTTGGGCTTATAGCATTTGGTTTTTCTAACTAGGTTTGTAGCGTAGCTAATAATAATAATAATAATAATAATAATAATAATAATACTGTAATAATAATAATAATAATAGTAATAATAGTATTAATAATAATAATAATAGTAATAATAATATTAATAATAATGATAATAATAGTAATGGTAATGATAATGATAATAATAGTAGTATTAATAATAATAATAATAATTATAATTAATAATGATAATGATTAATAATTAATAATAATAATAATAATAATTATAATTGATAATGAAAATGATTAATAATTAATAATAATAATAATAATAATAATCATCATCTGTCCCCATTCAATGTGGCCTTTGTAATATCCTTCAAAATTTTGAATAGCCAAGCCTCCCAAACATGGAAAATTCTAATATATTCAATATTATATTATGGCCTTGGCTGTGACCCTACTGTTTGACATAATGCGGCCACTGGTATTAAGATTTTCTTTAACGTTACTTGAAGAATCTCCATCGTTTTTTGAAGGCAAAGCCGTGCCTCAAGCATGCAGCAAGAAACGTGTCTTGTGGTGTGGGAGGACGAATGTAGTGGCTGTTCCTTCCTCTTGATGTACCACTGTATACCACTCAAATCTGTTTTTCATTACAGTTTATGTTTTTATGTTCCTTATTGTTATTTTGCTTTCTAAATTTTCTATAAAAGGCTAATAGTTATTATAGTAATAATTGTATTGTAATTAGTGCTTGAACTATACAAAATTTTTTTTTAAATATGTAACTTCCCTGGTAGTTACATATATATAGCTTAATCCCGCGTTTCGTCGCGCACACGGCAGAAATTCAAATTTCGCGGCAATCGCCGCCAGGAGAATTGGTGGTCATACATGAGTGCCATCTCTCATAGGTAACTGGAACCATTCCCAACATTAATCAGAAATTCCCTCGTTGATCTAGTCAACACATCGGAAGTTCGTTTCATGGTGGGTTTGCTTTGTCTATAAATTTGGTGAAGTACCCATTGTTTATTGTTTATGGCTTTCGCTAACTGCCTTTAGACTATCGAAGGTATTGGATTTTCCTTTTCACACGAATAAGATAGTTTTTTGTTGGTCCAACTTGGACAGTTTAATTTAAATTGATATTCAAGATGGCTCCTCTGTTGTTAAAATTTGTGTTTAGGGCTAGAGCGGCTTCCAAGCTGCTCTTGATTCCCACACAGTATGTAGCAGAGGGCATGTGTGTATTTGTTTTCTTTTCTTTGTTCGTAAGATTGAAATGGATAGGATCAAGGAATTTTTTTCCTCCTACTTTATTAACTAACGAACAACTCTTAAAAGATATAATGGAAGGATAAACATTATGACGTCACAATCGTGACGTAAACTCTTAGCAGGGCGAGATCTGAATGCCTTGAAGGAAATCGGTCCGCCATCGCTATGACGTCACAATCTTTCGACGTAATCTACGTAGTATGACTTGCAAATATGTGAATTATTTTCTTTTTCTTGCAAGAAATGTTAAAATATTAACTTACTAAGCATAAGTATTTTAATTTTTATAATGTAGGGAAATCCTATTAGTATACTGTAATTCCTTTAGTTAATTTTCTTTTTATATAGAGATTTCACGAGCGTACAGTCAATTTATGCTACGTAGTACTCTTGACGATCGTTATAGTTTCACAATACTTTGTATCGTTATTTAATATTTAGATTTTGAGAATACTAATATTAATCATATAACCTATTGTATTTTCTTTCTAGCCCTTGGCGAAAGAGTATAATCTCTCGCAACGGGCAGATCTATTATGGTCTAATGTGAAATAATTAAAGGTGCTAGTGTTCAGTGGCACGTAAAATGATGCAGTGCAGTGGATGGTGCATTCGTTCGTGTCCGTCATACTCCTAGCCCGGGACCTCTTCCATGCTCCCCAACCCCTGGGAGAAGGAAAGTCGAAAGGCGAAGGGAGATGGTCAGACCTGGATCAGCGAACGAACGTCCCCTCGAGCGATCCTGTTGACACATCCCAGTACGCTCTTTCTCGCCATTGGAAAGGCGAGGTGAAAGTGTTATCCTCGCCATCGGTTGACGCAGCTCCCAGACGAGGCTGGCATTTTATGTTTTCCTTTCATGCTAGACAAGAAGAGAGTTACGCGTCATGGAACCGAGTGTCGAGATCGCTCCCTCACAGCGATCGGGAGGCGACATATATCTTGTCGCTCCCTCACAGCATGCGTGACGCATGCTGGACTCACGCGAGCAGGATGCTTCCTCGCAGCATGCTGGACACATGCGAGCGGGCCGCTTCAGGATCGCGTACATCATAGTTCCAAGCGCGCTGTCATGGCAAGAACGCACGCAAGCTGCAGCGCTCATGGACGCGTTAAGGGAGGTGGCAAGGTTCTGGACGCTTCCTCGCCGCATGCTGGATGCATGCAGCATGCTGGAAGCTTACAGCAACCTGGACGCATGTCACATGCAGTCAGGACTTGTCCCCGCAGCTTGATAGACAAGCAGTTCTCTCTCCTTCGTGACATGATGGACGCGCAGCTAACGCTTCCTCGCGTCACGCTGGAAACATACAGCATGCGGGACGCACGCGAGTAGGACTTACCCCCGCTGCATACAGGTCGCTATGTTGACACTTCCTTGCAGTATGATGGACTTGTGCTGGAAGAACTTGAACATGACTCTCCCTCGAGACATGCTGGACGCAGCATGACTCTTCTTCACAGCATGTTGAACGCATGCGGGATGCTAGCATGCAAGGCGAGGCGTGTGTCTTCTCCCACTCGTTCTCCTTCGGAGATCGCTAACCCTTTAGAGGATGTGGCTACCCCACAGAGACTTTTACAGCCCCCCAGGTGGATTGCTGAGTCTCTCAAGGAATGCAAGCAAATGAGGCATTAAAACCTATGAAGCCTGCTTCTTTATCAGGTATGCCAGGATAGATCTCAGAGGAGGAAATGCAGAAAACTCTTCATGCAGCAGATCTTAAACATTACTTGCAGTTCTGGCGAACTTATATCCGGAGGACTTTTCCGCAGGGTGTACCTCGGAGCCCGCCCTCGCAGTTTTTTGAAAGCTAGATCCCAGGAATCTTCCTCTTTCAAGGAAACAGTGTTAGCCAGATCAGTTTAGAGGTCTGTTTTCGACTCTGAACGCTTGGATTCTCAAGAGAAAGAACAAGGAAGAACAGCCTTTCCTTTCCCCCTACGATATTGGCTTCTAGATCCGGTGTGTGGTACAAGCCTGGGGAGGTTCTCGGTTTGGAAGTTCCTTCCTTATCAGGTAAGAACCAGATTATTGGTACTACTAATTTGTAGCTATTAATAATTATACGAATTCCTTATGGGATGAGGTTTTCTATCGCCACCAATGGTGTCAATCAGCTATATATATGTAACTACGAGAGAAGTATATTTAAAAATTTATTTTTTAATAAAGATGCCATATTTATGTATTTTGAATATTGTTCCGAGACTTCAGCTTCAATGTTTATTCAAAATTAATTGAAAAATATCACACTAAGTTAATATACCATCGTCATCATCAACTCCTATGCCTGTTGATGCAAAGGGCCTCAGTTAGATTTTGCCAGTCTTCTCTCCATTCATCATCTGCTTCACTATTCATAGTCCTCGCTCATGTAGGCCTGGGTATTTCAACTCTATTAGTGTCTTGTGGAGTCCAGTTGAAAGTATGGTGAATTAATTTCTCTTGGGGAGTGCAAAGACCATGCCCAAACCCTCTCCATCTACCACTCACCATGATCTCATTCACAAATGGCACTTGAGTAATCTCTTACAGTTTCAGTTCTAATCCTGTCCTGTCATTTAACCCCCTATATTCTTCTGAGGTCTTTGTTCTCAAATCTGCAAAATCTGATGGACATTTCATTGTCATACCATGACTCCTGTCTATACAATAACCCCGATCTCAATAAACTGATATATAGCCTTTTTTTATATGTAAATTCAGGCGATTTGAGTTCCAAATTTTACTTAACCGAGTCATTGTCTGATTTGCTTTTTTCAATCTTTCATTAAACTCTAATTTTAATGGCCCTGTATTTGAGATCATGGTTCCTAAGTATTAAAATGATTCCACCTTATTAATCCTTTCTCCTTCCAATGATATTTCATCTTCCATTGTATAATCCGTTTTCATCATCTGTCTTCCTTCTATTTATCTTTAACAAAATCGATGAGGAGGATAAACAATATAGGTGACAACACATTACCTTGGAGTACTCCACTGTTCACCAGAAATTCATTTGATAGGACTCCATTAACATTAATATGTAGTTATTCCAACACAGACAAACCTTTCGCTATTTATAGAGTATTACTTTCGGCAACGCTGAAAACCAGCCAAGATAATTTTAGTGAGGGATAATTATCCTATCCGCTAGTTAGTGGAAGGGGGCTGGGGTAGACTGGGTACCCCGCTCACTCACACATGTCGGTTGAGTAACCACTTTTACTTTTGGCTCAGTAGAGTGCAGACGTGCCATCTCTCTCTCCCGTTAAAACAAACTGCCTTGACTTTATTACTATTCCTTTTTCTTTTGTGTGCATCGGTGTGTGTTTGGTTATTGTCCCGCTATGCGGACATGTCCAGATATTGAGGGCTAGCGGACAAGCTGAGCAGAGCGACTCGGATAGTTGGCACCGAGTGGTCTTTGAATCCTCTGATAGCCAAAAAAGTCCTAACTTTGAAGGGTTCCCCGACTGTGGATCTGTTTGCAACGGCCCTGAATTTCAGGCTCCCGTTGTACTGCTCTCCCGTCCCTGATCCCCAAACTCTATGGCAAGATGCTTTCCAACAACGGTGGATAAACCTGGACACCTAGGCGTTTCCCCCCCCCGTTCTGTCTGATGAGAAAAGTCCTCAACCAGGTACGAGCAAGCAACAACTTGCAAATGACCCTCATAGCTCCGCTATGGCATCACGCAGAATGGTTCCCGGACCTTCTGCATATCCTCACGGAGATCCCGAGGGAGCTCTCCACAGCACGACCTCCTCAAGCAACCATATGCCAACATCTTCCACAAAGCCGTAGCTTTGCTTCGACTTCACGCCTGGAGACTATCCAGCACCTCCTCACACAGAGAGGCTTTTCGCAACCGGTTGCGAAAAGAATGGCTGGACACCTCAGGAGATCCACAGAGGCAGTCTACCAGGCGAAGTGATCAGTTTTCTGTGGTTGGTGTCGTGAAAGGGGTATCTCTCCCCTCGATGCCTCTGTTCCAACTATAGCGGAGTTGCTTGTATACTTTTGGGAAGAAATGCTTCTCTCGGTCTCGGCAGTCAAAGGCTACCGCTCAGCCTTGAGTCTCTCGTTTAGACTGAAACGAGTTATTTCCTCCTCGTTGGAACTTTCTTTGCTCATACGTAGTTACAAGGTTACTTGTCCCCAGGCAGAGCTAAGACCTCGACCTTTGGAACGTGGTTCGGGTCCTCAGGTCTCTGAAGGGCTTCCCCTATGAACCACTACGCCAGGCCTCCGATCGCCACCTCACGTGGAAGGCGGTGTTCCTGCTCGCTCTGGCTTCGGCCAAGAGAGTCGGCGAACTTCATGGTCTATCTGCTGATGTCTCCCACTCTAGGAGAAAGGGGTAAGTAATTTTCAACTACGTCCCTGAGTTTGTAGCTAAGACTCAAAATCCGGGTGTGCCGGACTCCTGGTTCGGCCCATCCGAAGGACTCCAGGTTCGGCCCATTTCGGATAGAGAGTCTTCGTTCTGTAACCGAAGATGCTGACCAACTGTTACTATGTCCAGTAAGGAGTCTGAGGTGTTACATAAAATGAACAGCAAAAGCTCGCCCCCTTGTGCAAGCACTTTTTGTCAGCACAGGGAAGGTCAAGAGGAGGGTCATGAGGAATACTATTTCCTCCTGGATAAGGAAAGTAATCGAATACGCTCTATATCCAGACCCTCCTCTGTCCAACCGACCCAGAGTTCATGACGTCAGAGGCATTGCAACTTCTCTGGCGTTCAAGAGGAATTTTTCTGTGGTACAGGTATAGCAAGTGGGCGTGTGGAAGCGTCAGACGACCTTCACAGCCCACTACCTTAAAATCATAACCCACAGTAGGATGGAAATCTTTTCCATTGGTCCTGTGGTGGCTGCACGACAAGTGATCTAATGTCTCAGGCGCCTTGATGGACAAGTAGCAGCGGGTTGAGGGCTGAGGTTACCCGGTTAGTCTGGGGAGAATGAAAAGAATGCCTGGCTCCCTTCATTCTTTCACCTTCTCTCCCCCCCCCCTCCTGGGGAAACAACTCCGTAAGACCGAAGCATAGCTGACCTTACCCCTCTGCAGGTGAGATTCATTTCCCTTGTGCATCCTGAGTACGAATAAATACTTTGTTATGTCACCAATACCTCGTGAGGGAGGGTATTGGATATGTCTTAGAACTCGTCCTTATCCTTGAGTTCCTACGTAAAGACAAGCCACGAGTCTCTCTCACACTAGCTTTTGCAGGCCGTTATCATTGAGTTACCTTGTAACTACTTTGATTTTAGCGAGTGTAGGGTTCCTACTAATTAGATCAAAGATCAATTAGAGGGAATCCTGGGTCATGACCAAAGCCAGTTGGTAGAACTTCTTCCCTTCTTAGAGTAAGTCACCCTATAAATAGCGAAAGGTTTGTATCCGTGTCGGAACAAATAACAAATTTGGAAATAATTTGTATTTTTCCTAACAAACAAACCTGGAGCTATTTATACAAATTGGCCCACCACCCTATCCCCCTAGAAGTCCTGCCAGAAAGCAAAAGTGGTTACTCAACCGACAGGTGTGAGTGAGCTGGGTAGCCAGTCTACCCCAACTCCCTTCTGCTAACTAACGGATGGGGTAATTATCCATCACTAAAATAGTCTTGGCTGGTTTTCAGCGTTGCCGAAAGTAATACCCTATAAATAGCTCCTGGTTTGTATGTTAGGAAAAATACAAATTATTTCCAAATTTGTTGTTTTTATTATTTGCTATTACTTTAACTAGTATTTATATCATATTGATAATAGCTCATGTTAACTAACACTGAAGCAATATATTTATAAGATCATATTGTGTGTATAGAAAACTGAAGAGTATAACAATGTTATTCATGTAATAAGTAAATAGACTAATAGTTGGAGAAGTTTATTAATGTTCTACTATGAGTACATTCCATAATATGTACTACCTTTGATTGTGAAACTGTCTTTTTAATATTGTTAAAAATTATTTTATTTTATTTTTGCAGTCAGTGCCAGCGGAGTCACGACTTCGGTTGGATCTGGTGGTATTATGAGCGGTGGAACCACTGTAGGAGCTGCAACTGTCAGTGGTGCAACTCAAGGAATACCATCGGGTCAAGTAACTTATCTCACCCCTGCTGTTCATGGGAGTGGTGCACCAACCAATTTAACATTTCATCAGGTACAGCAGGTATGTAAAATAGCAGTTATTTTTAGCTTACTTTCCTATACAGTACATATTTTCCTTAAGACATAAATTGAAAGGTACTTTTCTCTTGTTAGTATGTTGAGTGGGAAATTCTTTTTTCTCAACAATTAGTATTACTAATTGGTTTTGAGTTATTGACCATCCAGGTTGCTCTAAGCTATGATAAGTTTGTTGGAATTTATCATTTGTAGTACCTGTATCTTCTTACTAGAGTGAAATAGAATTCTAATCCCATTCAACAGAAAAATTAAATAAGTCCTTGGCCTTCTTGCAAAGAGTTAGAGGTGAAAGAAAAGAAAAAGTCTCGGTAACACAAAACAGATGGTACTCAAACACTGATTGATTGATTGATTTGAAATTCTCTGGCATCCTGACTCAAACACTGAGCTTTTCATCCGTGTGGTTTTGGGGAAACTTCTGTGGGGATTTTTGCAGAACAGTGTTGATGAATAAAAAGTATATTAGAGCGCTACGACAATGGACATTCATCATAGTTTCAATACACCTGTGAAAGAACCTTGGGTATTCTGCATTTTATACAAATGTCATATATCCCAAATCTCACAATTGACACATTTATTCTCGTACGAATATAATCCTTCGTCCTTCAATGGGAGTGTGATATCAGCATAGCTGGAATTCTGCTGATATGATTACTACAGGAAATATTTCCTGCCTTTCCCCCCTTACAGGTGCTGACGACGTCTCCAGGAACTAGGGCCTTAAGGTATCGAGAACACTGTCAATGGACAAGCTACTCTAAGCCCACCCTCTGCTAAGACTTAAGTCTACTGCTGATACACTTTCCACTTACGCTTTTCTTTATGCAAGTGCTCATTGACCAGGCCCAACCTGCTGGAGGCCAGTTCATCATTGATCTAAATCTCCACTCCAAGTCGCCAATGCACCAGATCTCCACATGCTAAATTTTCACGCATTGTCACCTCATGCATTGTCTCTGTATGCTAGATCTCCATGCATAAGGTCCCCACGCGCATAGAACCAACAAGTAGTAACTTTATGTGTATGTGGAATCGCCATGCGTTGTATTTTCACTTGCTATATCAGGTATTGTTTGCGGATGATACTGTACTGATTGCAGACTCGGAAGAGAAGCTTGGTTGATTAGTGACAGAGATTGGAAGGGTATGTGAGAGAAGGAAGTTGAGAGTTAATGTGGGTAAGAGTAAGTTTATGAGATGCACGAGAAGGGAGGGTTATAGGAGGAAGTAGATCAGTTTAAGTACTTGGGGTCTGTTGGTGCAGCAAATGGTGGAGTGGAAGTAGATGTATGTCAGAGAGTGAATGAAGGATGCAGTGGAGCAGTGAAGGGAGTGGTAAAGAATAGAGGGTTAAGCATGAATGTATAACGGGGGAAGGGTGGGCTGGGGCACCCTTGCAGTACCAGCCAAACTTGGCTGAATCCCTCATCAGGCTGGGAGCAGCAGAGGGAGGAAAGGTCCCCTTTTGTTCCCTTGTTTTGATGTCGGCTACCCCCTCAAAAAAAAAAAAAAAAAAAAAATTAGGGAAGTGCTTTGGTAAACAAATAGATAGATAGATAAATATTAAAGAGAGTTCTCTATGAGAAAGTACCAACTGTGATGTATGGATTGGAGTAGTTGGGAATGAAAGTGACTGAGAGACAGAAATTGAATGTGTTTGAGATGAAGTGTCTGAGGAGTATGGTTGGTGTAACTCGATTGAATAGGGTTAAGAACAAAGTAATGAGGGTGAGAATGGGTGTAAGAAATGATTTAGCAGCTAGAGTGGATATGAATGTGTTGAGGTGGTTTAGCCATGTTGAGAGAATTGAAAGTGGCTTTCTGCTAAAGAAGGTAATGAATGCAAGAGTTGATGGGAGAAGTAAAAGAGGAAGGCCAAGGTTTGGATGGATGGAGTGAAGAAAGCTCTGGATGATAAAGAGGATAGATGTGAGAAAGGCAAGAGAGTGCAGAAATAGGAATGAATGGCGCGCGATTGTGACACAGTTCCGTTAGGCCCTGCTGCTTTTTCTGGTCGCCTTGGTGACTGCGGAGGTAGCAGCAGTAGGGGATTCAGCGTATGAAACTTAATTTTTGGTGGAAAATGGGGGAGAGTGGACTGTGGCACCCTAGCAGTACCAGCTGAACTCTGCTGAATCCCTTGTTAGGCTGGGAAGACAAGAGAGAGGAAAGATCCCCTTTTGTTCATTTGTTTGATGTCGGCTACCCCCAAAATTGGGGTAAGTGTCTTGGTAAATAGATATCCCCATATGCTGAATCCACACGCGTTAGATCCCCACTCGCTAGATCGATACTCTACATATCACTGGGAGATAGGTTTCCATGTCCAAGATCCTAGGTTTCCATGTCCAAGATCCTATAAGGTTACCTCAATGTAAGGAAGTCCCCCATAGGTACACATACATCTTCGGATCGGTCACTATCATGCTCTCAAAATTGGATATCCCTATAGATAATTTCTGCTCAACCATGTAGCTGTTGTGCCCTTCCTCCTGTTGATATGCCTTCTCATGCTTGGGCCTCGCAGGACTGGTCTTCACATGAACAGAGTTGTCTATAAGGACCTCCACATGCATTCTACACCTGTAGATTGAACCTCAAGGTTCTCCTCTAGTGAATACAAAGCAAAAGCTTCAAACCAAGGTCACCTTTCGTTCTCCCAAAATCCTTAGGGTAAGTTGTAGGCATTCAGATATCCCAGGTAGGAAATGCTCATCTCCACAGCACACCACTCTAGTAAGGAAGAAGGATATACTGTACCATCTGCAGTGGAAGATAGGCAAAGTAGATGGTTTCACATCAGACTACCACAGGGACTCCTAATCTTTAATGGATAGGTAGCCCAGGGACAAGGCTAACCACATATCATCCCAGCTTTATTCTGTGAGCCCCTTTGGAGGTACAGGTTGTTGCCTTGTCACCAAGAGTAATGGGAAACTTGATCTTCCTCATTCCTGTTTTTCTGAGGCTAAACTAACTAGTTAAGCTTTTCGATCTTGTGAAATTAAAGCTCTCTTGATGGACCTAGATGTCTATGGAGGTGTAGACCCAAATGGTATTTTTCCTTTGTTTTTTATAGACTAGATTTCTTGGCTGTAAAGTTCTCTGTTATTTTGAACTAGTTAGCAAGAGGAGGAACTTGTAGTACTGGTTGGAGAATTGGTAATGTTAATCCATTATGTGTTTGTGGTAGAAAAAGTCCTACTGATTACCACCAAATTTCCATAACTCCTATATTATCTAAAGTTGTTGAATGCTTTTTGTCAAAATGTCTAAATAGGTTTTGCGGAAGTCAATTATCTGTTCCTTAGTCTGCAATTTGGCTTTCATAAAGGCCTTGGAACATGCGATGCCTTTCTTACAATCTCCAATGCTGTACAGAATTCTCTTGATTGTGGTCGGGAAGTTTGTATGATTGACCTTGATATTAGTGCTGCCTTTGACCGTGTTAATCATGAGGCCCATGTATTTAAACTCCAACAGTTGGGAATGAGTGGGTCTTTTCTTAGCATCATATTTGAATTTCTAAGTAATAGGTCGCAAAGAGTTGATAGAAAATATGTTCGTTGCATATACAGATGATTCTACTCTCTTTACTTTAATTCAACCTACTAAATGTAGATCCGGGTTGCTGAATCACATGATAGAGATCTAGCTAAAATTAGTGCATGGTTCAAATTATGGGGCATGAAGTTGAATCCTAACAAAACTCAAAGTATGGTTGTAAGTAGGTCGAGGACAGTTGCTCTTCAACATCCGGATCTCTCTTAAAATTTTAGGTGTGATTCTTGACCACAAATTTACTTTTGAGAAACACGTTAGGTCTTTGTCGTCTTCAATTGCACAAAAAAATTGGCTTATTGAGAATCTTTTTAAGATTATCAGTGATCAATCCATTCTGAAGAATTTTTGTAATTCTTTCATTATACCTTATGAGTATTGTTCTCCTGTCTGGTCTTCAGCTGCTTATTCTCATCTTAATTTGTTGGACAGGAACTTACGGTGTATTAAATATCTTTTTCCTGATCTAGATGTCAATCTGTGGCTCCGTCATTTAATTAGTTCGTTATGCATGTTGTATAAGATTTTTCTTAATTCTGACCGTTACATTCATATCTTCCTTGACAGTTCCACCCTGTTCGTAATACAAGGTAAGCAGTTAATTCTAATAGTCATGCCTTCTCCATCATGAGGCTCAATACTACACAGTATTCTAGAAGTTTTATGCCACCGGTGACCAAGTTGTGGAATGATTTTCCTAGTGATATGTGATGAGGTCTTGAAGATGAAGACAGATGATTGCAAGGATGAAGACATAAGATCCCGAATCGTAGATTGCATTTATTCCACACAGCAAAGTGTTATGTACAGTGGTGCTCTTCAAGGCAAACAGCTCGTGCCAGGAGAAGCAAGATGATTGATCATGTGCATGCATGGAGTGCTGACATCGCAGCTCATGAGCATGTGTTTATAATATACAAAACTTATGAAATGTAAAGGGTGCATATATGTAAGATAATTTATACAATAATCTACACCTCCCCTCCTCCTTTTGCGTTCAAAGAGGTATCTTGAATGTACTAAACAAGTTACATACAGTGAACTAATCAAATAATAGTGTGCAAAGCAAATAACATAGAATAAATTATCAAACAAAATTATGCAGCAAGCTGTGTAAATGGCATGTGGGTTTGTACACTATGTAGGCTTGTTTAATCTTGGAGACCTGCGGGTAGTTGTGGAGGAAACTGATGACTTTTCCATGTCAGAGCTAGGTACCACAGGGAGGTCAGAGTTGGGAACTTGGTTGTGACCGGGCACTGGATACAAGAAGCGACGATTTCATCATAGCCCTCGACCTCTAGGGAGGCAAATCTCGCATTCGCGTGATCTCGCGCCACTCATTATGATCCCGATCTTGTCCCATCTGTGAGATGTTGAGTCCTAGAGACAGACATATTGGCCCACATTCAGTCTGGGCAGGGGATGGGCGTGAGCATCATAGTTGCGTTACACTTGAGCAGCTCTGGTAGCAGCTTATAGATCACTATCAATGGCCTTTTCTTGCCAACATTCTATGAATGATTGAGGATGGGTGGGCACACACGTACGGAGAGGGTGACCATATAGTACCTGGGCAGGAGAGCGACCAGAGTGATTAGGCATGTTTCGTAACTCGAGGAGGCCACAATCGAAAGCCTCAGTTGGTGTTCCCTGAAGGGGCCGTTTTGAGGATCAAGAGCTTGACAGAGCCCTCGGTGTGTCCATTAGACTACGGGTAGTGTGGTGAAGAAGTTATGTGGTGTACACCCCACCTCTCTGGGAAGTCGGCAAACTCTTTCTGGGTAAACTGGGGTCCAAATAAGCTTTATAGCCACCTAACTGCAAGATTATACCCACAAGGGCTTTGACACATTTTTGTTAGACCAGTGGTAGCTGCTCAGCCTATTGTGTTTATCGGACTTAACTCCTTCACAGGACAAGGAGCATCTCGTCAAAGATAGCTTTTTCTTCCCCTCTTTTGCGGTTGCCATGGTCATGCGTTATTTGCCAGATCGGATTTTGATGTAGGTAAACTTTCATACCAAACAGCTGTTCTATAGAATATATACAGAAATATAGAAGTACTGTACACCCCCCATCCTCCTTATAAAAGGGAGAATAGACAGGAATGTATAACTCCATTACTTTCAATTAAGCTTACATTTATGAATGTCTGTCTCCAGACAGAAAGCTAGTCTATCACCTGAGATTGTTAGGAGGTGAAAGGAGTCAACACTCTTTCACCTCTTCAAGTCGAAGTGTCCGATATTCTGGGATTTTAAACCAGTCAGCATAGTTAAAGGGACTTGTCCCTTCCTTAGGAAAAGTCTTTATTAAAGGGCAAAGGTTTGTATTCGTATAGGAAAAAATCACAAATATGAAAAATAACTTTTATATTTCCCAACTACAAACCTCATCCACAAAGCAAGTCGTTGGTGAGGGTGAAAGTGGCTACTCAGAGTACTACCAAGGGGATGGGGGCTTCCCCACCACTCGCCATTCTGACACTTTGTTATATATTCTAACAGCCAAATTCCAGCCATGCTGAAATTATACTCCTATTTATGGACCTAAGTTTATACAGTTAGGAGGTACATTTGGGCATTTTAGGCCAGATTTAACCAAGAAAGGTCACCTCATCATGTGCTACTCATGAAAACTTGGAAGGTGAAGGTAAAGCATAGTTTTAAACATTTTCACTGTGACTATCAAATTTTTATATCGCTTAGAAATAACTGGAAAAAATCTGAGGGAAATAGTATAAATTCTGTAATAATTATTAAATTTCAGTTAATGCTTATCTGAGACCTTTTTATAAATGCTGTAAGAATTATTCAAATTCAGTTTATGCTCATCTGAGGCCTCTCTGTAACAAATCTATTCATAAGCTAACAATAGGAAACTGTAACAATTCCTTATATGATGAAAGAGAAAGACATTTGAAATGTAGATTCCTTCTAAATCGCTTACATAATACAAGAGAAAGAAAACCTGAAATGTAGGTTCCTTCTAAATCACAAATACACTTTACATAAAGATATTTTTTATTGTAGAATGACAGGCTCTTGAATCAAAGCAGACACAATAGAGATCACACATGGAGAAAATATAAGAATGTTGGTGGAATTTTACTAAATGTTAGATGGCACAAAGTTTTGAAGTTCGCATATAGTCTGAAGAGCAGTGTTGATGCTTTTTAGTTTTACAAGGGTATGAAGGTAGAAGCAGAGCATTGATTTAGTAAAGCCAGGTGAAGCAGTGTAATGCGACTGTAGAACCTTATCACTGGGAATAAGACAACATAATATGAATGGGTTGTATTGAACTAAAGGTCTTTTAAAATCTAGAGGGAAGGTAGTACTTAATATATTAATGACAAACTTTTCAGCTTAGCTTTTATCCTTATGGGATTAGACATGCTGGAGACTACTAACTTCCACTCCCCCATGTTTCTGACCAAGAAGGTGAGGTAAATTCCTCTCCCTCCCCCATGCTTTTGAGTGAGGTGTAATAATTCCCGCTCCCCCCATATTCTTGATTTAGAAGGTAAAGTAATTTGACTCACTTCTCCATGTTTTGACTGAGTGAAGTAATTCCCATTTTTCAATATCAAACTTACCCGATGATCATATAGCTGCATCCCTGCTGCCCGACAGAAAAAATCTACGGGCGGAATACGCCAGCGATCGCTATACAGGTGGGGGTGTACATCAACAGCGCCATCTGTCAAGTAGGTACTCAAGTACTCGATGTCAACATAGAACCAATTTTCCCTCTGTCGTGCCACAGGCAAGACCTACTAAATACGCCGTCCCTAACTGGATTTGTTTTCACAACGAATTGGTGAAGTACACTATTCCAGTTTTGAGCTTTCGCTATGCAGGGGTTTTATCTTCATTTCAAAACTTGAACTCGTTTTGGATAGATTTAATTATGGCCGACCCTTCCCTTAGACGGAAGTGTTGGTGACGAAGAGAGTATGGACTCTCATTCACTTTTAAATGCCCGACCCTTCCCTTAGACGGAAGTGTTTTTAGGTTTTTGGTAATTTTGCTTAACAAGTTATAGATCTATTTATTTTATATCTCCGCCTTTATAGGCCTCTTCGATTAACTTTCCATTTATTATAAACTTATAAAAATTAATTTTTATGTTTGTTTATATGCGACCTTTCCTAATAGTAGGCGGTCCTTACTTGGAACCGAAGTTAATTAACATTGAGCCCGTCATTTCGTATTTACCTTTTAAGAATTTATACTTTTTTAATTTTAATGTTTTTGAAAGAATTTCTTTGATAAGTCTCGTACTGTTTTCAAAGATGAACTAACGTTTAGTTTAGTCTCCGCAGTTGTTGACGTTCAGAACGTTCAACATGCGCTCTATCGTTACGATAGAGAGAGAGTATTTCACGGTTTCACGTTGCAGTAAGAGTAAACCGATTCTAGCGTTTCGTTCATTCTTTCTTAGCTTAAATGGTTTAAATTCTAATAAAGGAACTTTTTATTTGGGAAACCTTTCAGTTTTTTCCTTTAGCAAATAATATGTTTTAACGATATATAATTGGGCTCTTCTCTCAGGTTCTAAGTCGAGAGAGAAGAGAGAGAGAGATAGAGACGGAGGGAGAGAGAGGAGAATAAACGTTTCGTTCAAGCGGGTAACGTTGTTCTCGTTTTTTACTCTTCTCCCTAGTCGCTGTAGGGGAAGAAGGTAAAACGTTTCTAGAGTTTTATTCTTGTTCCCAGGCTTTATGCGGTGAGAGATTTTAAACGTAGTTTATTTGATCTAGTGTTTAGTCTCTTTTCCAGCCACTGAATTCTTTATCTTTAATTATGTTTTTCTGTTGCATTGTAAACTGTTTTCGCAATTACTACCTTTTAATGAAGGATAGGATTGCGTGTTTCAGATAGAAATCAGTTAAAGTTTCGATTTCAGTGAAATAAGTGCTAACAGAAAATCAAAAGTGTTAAAGTGATATGCGCAAAGTGTTACAGTGTTGCGTTCGAGGGTTCGTCTGTTCGTGCCAGTTGTTCACCTAGTCCGATACCTCTTACAAGCTCCCAAGCCCAGGGGAGAAGTAATGTCGAAGGACTTATGGGTTCCACAGGCCTTGATCGACGAACAGACGTTTCCCTCGGTGGTTTCGGGTGTATCTACACACGTTGCCGACGTGATCTCCCCACCCACACAAAAACGAGAGAGCCCATTTATTCCTCGTCTGCGGAAGAGGTTTCTCGCAGAAACCATGGACCAAATCTTGCAGCTTTTTAGTGCAAGTCGGTCCCTTCCGCGCAAGTCCAACGGCCTATGTGTAGCCACTGGGTCAGTTCGGACTCGCTGCAGTCATCCGACGACGGCACACCTCCCAAGAGAGGCAAGGTGGTACCGCAACAGGCAGTAACTCCGTCTGTTGCCGCACCAGCTGTTTTAGACCCTCAGTCACAACGGACAGTAGCTCCGTTTGTTGCCGTCTTTTATAGACCCTAGTGGTCCATGCTGCAGACTATGCAGTCTCAGCTTGCTTCCTTCATGCAGGAGTATCGTGCTGAGAAGGTTGACACTGCACCTGTTAACCTACAACCTGCCACGGTTGTGCGCTCAGCAGATACTGCGGCTGCCTGCTCCCACACTCCACCTGTGAGAGCTCCACCACCGATGCGCAGTCGACCCTGCCAGACGCATGTTCATGCTGCACCCTCCGTTGACATGCGTGAGCTACCGCATCAGCAGTGGGAAGGTGCTGTAAAGCTGCCGTGTTTTGACGCAATGCGGCATGCTCCGCAACCCACGGCAGTCCCTCCCACGCACCAGCACTCCACTTTTGTTGTTGCCAGCTCCCACACTCCGACTGCGGAGAAGGTTGACGATGCACCCGTTGGCCTACAGCCTGCCACGGTTGTGCGCCCAGCATGGCTGCCTGCTCCCACACTCTTGTTGTGAGAGCTCCTCCACCCATGCGCAGTCGACCCTGCCAGACGCATGCTGACTCCCACAGACACACGGAGCACTCCGTTGCCGTGCGTGAGCTACCACAAGCTGCCGTGTTTTGACACTGTGTGTCAGCCTCCGCAACCCACTGTGGTTACCGCCACTCGCCCGCAGCAGACTAGTCAGTCAGGAGTTGAGGCTTCCCCACACAGCTTTGGTTGTTGCCAGCTCACAGACTGTCAAGCAGTTACATGACGTTGCCTTCTGGTCTGCTACTATGCACCAGTGCTGTATGTCCTCACGCTCCTGTTGTGGTTGACAGTTCAGTTTTTGACAGTTCACAGACTGTCAAGCAGTTACATAACGTTGCCTTCTGGTCTGCTGCTTATGCACCAGTGAAACCCTCACTGAGATAACCTAGCTTTTCTCGGACATGGTTCCTGTAGATGAGAAAGTGCTGTTCTCCCTCCTTCTGATATTCCCTTGAGGACTCTGTCATTTGGAGAGGAGCCTTAAGCTGCTTAGCCTCCTATGGACTTTAATTAAAGCATAACATGCTTCCAGGGATGGTAAATGGTTCCGCTTCAGTCGCTAATCCCGTCTGTTGCCACACCTGCTCCCATAGACCCTAATGGGCTTTGTTGCAAGACATGCAGTCCAAGCTTAGTCCTTGTTAGAGGTTTTTTTTTACGGAGAAGAACCTTCTAGCCAACAACCTTCCTACCGGTTGGTTGTACGCCCTGTTGACGCTGAGGTATCCTACTCACGTCCGCCAGTTGAGATGGTTCCTCCACCGGTGCGACCCAGTGTGGGTTGCCAGTCGCACGTTGACGTTAAGCAACTCTCGGAGGTGGTTGTGGACGTTCAGTGTGTCACTAGGAAGACGTTCAACAACCAGCAGAGGTGACTTGTTGTGACGCAGTGCGGCAACCTCAGCAACCCGGTAGGGGGTTGTCTGCGCAACCCAGACAGTCTAGACAGTTTCGGGTTGTCGCTGTACTTCCTCGCGTCCCCATGGTTGACAGTTCACAGACTGTGCAGCAGTACCATGACCTTGTGTCCGGCTCCGTCACGCATCCACCAGTGCGACCGGATTCAGCGAGTCAGACGTTGCCCACTCCGTTGCCGTTTCCTCATCAGTTTCGGATGAGGAACCCTCTGATGGGGACATGGCTGAACAAGACGATCATCCCCCAGCCATGCTATCCATCCAGAAGATGCTGAAGAAGGAACACGGCCCTGTCAGGCTGTGGATGAGTCTGGTTAGGACACTGTCATCCGTGGTTCAATTGGTGTCTCTTGGAAGACTACACCTCCGTCCTCTTCGGTATCATCTAGCTCTTCACTGGAAAAGGACAAGACGCTAGAAGCGGTCTCGATCCCGGTTTCCGGAAAGATAGTCTGGTCTGACTTGATGAAAGGACTTTATCAACCTTTGAAAGGGTCTTCCCCTGACTGTTCAGACTCCCAACCACGTTCTCTTCTCAGACGCATCGGACGTAGGCTGGGGTGCGTCCTTAGGCGGTAGGGAATGCTCGGGATTATGGAACTCGAGTCAAAGGACAATGCATTTCAACTGCAAGAAGCTTCTGGCAGTACGTCTGACCTGGAAAAGCTTCAGGTCTCTCCTTCAAGGCAAAGTGGTGGAGGTGAACACGGTCAACTCCGTGCTTTGATGTACATCTCCTAGCAAGGAGGGACCTACTCTCTGACATGGTACGAGTTCGCAAGTGACCTCCTCTCCTGTTCAACAGGTCTAGACTTTTCACTAGTAACGAGTTTCATCCAAGGCAACTTGAATGTCTTAGCAGATTGTCTCGGTAGGAAGGGACAATAATTCCAACACATTGGACCCTCCACAAGGATGTATGCAAGAGACTTTGGGTCACCTGGGGCCAGCCAACCATAGATCTCTTCGCAATCTCGATGTCCAAGAGGCTCTCAATACTTTGCTCACCTATCCCGGACCCAGCAGTAGTTCTTATAGATGCCTTTCACTAGATTGGTCTCATCTAGATCTATATGCATTCCCTCCGTTCTAGATTGTCAACAAGGTACTGCAGAAGTTCGCCTCTCACGAAGGGACAAAGTTGACTCTAGTTGCTTCCCTCTGGCCCGCGAGAGAATAACTTACCGAGGTACTTCGATGGCTAGTAGACGTTCCCAGAACACTTCCCCTAAGGGTGGACCTGCTACGTCTGCCACGCGTAAAGAAGGTACTCCAAGGCCTCCACGCTCTTCGTCTGACTGCCTTCAGAATATCGAAAGACTCTCGAGAACTAGAGGTTTTTCGAAGGAGGCAACCAGAGCGATTGCTAGAGCAAGGAGAACATCCACCCTTAGAGTCTACCAATCGAAGTGGGAAATCTTCCGAAACTGGTGCAAGTCAGTATCCATATCCTCGACCAGTACCTCTGTAACTCAAATAGCTGACTTCCTCTTATTTCTGAGGAAAGAGCGATCTCTTTCAGCTCCCACTATCAAGGGTTACAGAAGCATGTTGGCATCAGTCTTCCGTCACAGAGGCTTAGATCTTTCCAACAATAAAGATCTACAGGACCTCCTTAAGTCTTTTGAGACCACGAAGGAGCGTCGTTTGGTTACACCTGGTTGGAATTTAGACGTGGTTCTAAGATTCCTTATGTCAGACAGGTTCGAACCACTTCAATCAGCCTCCCTGAAAGATCTCACCTTTAAGACTCTTTGCCTGATATGCTTAACCACAGCTAAAAGAGTCAGTGAGATTCATGCCTTCAGCAAGAACATCGGATTCTCATCCAAAACGGCTACATGTTCTACATCTTGGTTTTCTAGCCAAATACGAGCTGCCTTCTCGGCCTTGACCAATATCGTTCGATATTCCAAACTTATCGTATGGTTGGAAATGAACTAGAAAGAGTATTATGTCCTGTAAGAGCTCTTAAGTTCTATTTTAAAACCTTTACGAGGCCCGTCTGAAGCTTTATGGTGTTCAGTTAAGAATCCATCTTTGCCTATGTCAGAGAATTCTTTTTCCTATTTTATCAGACTGTTAATACGAGAAGCTCATTCCCTTCTGAATGAGGAAGACCAAGCTTGGCTGAAGGTAAGGACACACGAAGTTAGAGCTGTCACAACTTCCGTGGCCTTTAAACTAATAGATCTCTGCAAAATATATTCGACGCAACCTATTGGAAAAGCAAATCAGTGTTCGCGTCTTTTATCTTAAGAATGTCCAGTCTCTTTACGAGAACTGTTACACTCTGGGACCATTCGTAGCAACGAGTGCAGTAGTGGTGGGGGCTCCACCACTACAATTCCCTAATTCCAGAACCTTTTTAATCTTTCTCTTGAAATATTTTTGGGTTGTCCGGAAGGCTAAGAAGCCTTTCGCATCCTACTTGATTTGGCGGGTGGTCAAAATCATTTCTTGAGAAGCGCCTAGATTAGAGGTTTTGATGAGGACCTTTAGTATGGGTTGCAACCCTTCATACTTCAGCTCCTAGGAGTCGCTCAGCATCCTTTGAGGATCGCGAGGCTCAGTAAGGAAGACGTACTTAAAAAGGCAGAGTAATTGTTCAAGTCGTCTTCCTTACCAGGTACTTATTTATTTTATGCTTGTTATTTTGAATAACTGCTAAAATGAAATACGGAATACTTAGCTCATAATGTCAACTTGTAATGCTGGTCTCTACCCACCCCCCTGGGTGTGAATCAGCTATATGATCATCGGGTAAGTTTGATATTGAAAAATGTTATTTTCCTTAGTAAAATAAATTTTTGAATATACTTACCCGATGATCATAAATTAAAGGACCCACCCTTCCTCCCCAATAGAGAACCAGTGGGACAGAGGAGAAAATTGGTTCTATGTTGACATCGAGTACTTGAGTACCTACTTGACAGATGGCGCTGTTGATGTACACCCCCACCTGTATAGCGATCGCTGGCGTATTCCGCCCGTAGATTTTTTCTGTCGGGCAGCAGGGATGCAGCTATATGATCATCGGGTAAGTATATTCAAAAATTTATTTTACTAAGGAAAATAACATTTTTCATGTTCCTGACTGAGAGGAGGGTGTAACTCTCCCTCTCCCATGTTAATGACTGAAAGGGTGGAGTAATTCTCCCTCCCCCATGTTTCTGATAGAGGATGTGAAGTAACCCCCCTCCCCATGTTTCTGATTGAGAGGGTGACTGGCGAGCTCTTGAAATAATCCCCCAAAACAGGTGATTATAAAAAGAAAAAGAAAATGAAAATAACAGAAACAGCCGAATACAAAAATAAAGTAAACACCTAAATGAGGGCTGAGCAAGTTACATACAATCATAAAAGTGCACTTTAAAAACATGTCAAAAGTCAGCTTAGACTGAAAATAACACAAAGCACTTGGTAACAGAATCCTCAATGATGAAACTACATCAACGCACACATTTTCACTATCCATTGAAGATCTGAAATGTTAAAGTTGTACTTTATGAAAATCTATTGAATATTATGGTAAAAAAATTGATAATCCAAAGGCTAAGGAAGCACTTTTAAGTGATCCAAGGGAATAGTATTCTTCTTTTGTGAAGAGAGAATTTTGTGATTTTGTACCGAGACAGAATCCTTAATAGATAGCAGAAGTAATGTTTGTGGGGGATCTCTTATGTTTTTTTTGCTAAAGTTTTATACATGACTGCTGTGCAAAAAAAAAAAAAAATATATAAAGATAATTGCATAGTAGACACTAAAACTATGATCTTCATTTGACAAACTCAGCTTGTGAACTACTGCCTTCAATGTTGTTGATACTGCATTTGCATGGATTGAAATAGTCAATTCTCAAACAGATTATACATAAAGATACTCAGGGAATGAGTGAAAATTAATAGCTTATGAAGAATTGCAATTTTGATGAAATATCAGTACCTTGTCAATGAAGTGAGAGAGAAAAGAGCTAAGAAGTGTAGCAGAAACATAAAGGTTTTCAGTTTTTTAAAGTCTTGAAGAATTTTTTTCTTTCCCTTATAAACTATTGTAGTTGATGATTTGAAAATAAAAAGATTACTCTTAATTTATATAATTGTTAATACACTTTATTGGGAGATGAACCTGTAAATATAAAAAGAATATATTTTGTCATGGTTGTATGTGTACATTTTTATAATTGTCAGGAAAAGAAACTTGTTGTTTTCATCATTTAATTTTTATTAATTATTGGGAGATTAC
>NC_090763.1:56981862-57044362 GCF_036898095.1 Palaemon carinicauda
GATTTCTTTAGTATTGTGGATACAAACCAGCATTCTTAGGCCACAAAAGTACAAAGTTGGGCTTAAAGGTGAGAAGCAGTGTTGCTGTCTGCAGTATTATCTACCACGTAGAACTCTTTTGACACTTCTTCCTCGTCATACGATCTTGTGCTTTTTAACCTCGAGATAAGATCTTCTTGGACCCCTTTTCCCTGAGAGCAAGTTCCTTTATCCTGAAACTTAGTCTTCAAGTTAAGAACAATCAAGTGTTGAGAAATACGATGTACATTCTGAGTGGCAAAAAATGAGCAAGCTTGAGTTTACTAAGATGGTGCTCTCTAAAAGAGAAACTTTTATTTCTCATTCTCTTTGAACCCCAGACTAGCATGTGCTTCAGAAAGCACATCTAATGTCTATGGCTTGAATGTTGACAACTCCAGCTTGAACTCAAATTGCCTTCTCTAATCTAACAAGTGTACATAGAGACAATTGGTATGGCAGGCATTTATAGAAGTTATAGATAGAAATAAAAAAATACAAAAAAATATTAGTGCTCTCTTTTCATTATATTGTATGTGATTTTACAAGGAATGGCTGTTTAAAACCATTAGATGGGAAGTAAAGATGTTTAGATACTTGTCATTACAGTATTTAGAAAAAAAAATAAAAAAAAATGGAATTGCTTTGATGTTTGATATTTAAAGAAGAATGTTTTTAATGTTCCTATCTAGTGCTACCTTTAGTCCATCCAGTTTACAGTTTAGATGAAGTTCAGTTGGAAATGAATCAATAGGTTACAATCATGTTTCAGGAGCCAGCCATATTTCCTTCTTACTCTCACTCCCTCTTGATTTTTCATTTTTTCCATTTTTTAAAAACTTTTCCCGTTGGAAAATAAGCTTGTATCAGGAGACAGGAGAGGGAGACTTGCCCATCAGTGTATTCGTTAAAAAACAGATGGTATTGCTTTAATCTTTAACTTTCTTAGAAACATTAGTAATCAAGTATCAGAGCTGCTTTTGATATTAACCTGTCGTAGTTCCCTTATTTATTTCCATTGGAAATAGGATATATTGATGTTTTGATTATTTCCATATCTAGATCTCTAAAGTGTGTAATGATTTAAGATACTGTTATTTTTATTTATGGATGTGTCGGTTTGTTTCTGGTGGTTCTACAAAGTCTATGATATTGGTGATTTGTTTCACTGTAATGATTCTTTTAGTATAACTCTTCATAGGTTGTGTTAAAAATTAGTAGTCTACATAATTGCAGCTTTGTAATTGTTGGTATCAACCCCCTCAGGTATTTTGATATAATTTATGTTTAGTGATATAAACTATTGCACAGTCCTTGATATAGCAGTGGACATCACAGACCTTTATGAATGCTGGGGTGAGAGAGCTTACTTAGATTTGCTGTTCAACATTTGCATTGTAATTGGATGATGATGTTGAATTTTATATGGCTTTTTTTACCATTATTGACTTACTTGAACCAAGATTTTTATTCTTTCCTTCTGCTTGCTTCTCTACTGTGAAATGCATAATGCTGTTTGGTCTGCTGCTGATGCCGTTTCCTCAAAATATTCCATAAGCTCTTTGCAATGTGGTCATTGTCTGTATGATGATGGAATATCTTTTGGAGACTTCTGGGATGAAAGTATTTAGAATAATCAAATTTAGGCTGGCTCCTACAATCAACAGTGCTAGTTAAACGAGACCAACAAAATCCTTGATAAAGCTGTATTTATTTGTCACTTGTAGTAGGCAGTATGATTCCCCCAACAATTCATTACCTAAGCAGTTGAAAGTATTTTTTACAATGCAAGTTTTCTGCCCCAGATGTAAATTCCAAGATGATACACATACTTCCGCAATATTTGTAAAAAATAAAAAGAAAAAAAAGTCTTATGCTAATCTGTTGTTATAGTGACTATTTTTCAAGTTCTGATCTCATTTTATATGGTCTTTTACTTGTCAGCGTATTTTATGTACTGTAATGAAAAAGTGAAAATACCTAATATATTTGACAACTTAATGGAAAAGTATAAACCATAAGACTTGTAATGGCTAAGAACATATTGAGATATTTTACATTACAGGTACACTCCTGTTTCACCACTTGTGTTCAGAAATGCACAAGATAATGAACCACTTGGAGATGTGTAGATATTACAAATGATTAGGTTGTCTCTATTTTGTGCATCAATGGTGTTGTTGCAGGAATTGACGGAAAGTTTCCATGGGTATAATTTCCCAACCTGTTGCAGAATCTTTATACCAGTGACACCTGTATTACATTTGGTGAAGATAGAGCACACCTAAACTGCACCTTGTTCAAAAGTTGAAAGGTGTTACAAAATCTGTCCAAGGCTCACAAATGCTGGTACAGTGGTGTTCAATCATTGTCTCTTCTACCTTTCTTGTTCCCACTGTTATATATTGTAAAGGACAGGTGGAATTGACAAATGTTAGCTTGAACTGAACAAGTCTAGAGTACGGAGGCCAGGGTTGGAAAACTGTGGAATTTTTCAGTGCTGTAGTTTTTTTTTTCTATTCGATTTGCATTGGTAGTAAACAGTGATGACATTATATTAATGCTTGTAATGTACAATTCATGTTGTTAAGTATATTGACTTGTATCATTATTCTTAATATTGAGGGGAAAATTTCCAATACAGTTAGCTGTGCTGTTCACATCCTATAGTCTTGGGAAGAAATGCTCAGTAGGCTTAATTTTTTTGCAGCTAAGGAGCATCCCGTGACTAAGGGGTCGTGTATACCGTGTTGATGTTTCAGGAATTTAAGTCTTCAGGTAATCTAAATATTTTGTGGGATGTGTTTTTAATAACCCACCTGATGTTGACCAAAATGAACCCCAACTTGTCAGTACATTTGTATAAAGTTAAAAAAAGAATATGTCTTAAATAAGAATGTAAAAAAATACTACTTGTATTAATGCTCAGAAACAATCTCATCTAACAGTGTGTATGGTTGTAAATTATTGTAAATTAATTAAATAATTTATAAATAAATTGATTCTCATTTCTTCTATATTTTCAGTTATTGCCAATAATTGTAAAATTATACTTTGCAGGTTGAAATGGAGGCCATATGTTATCAGGTGTAACATGTAAGGTGCTGCGAATTACTTTAAACCCTCCAACTAATACTGAAATCAGTTACTGAAGTGTAAAGGCTTAATTTGCAATGCTCGTGCATACAGAAATGCTGTCTTAAGCATTACAATCTCAGATGCCAGCATTCTTCATTGGTTTGTGCTAGGCACTTACAGATGCTTAAGGACAGGTGATATGGGAAGGTGAACAAGCAGGCTTCGGTTCCCGTATATTTTGTTTCGCTGATCACCGATTTCCAGATTTCTGGGTGGCTGCAGAATAATTTTTGACAACTATTCACCTCAGTACAAAACCAAGTACAGGAGGAGCAGTGAGTACCCGAGTACCAATACTTCTTCCTCAGAATGGGATAGTTTTCTGCAAGGACCACTAGTCTTTCCCCCCAAAAGAGAGAGAGAGAGAGAGAGAGAGATCAATTGTCGTCGGTAGTGGAAGGAGGATGGTGCCCTTCATCCTAGCCTGTAACAGTAGGGGCAGGAAGTGAGGATACTTCTTCCTGGAAGGATAGTTTTCAGTATGAACCCATACTGGAATTTGGCAGTGCTTTTGTAGTGGTAGTCGTGTGTAATGATGCTACCTCTCAATGTGGGAAAATATCTGTTCTCACTCTCCAGAAGAGATAGATTGAAGTTGATTGTCCAGGAAGGGGAAAGAAAGGCAGAGTCCGTCATTACTACTGGCAGTCCGCTTGCTCATGCCTGTAAGAAACTGAGCACAGGTACCCAGAACTACATACCGATACATCTACTTGTACCATTTCACCTTGTGAACAATGCAAGAATGTACTAGAATCTCTTCCTTTAGTGGAATGTTCTAGTTACTGCACTGTCTCTTATCACAAGGAGAGAAACAGAAGTCATATGAATTACTTCTATGGATTGCTTTTCTTTAGTGAATTCTACTTGCTTACATCCTCGGAAGTTACAGTGACGAGATGAGGCAGGGAAAAAGGAAAAATTTGAAGTTCTGCTACGGAATTATGCAGGTAGACGACGCTTTCACAGAGAGAGATCACAACAGCACAACCAGGTGATACATCTTTAGTTCATGTCTGAGATTGAAAGACACTGAAGGAGAGAGGAAAGGTAGTGCCCTTCCCCTCAAACTTGGAGGTAGCAGATCTCTTCCTCTGACTTAGCACTAGTGATGTCTATGGAAGACCAATTTACCTAGGTTCACGTTGTTATTGTTGTAAGGCCACACGAGGGATAGAACAGTTACAGATGTGTCGCTTGACAGGAGCAATATGTTTAATAACAGCAGGTAGCACAGAAAACAACACAATTACAGTTATCAGGAAATACTGCATGTTTTTGGCTTTATCCATTAATATTCCTCGAACACGATGCTCTGCCAATTCACATTTATTTAAACAAAGAAAAAGCAAAAGATTAAAACGGAGCAGTACAGTGTACTTAAATGCAGCCTTAATCAAAGTGAGGTTTGCTCTACCTGGGAAATGGGTGCCTACCCCTTCCACCTATCAGCATCTATAACTACTATACCTTGTTATGAGTTTAAATGGCTGCTTTCAGTTTTGCTGAAGTCATACTCCTATTAAAGGATGAGTTTTTGTAATTGGATAGGAACAAATTGACGCGGCCAACTTTGACCCAGTAAGAGGAGGATAAATCAGACATGATAAAAGGTGTCAAAATTTAAGATCATCCAGGCTGTGATG
Source organism: Palaemon carinicauda (assembly GCF_036898095.1). Taxonomy (NCBI): domain Eukaryota; kingdom Metazoa; phylum Arthropoda; class Malacostraca; order Decapoda; family Palaemonidae; genus Palaemon; species Palaemon carinicauda. Next base: position 56,986,665 of record NC_090763.1, read on the forward strand.
ACCTGGATGATGATGATAACTATGATGATCATCCAATACCTCAATCCCAATTACCTGTCAAGCAACAGACCTCATCATGAAGCACTTGGATGTGTCTAATGAACAAGAATTGCTTTATTAATAAAGTATTACCTATTATCAGTCAAACTGTAACACTAGCCGGAACAGCAGAATGCTACAAACCTAAGAGCACCAAAAGAGAAAGTCCTTTGCACGGTTTGGAAAAGAAACTAAGAAATGTAGAGAAAAAAAAGGCAAAATAAATGGGTCAAGATAAGTTCATGATTAATACTACAAATTTTTAAAATAATTTGTATTTGTTCCAACACAGAGTACTTACCTCGAACTACTTTCTTAGGAGTATTTGGGATCTCCTCCCATCCGACCAGAATTTTGTGTAGTTTACCCTACTCCCGTTTTCTGTGAGGGTTAACCTCAGGCGGAGTGATACGCGCCCTGAGGCTAACCCCGGGTCAGGGAGCATGCTTTCTCAGGTCTCGACCTCCAGTAAGTTCTCTCGTCGCGTCACGATAACATCTCGACACTCTCGTTGATCCCAGTGCGACTCTTTGTGTCCGCGACCCCTTTGTGTCTCGCGTGGTCCCCACGTGGTATACTTGTATCTTTCCCTTTGTGTCTCCGCGGTCCCCCGTGGTACCTTTGTGCTTCCCTTGTTCCTTCCCTTTGCGTTCCTGTGTCTTGCGGTGTGTTACTAGTGTGAAATGGAGCATCCCTGCCGTTGTCCTGGGCCTATGGCCGGAAAATCGTGTGGTGCTTTTCTTTCGAAACCGGAGGTGGACCCGCACTCCTTGTGTTCGTCGTGTAGGGGCAGAGTGTGTTCCCCACACCCGGAGTGCGAATCGTGGAACGAAGTGCAGTGGGTGCGCTTCGGCACTAAGAAGAAGAAGGCGCCCAAGAGGTCCCCTAAGAAGGCGAGCATCTCTTCTCCCCTTGCGTCTCCAGGAGCGTCGTCAGGGCGAGCCTCCATACCACCTTCCCCTACCCAGAGTAGGGGACGAGGTAAGTCCGTTGCGGGGAAGAAGCCGGCGGCCCTTCCCCAGGAGTCTGTATTGCAGGGTAGTGGCGTCATTCCAGGCAAGTGAGGGGCCTGAGGGAGGGACGGGTGTGTGTTCTGAAGATGGAGCCCTGGTGCCTGCGGGGCACGTCTCATCAGATGACCCTATGTGGGGTAAGAATGGTACTGCCTCTTCTCGCGCCTCTTGGGTGTGCTTTTCAGGTACCTCTACAGCCGAGGGCGCCGTCGGGAAAGACGACTCGCTGCCATCAGACTCCCTCTGGTGGGTAACGCCGAGGACGCCCTACAGGTCCCCGTTGAGAATGGAGGAAGGCTTCGGAACCTGGTTCCCCAACGAAGAACGCCCGCGCTCCCCTCCAGCGCCGTCTATTACCTTACCAGACGTCTTCCTACAGTCCCCGTCTTCCGCCGATCGTCGAGTTATTCCTCCTGCGGCTCTTCCCGCGCCCACCCCGCCGACGAGTTACGACGCGTCGTCAGACTCGTCAGCCGTAGCGAGGCCCGAAAGAAGTCCCGAAGACGCCGTGAGAGGTCCCGGAGGAGACATTCTCGTTCCCGCTCACGCTCCAGGTCTCGCCACGGGGGTAGACGCTCCAGGTCCCCCAGAAGGAAGTTCAGAAGTAGATCTCCTGGAGAAGAATGGGTGGTGATCCCGCGTAGCAAGCTCGTCGAGCTCTCAGCAGTTCCGAGTTCTTCAGGTTGGCGCCCTAGATCCAGAACTCCGGACAGATTCACTTTCAGCGGCAGATTCGACCGACGGAGGGATACGTCGTTTCCGGCCCCATCGGACAGGCGTAAGGCCGCGAAGGTTCCGGCTTAATCCGCCCAGCGGAGAGAGTCGCCCCTTCGGACTGGCAGCCGCGTCCCGTCCTCCAAGATGACTCTTCAACGTCAGGAGGAGAGACGGCTCCCCCCGTCGGGCAAGCCCACGGAAGCCAGGTCCTCCACGACGAAGGATAGACCTAGGACGGAGGCCCTCGCCGCTACGGCAATGCCCGTCCTTCATCCAGAGCCTTATACGGAGGCCCCTGTCAGAGGGGCTCCGTCATGAGCAGCAGATCACCCTACGAGGATATGGAGGATAACATAGAGGGCTCAACAGCGGAGGTCTCCGCATACAGGAGAGTGATAGGGCTCATCTGGAGCCATCACAGGATCGAAGAGCCCGAACCCTCCTCCGAGGAATCCTAGCGCTCTAGCCTAAACAGACTGGTAGAGGCCCCCGTCCAGCAAAGACCATCTCTAGCACTCCCGATGGCCAGGGATGTTAGGCTGGGTAGAGCCCACGTCAACAAAATCGTGGCCAACCATGCTGAGGCTCCCAAGACCCAGAGTTCCTCCAAGCTGCTCCAAGGCCTGAGGTCGCAGAGCAAATTTTACCTTCCAGAGGGACAGCAACCAGGTGCCTGTAAGGTAGAACCAGCGCTCGAGGTTTTAGGCCAAGGAGGACCTAAAGATAGGGCGTCAACGGCTCCGGTCTGTTTCTCGCAGTCGGAGGCTACGATGATGGAGGAGATAGCCAAGGATCTGGTCAACGTGTCTTCCTGGCTGGACTGGTGGGCCTCCGCCCTTGTAGGAGTCCAGGCCTCCTATGACCTCTCGGTCGCGGAAAATCACGCCCTACTGAAGGAGCTGATTAGCTCGGGAGGTAAGGCCTTAAAATTTGTCTCCTACCAGTCTCTAGCGCAAGCCGCCAACTGGATCCTGCGGAGGAGGGACACAGTCCTTAATAAAATAACCAGGCGTATCCCAGACAGAGAAGCGAGAGCCTTGAGAAGCCTGCCACTGTGGGACGATTCCCTTTTCTCCCTGAAGGCAGCGGAAGAAATAATGGAAAGGGTCAGAAAACGGAAAGACGTGGGTGATCCCAGACCCCAGTCAGTGAGAAGACCTATCCACAGAAGGACCACTTCCAATGTTCCTCCACCTCCTCAGGCCTCGCCTAGCCAGCCCAGGAGACGCCCCAGCGACGGCTTGGTCACAACCTTCGCAGCCCTCCCGTAGGGGAACATCGTCAACTCAGTCCTCCTTTAGACCTTCCTACGCGGCAGCCAGGAGAGGTCGTGCAGGCCGCTCCTCCAGAAGGAGATAGGGAGAGAGGCCCCCTACTCCTGCCCAAGCCTCAGGTGGGGGGATGCCTCAGACATTTTTGGCAAGCATGGAAAGACCACGGTGCAGACCCGTGGACCGTAACAGTTCTGAAAGAAGGGTACAGGTTACCCTTCCAAGCAGACCTACGGGCAGAGTGGTTGGCTCCAAAGGACCCCTTGAGGAGGACAGCTCTGCAAGAGGAAGTCTCGGCGATGCTGGCAAAGGGAGCGATATAACCAGTCCAGGAGCCGGGCCCGGGGTTCTACAGCAGACTCTTCCTGGTGGAGAAGGCAACTGGAGGTTAGAGGCCGGTCATAGACCTCTCAGCCCTCAACAAGTTTGTGTGCAAGACCGACTTCAAGATGGACACCCCGAAGTCGGTCCTGGCGTCCCTGAGGGAAGGGGACTTCCATGATGCCCATAGACCTCAAGGACGCATACTTCCAAATCCCAGTCCACCCCTCCAGCAGGAAGTACCTAAGGGTAAAATGGGGTGCCCAGACATTGCAGTTCAAGACCCTCTGCTTCGGGCTGTCCACAGCTCCTCAAGTCTTCACAACAGTCTCAGTATGGGCACACGAACAGGGCATCCGCCTGATTCGGTACCGGGACCACTGGTTGTTACTTTCAGCCTCAGGGGAAGTACTGAGGGAGCAAGGCACGAAGCTTCTGCAGTTCTGCAATGTCCTGGGCATCATCATCAACCTGGAGAAGTCTCAACTGATACCCTCCACCAGGATGACCTACCTCGGAATGGTCTTGGACTTCCGGTTGGCGAGAGCCTTCCCTTCCACAGAGAGACTAGACAACTTGGACCAGATCCTTCGTTCCTTCCTGTCGGACCAGCCCAGGAGAGCGAAGGACTGGCAAAGATTGATAGGCCATCTTGTATCGTTGGAAAAAATGGTCCCCCAGGGGGGGGTCAAGCTCAGGGGGTCCAGTGGAATCTGAAGGAGCTCTGGAACCAGAGGGACTCCCCCCACAGGCCCTCTTAATGAGAGAATGCCTTGATGAAGTCATTAAGCTTCAGCACGGCATTTAATTCCCGTGCTGAAACTTGGTGACGGGCAAGAGGGCTCTCGAACTTGGGGAAATTGCTCCCCCAGTTCGAATCTAAATTTCTCTCTTTTACCTTTTTCTTTTTCTCAATACTACTTCAACCTTATCCTAATTTCACAAACTTTCTTTAGTCTTGCTTTCCAAACTCTATGAGAAAAATTTCCCTCATTATATGTGTGTATATATTATGTACATATATATTTATTTATTTTTTTTTTCTTTTCTCCTATGGCTTGGATGTTTTCACATCCATTGTAGCCCCGGCGGGGATGTTCATACATCCTTTATTGCTGCCTGCTTTGATGAGTGGGAGGAGGTATCGCGGTTGGGAGGTGTTTGCATTCAAAGCTATATATGAGAGTATTGGATGATTTCAGCCATCCCGAAGATGGTTTGGACCTTTTTGGCGGAACTATTCTCAAGTGTTGGGTCTTCGGAATCCAGGGGGATCCAATGCTTGGGGTAGGACTCTCGGCTTTTGGCCGGAAGCCCGTCATTATAGATATGGGGAGGATGATTCCATAATTTCTTGGTCTCAGTCCTAACAGGCGGGTTCAGCTTACACCTGTGCCTCTATATCTGTTTTGATGCTATCCTTCGGGTAGGGTATGGAGTGGACCATCTGGGAAGTATACTCTCATTGTGCCGATAGTGGAGAGTGCAAATTTCCTTTCCGACGCGTGATGGCCTAACATTCTCGAGCAGGTACATCAAACTAACTCTTTTCCCTCTCTTTACTATAATGGATTCTTTAAGGAACGAACCCCCATCCCCTGGATACGCTGACTCTCCCCCGGCACTGTTGACGACCTCTGCTAATGTGATAAGGGATAGCTCTGTTGATGACCTCGGAACGGGAAAGGACCATTCTACTGATATTTCTAAATCGAGTAATTTGGGTAACACGAGGAAACTTCGAATCCTCCATGTTACACAAATTTCAATAGAAACAAATTATGATGATCTATGTAAAGCATTTGAATGCTATGGATGCATAAAAGAAATAAGGATGAAACTTGAAGCTGAAACTTGGGATTCATGGATATCTTATAGTAGTTATGACGAAGCATTTAGTGCAATAAGTAATTTGAATAATATTAAAATTAATAACTTGAATGTCGCGGCTGCTCTCTGCGATAAGGTACCAAAAGATTTATATGTGTACAGGCCTGCCGATTGGTTGGAAAAAGGCACAGATTTAGTCATGCCCTCCCAGAGAAATCCAAAACCACCGATGTGGCTTATAGCTGAATCAAAGGGGGTTACAGGGAATTATTTTAAAATATGCAAATTGATTCAGAAAAAAGTAGGAACTATTGCACCAGGCGATATATCTCGTTTCGGAAAAAATAGTTTCCTTATCCATGCCAAATCCAGTACACAGTCGGTAATATTGTCCAATATGAAAATAAATAATGATGACATTAAGTTAGATGTCAAACCCCACCTAAATTTTAGCTACGGAAGGGGCGTAGTTTTTAACAGAGACCTATATGATTTTACAGAGGAGGAGATACTGGCCATGTGTCCATTAAATGTTTGGAAAGTTCATAAAGTCCCAGGTACATCAATGATAATCCTTACGTTCCAGGATGCTGATGTACCTTTTCATATTATTATCGAGAACGAAAGGATTAAAGTAAGACCCTTCAAGCAGAAGCCATTGCAATGCTTTAATTGTTTTAAATTTGGGCACCCGTCCAAAGTTTGCAAAAATGAGAAGATGTGTGGTATTTGCTCCAAATCTTACCATGGAGAGTGTGCACTTGGAGCCAGGTGTTTAAATTGCAGCTCGAATCACAAATCCACAGACAAGATTTGCGAGCTATATAAGTTGGAGGAAGCTGCCCTCAACAAATCAAACTTAGAACACATAAGTGTGATCCATGCCAAAAGACTATTAAATAAATCAAATACATATGCTAAGGCATTAAAATCAAACCAACCTAGCACTGCCAATAGCTCAAAAAAAAGTATACTATCTGACAAAATGTCAAATAACGAGGTAACCTTATCACCTCCTGAGGCTTTACCACGGTGTATTAACACTAGGTCATTGCCCATTGCTGTACAGCCTTCAGCCGCCATTACAAAAAGTAATACAAACCTCTCTCAGGCCATGTCCTTGCCTGATCTGGTGGAGGTTCCACTTAAGACTAACTTACCTGATGCACCTGTTGTGGGAAAGGTGCAAAAACCTCGAATCCCACCATCTATTAATCGCAAAAGAGAGAGACCTCCATCTCTCTCTCCACCCTCCATTAGAAACGTTAAGGTTATGACATCAAATAAATTTGATGTTTTGTCTGTTGATGTTTCTAATGAACCAGAAGATGGACTGAATAAATCAGAAATTCAAGTTGAGGTCCACCATCCACCTCAACAAATAGATAAAAAGAATACAAAGAAAAACACCAACGTTAAACCCAACATAACAAGACCACCTCTGAAGAAACATACTGGTAATAATGTTACATTAAAAACTGCTAATGGGAAGACCTCATCCAAGATGTCTTCCAGAAATAATCCATAGTTTTCTCCTCCATTTTGCAATGGAACTGTCAGGGTTTGAGGGCGAAATATGAAGAACTTAAGCTGCTAATTCATGAGCATTCCCCCATAATTGTATGTCTACAGGAAAGTATGCTTGATTCTAACACTCCTAGTCCTCGAGAGTATGTTAGCTATAGAACACCATATAATCAACAAGCAGGGAGCCATGGCGGAAGTCTCATGTACATTCGTCGAGATGTTCCCCAAATACCCATGTCTATACGTACAACCCTGCAGGCAGTTGTTGTACAAATTGATATAGGGAGAAAATATACAATATGCTCTCTGTACTTACCTCCAAATGATAATATTTTATATGATGATTTAGCAGAGGTCATTCAACAACTCCCTCAACCTTTTCTCTTACTGGGAGATATGAATGGTAGACATCCTTTATGGGGTGATGTTTTGGCCAACACAAGGGGCAATATTATCTCATCAATTGTGGAGAATGAGGATGTGGGACTCCTTAATACCGGAGAGCCCACACACTTCCATGTTCAGACAGGTACTTTGTCATGCATTGACCTTTCAATTGCAAGCTCTAACTGCCTTCTTGATTTTGATTGGAGGACATTAGATGATTGGCATACTAGTGATCATGCACCAATCATTATAAACACCAACAAGGGTCCGCCTTTGCAAAGATCACCACGTTGGAATCTAAACAAGGCAGACTGGGTTAAATTTTCCGAGCTAAGTGAAATCGAAGGGAGAGCAGAACAGTTTGAAAGTGTTGATGATGCCATAGACCTACTGAATGGAACTCTTCATACAGCAGGAGTCAATTCAATTCCCAAAACAACAGGGTTATTCAAACGACGACCAGTCCCGTGGTGGTCTTCAGAACTAACTGCACTCCACAGAGCCACAAGAAGATCTCTAACACGATTGCGTAGACGCAGAACTGATGAGAATTTAATAATGTACAAGAAATGTAGAGCACAGTTCCGTCGTGCCATGAAAGAAGCAAGGCGCCAGTCATGGATGTCTTTTGTTTCCTCCATTAACAGTAGAACACCACCATCTTCTGTGTGGAGGAAAGTAAAAAAGATAGCTGGCAAATTCACCCCCAACCCACCACCAGTGTTGAAGGTGAATGGCCAGTATGTAACTGAAGCAAATGAAGTTAGCAATGCCCTGGCTAATCATTTTTCAAATGTATCCAGCAAGTGTGAAGGAGCCCCTGGTCACCAGTATAGGAGCACTGAAGAAAAGAAAATTTTAAATTTTGCAACAAGAAGGGAAGAGTCGTATAATTCTCCTTTCACTGAAAGAGAATTTGATTCCGCACTTGCTCATTGCAACGATACAGCCCCTGGACCTGATGGAATTCCATATGCAATGATTAAACATGTACATTTTAATACAAAGCTATTTATTTTAAGCATTATTAATAGAATATGGCATGATCATAGCTACCCAAGTGTTTGGGAAATAGCCATTATTTTAGCCTTTTTAAAACCCGGTAAAGACAAGTTTTTAGCAGCAAACTATCGTCCTATTGCATTGACATCTTGTTTATGTAAAATCATGGAGAAGATGGTCAATGCAAGGCTGATATGGTACCTTGAAAAGAAAGGTATTTTATCACCGATTCAATGTGGATTCCGAAAAATGCACTCAACGACTGATGTGTTGATACGACTTGAGTCATCTATTTGTGAAGCCTTTGCTTCCAAACAGCACCATGTTACAGTATTTTTTGACCTTGAAAAGGCATATGATACCACATGGAGATATGGTATTCTTAAAACCATTCATGAATTGGGATTGAGAGGAGAGCTGCCACTATTTATTCAGGCATTTCTTTCACGTAGAGTTTTTCAAGTGAGAGTGGGGGAAACTCTATCAGAGAGTAAGTGCCAGGAAGAAGGAGTTCCTCAGGGTAGTGTGCTGAGTGTAACCCTTTTTGCACTAGCAATTAATGGGATATCCTCAGCCATTCCCCAGGATGTTCTCTCAACACTATTTGTGGATGATCTCTCAATATCATTTGCTGGCACTAGAATGGCAATGGTTGAGAGAAAAATCCAACTCTCTATTGATAAAATTATCCAGTGGGCTGACATGAATGGATTTAAGTTCTCGACAAGTAAAACTACCATTGTCCATTTTTGTCGTATCCGGGGAGTACATCCAGACCCGGATATATACATTAAAGGTCAACGGATACCATGTGTATCGGAAACCAAATTTTTAGGTTTGATATTTGACTGTAGACTTACATGGGTTTCTCACCTAAAAGCGCTAAAAGCTAAATGTGTTGAAGCTCTGAATATCTTAAAAGTATTGTCCCATACATCATGGGGGGCAGACCGCAATACTATTTTAAAATTATACAAGGCCTTGATTTTTTCCAAAATTAGTTATGGTTGTGAGGTATATTCTTCAGCCACCCCAAGCCGGTTAAAAATATTAGACTCGATACATCATGCAGGTATTAGATTATCTACTGGAGCTTTTAAAACCTCGCCTATCCCAAGTCTCCTTGTTGATGCTGGAGAGTTACCTCTAGACCTTTACCGAATGTCTTCCATTCTTCGGTATTGGTTTAGATTGCAAAGACTCCCTAGCTCTCTAGCCTTTCAGACTGCAAGCCTTGTAAGACACGCATCATACTTTGAGTTGCACCCAAAATCTCCTCAACCTTATGGCTTTCGGGTGAAACGATTTTTAAATAGTCTGGATATAATTAGAAATAAGGTACTTCCATTCAAGGTATCATCAACGCCTCCATGGAAATTACCTGACATATCTTTTTGTAAATACTTTATTGGAGTTAAGAAGAATATGACTGACTTAGAATCCAGGTCTCTTTTTATGGAACATGTCGAAGAACATAGGGGATCGACTTTTATATATACTGATGGCTCCAAATCTGATGCTGGCGTTGGATTTGGAGTACATAGTAATGATTTTAATTGTAGAGGTGCACTTCCTCTAACAGCTTCCATATTTACTGCCGAACTGTATGGCATATTAACCGCTATTGAGAAAATAGCTTTGGAAAAGGAGGGTAATTTTACAATTTTTAGTGATGCAAGGAGTGTTCTTCAAGCTTTAGAAGTTTTTAATTCTAGTAACCCTCTAGTTTTAAAGATTTTAGAATGGCTTTTTATTATTGGACGGAAAGGTATAACTGTTGGATTTTGTTGGGTTCCAGCACATGTAGGTGTGTCTGGGAATGAGAAGGCAGATTTACTGGCGAAGAATGCGGCATCCGAGTTGCTACCAAGGAGGTATCCCATTCCATGTAACGATCTCCTACCTTACATCAAGAAATTGGTTTGTGATAAATGGCAACAGCACTGGGACAGTCAAGACGGCAATAAAATGAGGGAAGTAACAAATATCATATCACCTTGGAGGTATAACATGATTCCCCGAAAATGGGAGACGACTCTTTGTCGTCTCCGTATTGGTCACACACGGTTGACACACGAGTTTCTGCTGAAGGGCCAACACCAACCGTATTGCGAGGACTGCTTAGTACCTTTAACAGTGAGGCATTTGTTGACCGAATGCCCTAATTTTACTAACTTAAGAAATAGATATCTGTTTGAGGCTCGAGATGAGGATGGCAGGTTTATCCTTGCTAAGATTCTTGGACATGATGTGTCTTACTATGCGAGCAGAATTTTTAGATTTATTTCAGAAGCAGGTCTTCTGAAAACTATTTAACTATTTTAATGACTTCTTAATTTTTATGGTTTTAATCGAATTCTCTTTTAATTTTCATATACAGTAAATGGTATCGGCGTCAATGACCTTAGATGTCAGGATGCCAGAAAACTTTCAATCAATCAATCAATCCCCCCACAGGTGATTCCTGTTCTCCCGGAAACGAAGGAAGTCCTGGAGTGGTGGCGCAGCAGATCGAACACACTCAAGGGAATGCCCTTCGCAGCCGACCCTCCCGAGATGCTCCAGTTCACGGACGCATCCAAGGGGAGGTTGGGTGCCCACCTCCTCGGAAAGTCAGCAAGAGGAAAATGGACGGACGAGGAGAAGGCTCAGCACATAAACGTCCTAGAAACGAGGGCAGTTTGAAGGGCGTGCCTAGAGTTCGTCAATCTACTCCGGGGGAACACCGTGGCACTGATGTGCGACAACGCCACGGTGGTGGCCTACATAAAGAAGCAGGGAGGGCTAAAATCGAAGGAGTTGTGCGACCTCATGTTGGAACTTCTGGAATGAGCCGAGGTGGAGCAGATCGGAATCTCAGCAAGGTTCATTCCGGGAAAAAGGAACGTCCTGGCCGACGGCCTCAGCAGGATGGGACAAGTAGTAGGAGCCGAGTGGTCCCTACACCCAGAAGTGGCCAAAGTCATCATCCAAAAATGGGGGTCGCCAGTGATGGACCTCTTTGCGACAAGACTGAATGCACAGCTCCCCGTGTTTTGTTCTCCTGTGCCAGACCCAAGAGCAGCGTTAGAGGACGCCTTCCAGCACCCTTGGGACAATCTCGACGTTTATGCCTTCCCTCCCTTTGCGATGCTCAGGCAGGTGCTCAACAGAGTAAGGAGGAGGGCCCACAACCTGAAGATGTCTTTGGTAGCGCCCTGGTGGCCGGAGAGAATGGTTCGTGGATCTAAAGGAACTAGCGTGTCTTCCACCTTGGCCCCTCCTGGACAGGCCAGACCTTCTCCGGCAGCCCCACTTTCAAAGGTTCCACGAGAACCCTCGGTCCCTCCGCCTTCACGCGTGGAGGTTATCGAGCGTCTCCTGAGGAAGGAAGGCTATTCGTCGAAGACAGCAGCAAGGATATCAGGGTATCTGAGACGTTCATCGGCAGCGGCCTACCAAGCAAAGTGGGCCACTTTCACCAAGTGGTGTTCCTCCACGAACATCAAGCCACTGAAGGCCTCCATTCCGGAGGTTGCGGACTTCTTGGTCTATCTCAGGGACGTGGTCAACATGTCTAATCCGGCCATCAAGGGAGTCCTTGCAGCGTTAGGCCAAGTTTTCCTCCTGAAGGGCATCGACCTGGGAGCCTCTAGACATATCTCGATGCTCATCAAGAGTTTTGAGCAGGCATCCTCCCTCAAGCTGTTAGGGTGCCGCAGTGGGATGTGGCCAGGGTCCTGAAGATGTTATCAGAACCCCCGTTCGAGCCCCTAAAAGACATCGTGGACAAAGATCTCACCCTCAAGACTGTTTTCCTGCTGGCTTTGGCCTCAGCAAAAAGGGTAGGGGAGATTCATGGACTGTCTTACGAGGTCTCGCACTCGAAGGGTTGGCGAGAGGCTTCCTTCAAGTTTGTACCATCCTTTGTAGCTAAGACCCAGAATACAGCCGTGTAGGATCCCAGGTTGGAGGGCTTCTCAATACCAGCAATTCCTCGTTCGGACAACCCGAAGGACTTAAGGCTGTGCCCTGTCAGGGCAATAAGGAAATACCTAGAGAGGACGGCTAAACTTCGGCCTGGCATCAAAAGTCTTTTTGTCTCCACAGGCCCAGTGATGAAGCCAGTCTCAAAGAACACCACCTCCTCCTGGCTGCGGCAGGTGATTATCAGAGCTTACAGTAGTGCAGGAATTCCCCTGCCGGGCATGCCCAGGCCCCCCGACAATAGGGGTCCAAGTACCTCGTTAGCATTCGAGAAGAATATGGCAGTGGGCCAGATCCTGAGAGCAGGCACCTGGTCTAACCAGTCGACCTTCACGGCTCATTACCTAAAGGACTATTCGAGGAAGTCCCTGGACGGATTCTCAATTGGAACTGTCATCTCCGCGCTCCAAACGGTTTAACGGCATAGCCCCAGAAACAACCGCGGATGGTAAGACCAAGACACAGGTTCGTTCCTTAACCCCCATTGTTCTTCCTTCCCCTATTTCCGCTCGAAGATAGACTCGGGTAGTCCCCCTGAGCCTGTTTCAAGACACGCGATCATCAGAAGGACATGTCTCCTAGGAATTCTTGCAGAGGTGAGTTACTTAGACACTAAGATGAGCTTTTTGTGTAGTTTTTCCCTATTTTCCGTGTTTCCTGAATGGCAACAGAACCTAGCCTCCTATCTAGGTTCCCCTGATCATGCTTAGCTCAGTCTCTAGGTCTAGAAGGCCACTCCCACCTCCTAAAGTGTAAGTCTCCTAAGAAAGTAGTTCGAGGTAAGTACTCCGTGTTGGAACAAATCACAAATTTTAAGTAATTACCTCGAACTACTTTCGGGTAATGGCCCACCCTTCCTTCCCCGAGTGCCTTACTGGACCTCTTAAGAAACTAAGCTACCAAGAACTTACTGGAGGCCAAGATCTGAGAAAGCATGCTCCCTGACCCGGGGTTAGCCTCAGGGCGCGTATCACTCTGCCTGAGGTTAACCCTCACAGAAAACGGGAGTAGGGTAAACTACACAAAACTCTGGTCGGATGGGAGGAGATCCCAGATACTCCTAAGAAAGTAGTTCGAGGTAAGTACTGTTAGGAAAAATACAATTTTATGAATAGAACTTACCTGGCAGTTATATATACATAGCTAATTATCTCTATTTCGGCAAAATTTTTCTAAACTAGGCAACCGCCTTGTGGTGGTTGGGTGGTAACACCCGTTAAAGGGTGGTAGGAGGAATCATTCCCGTTTTCTGTTCTTCAGTTCATCTCTGCCGGCCAGATCGACAACACGTTGGTCCGTCATTAAGAGTTTTTCTTCGCTTTCCCTGCTCGGTGTACCAGTCTGCTTTTTTGGTGAAGTACTCTGATTTGGGGTTTTGGCGATCGTGTATTTTGTTTTCTCTTAGCTTTTTAGCTGTTTTTCATTATGAGTGAAAAGAGTCATTACCGTATCTGTGCGAATGAGGAATGTAAGGTGAGACTACCGAAAATGGCGGTAGACCCTCACACCGTTTGTTCTAATTGTAGGGGTTTTGTTTGTGCCCTTGATAATAGGTGCGGGGAATGTAAGGTTTTGGATGAGAAAGATTGGTTAATTATGAAGCGCTATGAGCGTAAGCTAGAGCTCGATAGAGTTAGGAGAGCTTCTAGGTCTAAGTTTAAGTCTGTTAGTGGTAAGGAAGACGAACTTAGCGTAGATTTATCTATTGAACCTATAATTGATTCCTCTTTGGAAGTTGATCCTTCCCTTGAGGTAGTAACTCCTGCACCTCCTACAGGTTCCGTATCTACGGATGACCCTCGGTACGCTAGCCTGGCGGCCGAGTTGAAGGCCATTAAAGAACAACTGGAGGCCTTTAAAGGTAAGGAAAGTGAAAGTGCTTGTGTTAGTGCAGTGGAGGTGGCGACTGACCGAATCTGTCATACCCCTAGGCCTAGACCTCCACCAAGCTCCTAGGACCAAGGGAGAAGGTACGTCGATGACCGAAAGGGGGTGAGAGGTACGTACCCTCGGTCAGCCGTCGCCTCAGACAGTCCTGTTGTCGATTCCCAGGCTGCTCTTGACCGTCACGGGAAAGACGTGTCGGATGTGTTGTTTTCTTCTCCGAATTCGTCCAGACGTAAATGGAAGTTTGAAGCTTCAAGACCTACTAAGAGGAGATGGAACCGCGACGAACGATCTCGTTCTTTCTCTCCCGGTTCTAGCAGTTACAAACCTTGTCCGTCGGAGGATGATTTCGACTCCGTGCCTGTGAAAAGGGCGAAGCCTACTGCCGAAGATCCTCCCCCTTCTACGAGTGTTATTCGTCAGCCCCCCCTTCGGGGCCGCAAGACCCAGCTGATGTTGCTAAATCCTTTATGTCTGTCATGCAGGAACAACTTTTGACTTTAGTGCAAGCCTTTAGCCGCCCTCACGCCCAGTCTGACAGACGTAAAGACAATTCGTTACCGATTAAGAAGTCTGCTTCTAAGAGAGAACGGAGTATATCTTTAAAGAAAACTTCTCCCTCTCTACGCCAGGATGAGGAATGTGTGCTTTCGCCAGGCGATACTTCTTCGCGATACCAGGGCGATACGATTTCTCGTTCTCGATACCGGGACAATACCTTATCGAACGATGCTGCTTCTCGTTCTCGATGCCAAGACGATACCGCCTCCCGTTCACGATACCAGCACGATACCTCCTCTCGTTCGCTTCGCCACGACGATACCTCCTCTCGTTCGCTTCGCCACGACGATACCTCCTCTCGTTCGCTTCGCCACGACGATACCTCCTCTCGTTCGCTTCGCCACGACGATACCTCCTCTCGTTCACGACGCCACCGACCCTAGTTCTCGACGCCACGACGATACCGCCTCTCGTTCACGACGCCACGACGATACCGCCTCTCGTTCTCGCCGCCACGACGATACCGCCTCTCGCTCTCGACATCAGAACGACTCTGCCTCTCGTTCTCGGTCCCAGGGCGATACCACCCTGCCTCTTCGGGACGATACTGCCTCTCGTCCCAAGGATTCTTCTAGCGCGGGACTCCAGGATGCAACCCGTCTTTTGCAGGATGATGCCTTTGATTTGCCCTTGTCGGGTTCTAAGGATCCTTCTTCTCTTTCGAAGGATATTGCAGATGTGGATCAGGACCTCGAGGATGTTTCTGATGACGATGATAATCCTGCCGACGCTGCGGGAGATTACAAAGTTCTCTCTCGCTCCCTTCTTGAACTTTTTGGAGAGGAATTCCAACCTGCTGCCCCTCAATCTCCTCAGTCCCAATTTAACAGAAAGAAGGCCAAGAAACAGTCGGCCTTCATCAAGATGAAGCTGTCTATCTCCGCAAAGAAGGCTCTCACGAAGATTGATGACTGGATGAAGGAGCGGAGACAAACAGTTAAGACTTCCTTCTCGTTTCCACCAGCTCGTCTTGCTTCAAGAGCGGGTATGTGGTATGCAACTGGAGAACCTTTGGGTCTGGGAGTGCCTTCCTCCTCCAAGGGTGACTTCTCTGGTTTAGTGGACTCTGCTAGAAGGCATGCTCTCAACTCAGCCAAGGTCATGTGGTCGATGTCGGAGCTGGATCATCTCGTCAAAGGTATTTTTAGAGCCTTTGAGGTTTTTAGTTTCCTAGACTGGTCGCTTGGGACTCTCGCAAGGAAAACTGACCAGATGGAAGGATCTAGGGACCTTACCAGTATTATGTCCTGTATGGATAAGGCCCTCAGAGATGGGGCGAATGAGTTGGCGGCTCTGTTCTCAGCTGGGGTCCTAAAGAAGAGAGCTCTGCTTTGCTCTTTTGCTTCTAGGTCTGTTACCACTCCACAAAAGTCTGAGCTTCTTTACGCCCCCCTCTCTCAACATCTTTTTCCCGAGTCCCTGGTTAATGACATTACGCTTTCTCTGGCCCAAAAAGCCACCCAAGACCTTTCATTTCGTTCTGCTCGTAAGCCCTTGGCAGCCCCTCCTTCTTCTTTGAAACGGGAGGAAAGGAGATTCCAGCAGCCCTTTCGGGGCAGGACTACTTCAAGACCAGATTTTAGAGGGAGAAGGCAAGAAAAAAGGACCAAGATCTACCAGGGGTTCTTTCAGACCTCGCTCCAGAAAATGAGGTTCGTCTCCTCCAAACAGTAGGCGCAAGACTGTCAGGTTTTTGGCAGTCTTGGAAGAGGAGAGGGGCGGACACCTGGTCCCTCTCAGTCATCAAGGAAGGATACAAGATCCCCTTTCTGAAAAAACCTCCTCTCGCAGATGCTCCGCTGGCCTTAGTAGCCCGGTACTCAGATCCAGGGGAAACAGAAGGCCCTAGTAGACCTTGTCGACCAAATGCTAGACAAGGGGGCAATAGAACTGGTTCGGGATCTATCCTCCCCAGGCTTTTACAATCGCCTGTTTCTGGTCCCCAAGAACTCGGGCGGATGGAGACCCGTCCTGGATGTCAGCGCTCTCAACGTATTTGTGGAGAAGACAAAGTTCTCCATGGAGACGACTCAGTCGGTGCTGGCGTCAGTACGTCCAGGGGACTGGATGGTGTCCCTCGACTTGCAGGACGCATATTTCCATGTCCCCATCCATCCGACTTCGAGGAAGTACTTGAGATTTGTAATGCAGGGCAAGTGCTTCCAATTCAGAGCTCTTTGCTTCGGTCTCAGCACGGCTCCTCAAGTCTTCACCAGGGTAATGGCGAATGTGTCAGGTTGGCTGCATCAGGAGGGGATAAGGATATCCTTCTATCTGGACGATTGGCTGATTCGTTCACGATCGAGGGAGAAATGTCTGGAGGATTTACGGAAGACTTTTATGATGGCTGAAGATCTAGGCCTGGTCATCAACAGGGAGAAGTCTCAGATCAGACCGAATCAGACTATTCTCTATTTGGGGATAGTTCTGAATTCAGTTCTTTTTCGGGCTTCTCCCTCTCAGGAAAGACAGACTAAGTGTCTCGTAAAAGTCAGAACTTTCCTGGACAAGAAGAGATGCACAGCGAAGGAGTGGATGAGTTTGCTGGGGACTCTATCCTCCCTCGAACAGTTTGTCTCTCTGGGGAGACTCCACCTAAGGCCTCTTCAGCACTTTCTTTTGAAGACGTGGAACAGAAAGATGCAGGAAGACTCCTTTTCCTTCCCCATTCCAATAGAAGTCAAGACTCTTCTGAAGTGGTGGCTGGACCCAACCTTGTTAGGGGAAGGGATCTCCTTACACAAGAAGAACCCAGACCTAGTGTTGTTTTCAGACGCATCAGAGTCAGGCTGGGGGGCAACACTAGGAAGCAAGGAGGTCTCAGGCTATTGGGAAGGAATTCAGCTGGGATGGCACATCAACAACAAGGAGCTGATGGCCATTTTTCTGGGGCTAAAGGCCTTCAAGGACTTGGTGTCTGGGAAGATTGTGGAGGTCAACTCAGACAACACCACAGCTCTTGCTTACATCAGGAAGCAAGGAGGGACTCGCTCTCTGTCTCTGTTCGAGACAGCAAGAGAGCTCCTTCTTTGGGCGAAGGAGAACAGGATAAACCTGCTGACGAGGTTTGTTCAGGGACAGAAGAATGTGAGGGCGGACATGCTCAGCAGGAAAGGGCAGGTCCTTCCCACAGAATGGACCCTCAACCAACAGGTCTGTCAGAGTCTCTGGAGGCTGTGGGGGAGACCCCTCATCGATCTTTTCGCCTCCAACTTATCCAAGAGGATCCCCATCTATTGCTCCCTAGTTCCGGACAAGGAGGCAATAGCAGTAGACGCCTTTTTGATGGATTGGACGGGGATGGACACTTATGCTTTTCCCCCGTTCAAGATCATCAATCTGGTAGTCAGGAAATTCGCCCTCCTCGATTCGGGACGGATAATCCTGATAGCTCCGTTCTGGCCGATGAGGGAATGGTTCACGGAGGTGGTGGACTTGTTGATGGACTTTCCAAGAAGCCTCCCTGCAAGTCCAAATCTGCTCAGACAACCCCACTTCGAGAGATATCATCAAAACCCCCTCGCTCTCAATCTGACTGCCTTCAGACTATCGAGAAGCTCGTCAGATCGAGAGGCTTTTCAGCGCAAGCTGCGAAAGCTATCGCCAGAGTGAGGAGGGTCTCTTCGCAGAGGGTCTACCAGTCCAAGTGGGAGACTTTTAGAGCTTGGTGTAGGAAGCACAAGATTTCCTCATCCACTACCTCTGTGAGCCAGATTGCGGATTTCTTGTTGTACCTCAGGCAGGACGCTAAGCTAGCTGTGTCCACTATCAAGGGGTACAAAAGTATGCTTTCTTCCGTCTGTCGGCATAGAGGCTTGGACTTGTCTCGCGATAAGGACTTACATGACCTCTTGAAGTCTTTTGAGACGACCAAGCAGACCCAGTTAAAGCCCCCTTCTTGGAACCTTGATGTGGTTCTTAAATTTCTGTGCACCAAGAGATTTGAGCCCATCTCACAGGCTCCCCTTAGGGAGGTTACCAAGAAGACCCTCTTTCTTTTGGCCTTAGCAACAGCTAAAAGAGTCAGTGAAGTCCATGCAATTGAAAAACAGGTAGGCTTCAATCTGAATGGGGCAGTTTGTGCCTTGAGATTAGACTTTCTCGCTAAGAACGAGAACCCTTCTAAGCCCTGGCCGAGGACCTTTGAGGTTCCTAACTTGACCAACCTAGTGGGTCAAGAGCAAGAGAGGCTGCTCTGTCCAGTACGAGCCCTCAAGACCTACTTGTCTCGCACGAAAAGTGTGAGAGGCTCTTCTAGCTCCCTGTGGTGTTCTGTGAAAGATCCTCAGAAGCCCCTTTCCAAGAACGCTTTGTCCTTTTTCCTGAGGGAAGTGATAAGAGAAGCGCATCTCTTGTGTGAGGAGGAACACTTCGGACGTTTGAAAGTGCAAGCTCACGAAGTGAGGGCCATTGCGACCTCGCTTGCTTACCGCAAGAACATGTCGCTCCGTCAAATTATGGATGCGACATTCTGGAGGAGCAACTCTGTGTTCGCCTCTCATTACCTCAGAGAGGTGAGGGTGGATTATGAGAAATGTTATACCTTGGGACCATACGTAGCTACGGCTTCTGTATTAGGCAAAGGAGTTACTACCTCCCCTCAACCTTAGTTTTGTTTACTTGTGCATAGGTTGGTGTATTTTTTATTGGTTGTCTGAGGACTTCGACTTGTGTACAGTCACCTCAGTCTAGTTAGATAATTTTTATCTACTTTGCAAATGTTAGGTGGTTGGTTTGGTAAGGTTGCGGTTTTTATTATGGGCAATAGGTAGTCCTGAAGTCTAGTCAGATTGTTGGTCTCACCCCGTTGACAGACTCGATTGAGTGTTTTCAGCACTGCAGGTCACATCCTGGCTGAAACTCCTAAGGGAAAGCGACTCAAGAGGCAGGAACCTTTGAAGTCAGCTACCTTAGCAGGTAAGGAATCAAGGTGTTTGTTTATCCTACAGCTTTTTTGGTTGTTTCCCCAACGATGTTTACTGTCTATCACCCTCCTCCAAGTGTGTTAATCAGCTATGTATATATAACTGCCAGGTAAGTTCTATTCATAAAAATGGAGTTTTTATGATAAAACAAAGTTTTATGAATACTTACCTGGCAGTTATGTATACATTCGAAGGCCCACCCACCTCCCCTCAGGAGACAGGTCGGGCATAGATGAACTGAAGAACAGAAAACGGGAATGATTCCTCCTACCACCCTTTAACGGGTGTTACCACCCAACCACCACAAGGCGGTTGCCTAGTTTAGAA
Source organism: Palaemon carinicauda (assembly GCF_036898095.1). Classification (NCBI taxonomy): domain Eukaryota; kingdom Metazoa; phylum Arthropoda; class Malacostraca; order Decapoda; family Palaemonidae; genus Palaemon; species Palaemon carinicauda. Next base: position 57,006,438 of record NC_090763.1, read on the forward strand.
AAATTCTGCCGAAATAGAGATAATTAGCTATGTATATATAACTGCCAGGTAAGTATTCATAAAACTTTGTTTTATCATAAAAACTCCATATTACTTAAAATTTCTGATTTTTCTTAGCTATACAAACCTGAATCATTAAGATGGGTTATTCCTAGTTCCATTTTATACTATCAGACAATAAAAAAAAGGGTTTGGTTTCATCATAATTGGTTACCTAGCAACTCAATTGCATGGCAGTGTTATGCAGTACTGTGCAGCAGGCTTTACTCTATTCTGGTCAAAGATTACTTAAATGACTCAGGTTTGTATAGCTAGGAAATATACAAATTACTTTTAAAATTTGTAATTTATTCCTATGCAGATACTTACTTCCAATTCATTTAAATAGAAGTCTTCCTTAGGTGGGGGGTGGGGAAGTCTCCCTTAAGAGGTATTCAGTCTCTCTTTGACAGTTACAAGTACATATAGGTATGAGCAGAAGTCAAAAGTGAATATGTAACCGGCTCGTAAAGAGGTTGGGTTGTAGTGTCCAATCCTTTCATCATCATCTACGCCTATTGACGCAAAGCCCAGTCTAAGACTGAGATAAATCCATAAGAAAATTAAGCATCCATCAAAGTCAGACTAGTCTATTAAATATAATAATTTATAACAGAACATGTTACTCTACCTGCATTAGGGTGTGATCCAAGCGAGAACTCCAGGTCTGACCTGGGTGTACAATTTGATTTGATCCACATTGCATGCCCTTATAATGCAGAGAATAGCTGATGCCTTGATAAACAATCAGGTGTCCTGTAATTGCCTAAATTAGAGTATTTGTTGAGCTGCAACAATAGGACCTAAGAAAAAGTGTAAAGATCTGCGAGTACTCCATGAGTGTTCTGTCTTTCCCAGAAGCCAACTTCAAAGAACTTGGGCTACCGAGTTTCTAGGGTTGCAGCAAGACCAAAAATATCATGTGCTCTGGGGGGTTCCCAGGTGACATTTCCCCTGAGGATTTATATGCTCTTATAATTGTTTCTGTCAGCCAAAAGAAAATCGTGTTTTTGGATACCTTTTTGAAGTGCTTGGAATGATGGGTCTAAGAGAAGCTGTTCTTTTCAAATACTTTCTGACTGCTCTTATGGGACAGGGTAAAGGGTTATCCCGGTCATCGGTTATCTCTAAAAGACTATCGTGAAAGAGTCAAATCTAACATCATTAACAACCGGATTTTGAGGTTTAGCCACAAACTCTGGAACGAACAAAAGGGATAGTTCCTTCCACCCTATGGGATGTGATGTTAGGTAGGGCAGTCCATGTAGTTCACTTACTCTCTTGACTAAAGGAAAGGAGGAAGACAGTCTTTAGGGTAAGATCCCTGTCTAAAGCTTTATGATCCCTGTCTAAAGTTTTATGCATGGGTAAGTAGGGGGCTCTTTTCAAGGACCTTAAGAAACTTTATCACATCCCAGGAAGGGGGCTTGACTTCTCATGAAGTGCAAGTCTGTTCAAAGCTTTTAATGAGTGGAAAGTTCCCATGAAGAGGGGAGATCAAGCCCTATCAGTTTGAAAACCTGGCTCAAAGCCGAGAGGTAGCCCTTCACCGCAGTGACAAAGGGATTTCTCGTTCCTCCAGGACACTAAAAAGCTAAGAATTGGGATTAGTGGCCTTGAGTGGAGCAATATGCCCCATGTCACCAATCTCAGAATGTTTTCCACTTGGCTGTGAATGACTTTCGCAGGTATCCAGAAAGTTGTTTCACTGTCGGTCCTGAAAAGCCCCTCTTTCGGAGGATATGCTGAATAGTCTCCAACTGTGAAGAGATAGGCAGTGAACTGCCACGTAGAACTTTCTTATGTGCAGTTGATGCAGTAGGTTTGGCCATTCTAGAAGTTCCCCTAGGATATCTGTGAGAAGTTCTGTCAGGTCTGGATACCACTCTGCTGTAGGCCACTTTGGCGCTAGTAATGTTACTCTGGCCTCTAGTGATGTTTGGATTGTTCAGGACCTGACGAATCAGACGGAAAAGTGGAAAGGCGTCAAAGTTTAGTCGGTCCCACAGGCACCAGTAGACATCTTCCATTGATGCACTGGGTCCAAGACTAGAGAGCAATACACTGGGAGTTTGGTGTTCGGCGGAGTGGCAAAGATGTCTGGTGACAGGGAACTCCACAGTCAAGACTTTGGCACTAGGGGGAACAAAGACCATTTGGAATCAACTGTAATCCCTGGTCAACTCGGATGGTCCGCAATGTAATTCCACTTCCCTGGGATAAACCTTGCAGAGAGGGACACTGCATTGAAGGAGGGAGACTGCACATCCATGTTTGGAGATGTTGGTCACTACTGTGGAGTTTTTGCTCCTCAACACCACGGAGTGACCCTTGAGAGTCGCGAAGAAGTGGAGCAACGCTAGATATGCTGCTTTTATTTCTAGATAATTGATGTGAAAGGCTTTGCCTTCCTGAGACCACAGACCTAAAATCTGCTCCCTTTCTTGGCAATAGCCCCACCCTTGCCATGAATCATCAGAGAATAGACAGTACTTTTGGGGGAGAAACCTGAATGGGTGTACCTGCTAACAGGTTTTCTCTTGACCACCATCGGAGATTTGTCACAACCACCTGGACTACCGACAGCAGAGTTGCAAGGTGGTCTGATGTTTGGGACCCCAGATTCTTCAGAACCCACTGCACTGACTAAAAAAGCACTCTCCTGAAGGGGACTAATTTCTCTAATGAGGTGGTGTCCTGGGAGCTTGTGCCATGAGCGGACAAGAGGCAATTTTCCTTCCAAGAAGGTTTCTGCCACTTTCCTGAATCTTGTTACCTTATCGACAGATGGAAACCTCTGGCCTGGACTGATTCAATATCCTAGGGGAGGAGATTGGACTTCTCTAGTTGAATCCCCAACTCCTTGCAGAAGTCAAGGAGGAGACCTCTGTGTTCTATAAGCAGGGTTCAAGACTGCTCGGACAAGCCAGTCGTCCAGGTATCTCAGAAGCCTTATGCCCGTGGCATGAGCACGGCTGAGATAAGGGAAAAGATTCTGGTAAAGACTTGAGGTGTGCTATTGACAGGCTGCTTTTCTACTAGGAATAGATTGCTAAGGAAGGCCAGGAAGTCTTCTAATGCCTCTTCTATGGCTTCTTCAGTCAACATCTTGATCACCTTCTCCATTAAAAGAAGGCCTTTCAAATAGAATGGACAGGCTGTCTGGGGGCAGATAGTCTATGAATTGGACTAGATACCTTGAATGCAGCATTTCCAGAGTCCAGGGATCAACCTCAAAGATCTGCTACCTGTGTCAATGGCTTTGTAGGCATCACCCAACTGGTTGTAACTTGGGGGATATACCATCCCTAGCGGAAGTTCCTGCAGCCGCGATCTTAACGGCTGGAGGAGTGTCCTCTGTGGCAAAAGGTGGGCTGAGGGTCTTGCTTCCCAGGATGTTGAAAGTCCATGGGAGGAAGAAGTGGTCTTTGCTGGTTAACCTGTCTAACCTGTATTAGGGGTGTGGTGGCTGATGGGTTAACGTCCCTGCCTGGTGAACGCCAGACTGGGGTTCGAGTCCAGCTCAAACGCGATAGTTTCTTTGGTCGCTGCAACCTTGCCACCCTTGTGAGGTAAGGATGGGAGGTTTGAGGGAGCCTATAGGTCTATCTGCTGAGTCAACAGCAGCTATTGCCTGGTCCTCCTTGGTCCTAGCTTGGGTGCTGATCATATGTATATATGGTCAGTCTCCAGGCATTGTCTTGCTCGATGGGGCAATGTCACTGTCCCTTGCCCCTGCCATTCATGAGCAACCTTTAAATCTCTAAAGGTGAGTTCCTTTGGGGTTGTTGAGGGGCGAGCATCCTTGGTGCCACCGCTTTCCTCCCAAGAGAAGCCTGGCTGATTTTCTCTGCCTTCTCTGTGGCAGTGGACACATCTGATGAAGGCAAAAGGTTTGGGGAGTTTCTCAAAAAGAGAGCATCCCTAGGAGAAAACTGTTGAGGGCATCTGGCTGAGGCAGCAACACGTCTTTCTAGGATGTAGTTGCCACGAAGGGAGATGTCTAATGAAGCAAGAACTCCCGAGCCTTGGCTCCTGACATCGACAGGTTTTCAAATTGCCTCAGAGCACTCTCGTTTCATTGATTCTCTATCACGGTGAAGCATGATACTGCTCCTGACCAGTGGTCCAGCCAGGAACAGGCCTGTATGGCAGACAGCTGCTCCCTCCATATTCTGCATCTCTGGACACAAGAAAATCGAGGGGGAGGTTATGAAATTTGTCGCTCGGTACGCTGGGTACCAGGTTGGTAACATCGGCATCCATAGGAGGTTTTCTAGAGAGTCATCAATAGTGATAATATCCTGATCATGAGATGGTTCCACTTTAGAGATAACTGGTGGTTCTACCTTATTAGGCACGGGAAGACAACTTTTCCTCGAATATCCTTCCTTTCTCTTATGACATTCAGTGACTGGAGAGAAGAGGAGGCGGAGAAAGAATGGGAGGAGTCATGCTCACTCCTAGCATATGAGTTTCTACCTCTAGCAGTTTGCGAGGGAATAAGAAGTTTTCTTTCCGAACTCGACCTGTGAGAGGAGATGTATTTCTCCGAGGCCGGCCATTTAGAGTGCCTCCTATGAGGATCATGTCTACAGCTTTAATTACTGTGATGTTATCTGCAGCAGATGGGGGTGTTACTTGAGAAAAAAGAGAAACAATTCCGGAGCCCTTTTCCCATCCTGAATCTGGAAAATAATGCTCTTGCTGTTCCGAAGAGCGTGTAAAACTTAAAGCATTATAAACATTAGGCAAGGTACTTGTGAGAGTACAGATTGGTAAAGCAATGGGTTTGTCATTCATATAACAAATGGTTGTTGGGGGTTCCATTCGTATAAGAACTCGGGTTGTGGTAGCATGATCAGAATACTGTATGTATTATCGTGTGACATGGTTTCATCACTAATGGGCACAGTGGAGTGTACAGACTTGTTTGCTTGAACACATGTCCAGGCTGACCCATATATGGACAACGCACATAAATAGTTAATGCGTTGTAGTTACTATCAACTTCCAAGTGGTTTGCTTGAAAAAAAGACAGATTTTGAGTAACTCGGTCAGGTCAAAGTTGCGGTTATGGGCACAGTCCAAGTGGTCCGACCAATCTCAAGGCATTGTAATGGGGGTTCTGGGGCAAGTCCAGAGAACTTGTAAGACGAGTGGGAGGACAAACTAGATCCTCCAACAGGGCTGCCTCTGTATGGAGGGATATGGCAGTCTCAACTCTACAGTTTTGCATATGAAAATGAGGGGAGAACTTTAATAGGAGATACTTCCAGAAGCAATAAGTGATCCCGGATAAAATCAACCACTCTAAACACTAAGGAAGGCAAGGGAGATCTATGCATTTCTAAATAATCAGGAGCCAAGGATACCAGGATTGGATCTGGCTCAGGGACCGCAGCTGCCATAGCCAAGGGATCTGTCACAAGCCTTGACTTGTGATCACTATGCACATATTTAGTACAGTACTACATGATAATACATTAATAAAGATATGATCTTCAACAATTATAGCCATTGTCATCCATAACTGGAGCCTCAGAAGGCTCAAGACAAGCAGGAGGGGGGATAACTTTTGAAGCAGTAAAAAGATTGTGCTACCATTACTGGAAGACGAGGAAGGAGAACGATTTCTCTTAGCTCGTCTCCAGCATCGAGAATGATATCTCTCTCACCGAGAAGATGACCATTCCCTACAACACTCGGATGAAGATTCCTCAGAACATATTTTGCCACAGCATGAGGGCAGAAAGGATCCAGATCCACATCAACCCAACTCATGAAGGTGCCACAGGGAGGACACTAGAGGTAGTAGCCATAGTTAAGCATACTCGTAGCACAAATAATGATAAAGAAAAGGCACTAAGCACTATAAAGGTAATCCAGTGTGGGTGATGTAAGTCGTAATCGTTTAAGAGAAGAGGGGAGACCTCTTCTAGTTACGGCAGCCAGGATAGAAGTGAAGCCTACCACACAGCAGCACATTACACTGCCATGCAGTAGTGTTTCTAGATAACCAATTATGATGCAACCGAATCCTCGGTCATAGAAAATGTAGCTAAGAGTAATCCACTTAAATAACTCAGAAATTTGTACCTGCATAGGAATTAATATAAATTATATGAAACCTATGTCAACCTACTCAACAAAAAATCATGTACTAATCTTTAAATTCTCAATTTTCATACATACATCCATTTGATTAGAAACATTATTCCAAAATTAGATCAGAGCAAGTAAATCTAGAAAACACTAGTACTATACAGTGGTACCTCTAAATACGAATTTAATCCGTTCCACAACCGACTTCGGATGTAGAAAATGTTCGGATGTCGAAACGAATTTTCCCATAAGAATGCATTGAAATAGGATTAATCCGTGGTTGAGCCCAAAAACCTATGATAACTTCTTAATAAACTACTACACATAATTAACCATGAGAATAATGCACACTAAATTAGATAATAGACATGTAAAAAAGAAGAATTATCAAAAAATGATAAATAAGAAACAGGTTTTTAGCGTCACTTTACCTTAGAAACTCCAGCGCAGGTGTTGTTGGTCTTGCTACGCAGAGAGCAGATGGACGGGCGGCGAGGAGGTAGAGGTTAACTACGATAAACGTACACTACCGTAACTTATTCTAACTTACACTAAGTGAACTTTAACATAACTTAGCTTATTTTTTTTTATTTTTATATTTTATATTTTTTTTACATTTTCTTTTTTTCTTTTTGATGATTAATTTTAATCACTTTCACTCTCTACACTTAAAATTGATTGAATTTCTTTCGCTTCACTCTTTGCCGTTTTCTTTGTTTCACTTTCTTTCGCTTCACTCTTTGCCATTTTCTTTAAATCACTTACATCCTCTTCATCACGAGTTCGCTTCGTAGTTTTTTTAAAGAAATTATCGATAGATATAGTTGCTTGGTACGGCTTTCCAGAATGTTTCGAAAGTGAGTTAGGCAAACATCATCGAACTGCGCAACTACATGACAAACCTGCAATTTTTTGGGGTGGTATTTGTCGATGAAGTCGACCACGTCTTGATATTTTCCAAACACCTCTTTTATATGCGCCGAACCTAACACATGTTCTACCTCCTCGATCCCTTCCTCGTCATCACTCATGTGCTCAGACATAGCATGGAGTTCCTTGAGCTCCTCTGTGGTAAGTTAGTCGTGATGTTCGGCGACGAGTTCCGTAACGTCATCTGCGTCAACCTCCAGACCCATGGACTTGCCAAGGGAGACGATTTCCTCTACGTCTTCCGCTGCACCCACCACGGGATCTGGTTCGGGGTCAAAACCTTCGAAATCTCGGAGAGAAACTGCATCAGGCCACAACTTCTTCCAGGCAGAATTGAGGGTCCGTCGAGTTAATCCCACCCAAGCCTGATCTATGATCTTCAAGCAGTGCACGATGTTGAAGTGGCTCCTCCAAAATTCACGCAAAGTTAAGTTGGTGCTTTGCGTGACATTAAAGCACTGCTTAAATAAGTGCTTGGTGTACAGCTTCTTAAAATTAGAGATGACTTGCTGGTCCATGGGCTGGAGGATAGAGGTGGTATTCGGTGGAAGATACAGCACCCTTATGAACTTAAATTCATCGAAGATATCATCTTCAAGTCCGGGGAGGGTGAGCGGGTGCATTGTCAAGGCATAGCAGGCACTTTAAAGGCAATTTCTGTTCATGAAGATACTTCTTCACAGAAGGGTCGAAAACTTGGTTAACCCATTGCACAAAGAACTGCCTAGTGACCCAGGCCTTCGAGTTGGATCGCCAGAAAACATGAAGCTGGTCCTTATTGACGTTGTGTGCCTTAAAGGCCCTAGGGTTCTCAGAATGGTAAACCAGTAAGGGCTTGACTTTAAAATCCCCACTAGCATTGGCACATAGGACAAGAGTCAACCGATCCTTCATTGGCTTATGCCCAGGCAATTTCTTCTCTTCGGCGGTGATGTAGGTTCGACTGGGCATCTTCTTCCAAAACAGCCCGGTTTCATCACAATTAAACACTTGCTGCTCTAAGTAGCCTTCTTCCAGCACGATCCTTTCAAAGTTCTTGACAAAGTCAGCTGCAGCCTTTGTGTCCGCACTAGCAGCCTCTCCGTGGCGAACAACTGAATGAATCCCGGACCGTTTCTTAAATTTCTCAAACCAGCCACGAGATGCCTTGAAATCGTCTGAGGAAGGTTCGGTTGAACTCTCCCCAGCATCACCCCCAGAGCTCTCCTCCTTCAAGTCCGTAAAGATGGCGTGCGCCTTCTCGCAGATGACGGTTTCGGTGATGGTGTCGCCAACAATCTCTCTGTTCTTGATCCAGAATAGCAGAAGTCGTTCCATCTCTTCTATCTTAGGGCTACGTCGTTTTGAAATAATGGTGATCCCCTTAGAAGGTTTCACTGCTTTAATAGCTTCCTTCTGTTTAAGGATTATCGAGATCGTCGACATATTACGGCCATACTGTTTAGCAAGTTCACTCACGCGGACGCCACGCTCATGTTTTTCAATAATTTCCTGCTTTACGTCTAAAGAAAGCATTTCCTTCTTCCTTTTCTCACCACTACCACTACCACTTGCAAAACTAAGCCTTTTAGGACCCATACTTTACGTAAATTACCGTAAAAGGATGCACGTAAAAAATCACGATTAAAACAGTACAATAATAGCAGAACGCACAGGGCACAACTGCAAGAAGCCGACGAGAACAGAGGACTGACCCAAGCCGCGCTAATTGAGGGTCCCTCCAAGGTCGAAGTGTTGCCTTCTATCGGCGGAAATAAAAAACACATCAGGCGCTATGAGCACCGACTACGCGTACGAGTATTGTTTACTTCGGGTATCAATTGTACTTCGCGTGTCGAAAAATTCGGATACAACCAGTACGACGAAAATTGCTTACTTCGTGCGTTGAAATAAAATTCGGGTGTAGAGTCAAAAATTTGCTCGAATTTTACTTCGGATGTTGGAAAATTCGGATGTAGATACGTTCGTATGTAGAGGTTCCACTGTATTGCACTTTGGAATGAATATAAATTACATGAGACCTATGTCAACCTGCTCAACAAAAAATCCTCTACTAATCTTTAAATTCTCAAGTTTCATAGATACATCCATTTGATTAGAAACAACGTTCCAAAATGTGGTCACAGCAAGTAAATCTAGAAAACTATAGTACTATATTGCCCTTTTTCACAAGAAAAGTTCAAGATTTCTTTACTCCATATCCAGATCTTGAGTGGTGGATGGTACTATAGAGCACACGGAAGGAAGGGTCAGAATTATGAACAATATTATAGATTATTAGACTATATACGTAATTAACTAATGATCGACAAAGAATTTAATCAACCTGAAGAAATCATGTAACAATTCAAAATAGTCAGCAATAGAAAAAACAAAATTACATTTCTTCAGGAAACGGATCTCTAAAATCTTAAGGTTTTCTCAATACAGTATAATAATATTTTGTACAATTGAAGAATAGACAATGTCTCTAGAAGGATTTTGCAATAAATAAAGATAACTGTAGATTTAAATAAGCTCAAAGCTATTGAAGAAATATTATCATCACCAAAGAAAAGATGTGATTTTTGTTAGGGTTTAACTTTATCCCCCATAATTTCACCATGCACCACAGAAGATGAGATTGATGCAGAGCATTGCATTATCTGCATAAGGTATATAAAAAAAAAAATTTCAAGGCTAAACCACAAACAACTACATATCAAAAGTAAAGGGCCATGGATATTACTCTGAGGAACAGTGGAGATTACTTTCTTCAAGTCAGTATAGTGTGTATCAATAATTTCTTGGTTAGAAATTCAATAATCATACAGTACAGTAAAAAGAGATCCACCTCCTCCCATCTGTACAAGTTTCAAAAATAAATAAGGGCCTCGAGATTACAGTAAAAAACAACACTAAAATGATATTTTAATTATAAAATAAATTTTTGAATATACTTACCCGGTGAATATATAATAGCTGCTGCTCAGCGGCTCGACAGAAAACACACTCAAAAACTCGCGAGCGATCGCTATGAAGGTTGCGGGTGTGCCCACCAGCGCCAACTATCGGCCAGATACCACTCTTGCATGTAAACAAACCCTTCAATTCTTCTCGTCCCGCTGCGTCTCTATTGGGGAGGAAGGAAGGGCCTTTAATTTATATATTCACCGGGTAAGTATATTCAAAAATTTATTTTATAATTAAAATATCATTTTTAAATATTTAACTTAGCCGGTGAATATATAATAGCTGATTCACACCCAAGGCGGTGGGTAGAGACCAGAGTTAATTAAGTTTACAGCGTATATGCTAAGAGTTTTTGACAGTTATCAATATAACAAAACCAAAATATATAGGTACCTGGTAAGGAAGTTGACTTAGACGATTACTCTGCCTTGTAAGTCTGTCTTCCTCACGAAGCCCAGCGATCCTCTTAGGATGCTGAAAGACTCCCAGGAGCTGAAGTATGAAGGGTTGCAACCCATACTAACAGGACCTCATCAAACCCCTAATCTGGGCGCTCTCAAGAAATGACTTTGACCACCCGCCAAATCAACCAGGATGCGAAAGGCTTCTTAGCCTTCCGTACAACCCATAAAAACAATATTAAAAACATTTCAAGAGACAGATTAAAAAGGGTATTGGAATTAGGGAAGTGTAGTGGTAGAACCCTCACCCACTAATGCACTCGCTGCTACGAATGGACCCAGTGTGTAGCAGTCCTCGTAAAGAGTCTGGACATCTTTCAAGTAAAATGACGAGAACACTGACTTGCTTCTCCAAAAAGTCGCGTCCATGATACTTTGCAGAGATCTATTTTGCTTGAAGGCCACGGAGGTTGCTATAGCTCTAATTTCGTGCGTCTTAACCTTAAGCAAAGATTGGTCTTCCTCACTCAAGTGGGAATGAGCTTCTCGTATTAAAAATCTGATAAAATATGACAAAGCATTCTTTGACATAGGTAAGGATGGTTTCTTAACCGAACACCATAACGCTTCAGATTTACCTCGTAATGGCTTAGTACGAGCTAAATAGAACTTAAGAGCTCTAACGGGACATAACACTCTTTCCAGTTCGTTGCCTACGATCTCTGATAAGCAAGGAATATCAAAAGATTTAGGCCAAGGACAAGAAGGCAGTTCATTCTTGGCCAGGAAACCAAGTTGAAGAGAACAAGTGGCTTTTTCTGTAGAAAAGCCGATGTTCTTACTGAAGGCATGAAGTTCACTGACTCTTTTAGCCGAGGCCAAGCATACCAGGAAAAGAGTCTTAAGAGTGAGATCCTTCAGGGAGGCTGAATGTGATGGCTCAAACCTGTCTGACATGAGGAACCTTAGGACCACGTCTAAGTTCCATCCAGGAGTAGCCAAACGACGTTCCTTAGAGGTTTCAAAAGACTTAAGGAGATCTTGTAGATCTTTATTGTTGGAAAGATCTAAGCCTCTATGCCGGAAGACCGAAGCCAACATGCTCCTGTAGCCCTTGATCGTGGAAGCTGAAAGGGAGCGAACTTTTCTCAGGTGTAAGAGAAAATCAGCGATTTGGGCTACAGAGGTACTGGACGAGGATACAGATGCTGACTTGCACCAGTCTCGGAAGACTTCCCACTTCGACTGGTATACTCTAATGGTAGAAGCTCTCCTCGCTCTTGCAATCGCACTGGCTGCCTCCTTCGAAAAGCCTCGAGCTCTAGAGAGTCTTTCGATAGTCTGAAGGCAGTCAGACGAAGAGCGGGGAGGCTTTGGTGTACATTCTTTACGTGGGGCTGACGTAACAGATCTACTCTTAGAGGAAGACTTCTTGGAAAGTCTACCAGCCATCGAAGTACCTCGGTGAACCATTCTCTCGCGGGCCAGAGGGGAGCAACTAACGTCAACCTTGTCCCTTCGTGAGAGGCGAACTTCTGCAGTACCTTGTTGACAATCTTGAATGGTGGGAATGCATATAGGTCCAGATGAGACCAATCTAGAAGAAATGCGTCTATGTGTATTGCTGCTGGGTCTGGGACTGGAGAGCAATAGATTGGAAGTCTCTTGGTCATCGAGGTTGCAAAGAGGTCTATGGTGGGTTGACCCCAAGTCGCCCAAAGACTCTTGCACACGTCCTTGTGGAGGGTCCATTCCGTAGGAATTACCTGACCCCTCCGACTGAGGCAGTCTGCTAAGACGTTCAAGTCGCCCTGGATAAACCTCGTTAACAGGGAGATGCCTCGATCTCTTGACCAAATGAGCAGGTCCCTTGCGATCTCGTACAGCGTCAGGGAGTGGGTGCCTCCTTGCTTGGAAATGTATGCCAAGGCTGTGGTATTGTCGGAGTTGATCTCTACCACCTTGTTTCGAAGGAGACTCTCGAAGTTCATCAAGGCCAGGTGGACTGCCAAAAGCTCCTTGCCGTTGATGTGCATGCTCCTCTGACTTGAGGTCTACAGACCTGAGCATTCCCGACCGTCCAGGGTCGCACCCCAACCCAAATCCGACGCGTCCGAGAATAGTATGTGGTTTGGGTTCTGAACTGCTAGGGAAAGTCCCTCTCTCAGACTGATATTGTCGTTCCCCCCAATTCAGGCATGCCTTTACTGGTTCGGAGATCGGGATTGAGACCGTCTCTAACGTCTTGTCCTTTTTCCAGTGAAAAGCTAGATGGAACTGGAGAGGTCGAAGGTGTAGCCTTCCTAGCGAGACAAACTGCTCCAGGGATGATAGAGTTCCTACTAGACTCATCCAATTCCTGACTGAGCAACGTTCTCTCTTCAACATCAGTTGGACTTTGAGCAGGGCTTGCTCTATTCAAGGGGCAGACGGAAAAGCCCGAAAAACTGGACTGCGAATCTCCATCCCTAAATACAGTATAGTTTGGGATGGAATCAGCTGGGACTTTTCCAGGTTGACCAAAAGTCCCAATTCCTTGGTCAGATCCAATGTCCAATGAAGATCCTGCAGACAGCGATGACTGGACGAGGCTCTGAGAAGCCAGTCGTCCAAGTATAGGGAGGCTCGGATTCCCGATAAATGGAGGAATTTTGCTACATTCCTCATAAGCCTCGTAAACACGAGAGGAGCAGGACTTAGGCCAAAGCACAGGGCCCAAAACTGGTAAACCACATTGTTGAAAACAAACCTCAGAAAAGGTTGGGAATCTGAGTGTATGGGGATGTGGAAGTATGCATCTCTTAGGTTGAGAGAGACCATCCAGTCTCCCTTTCTGACCGCTGCTAAGACTGATTTCGTGGTCTCCATGGTGAACTTTGTCTTCGTAACAAAGACGTTGAGTGCACTGACGTCTAGCACCGGTCTCCAACCTCCTGTCTTCTTCGGTACTAGGAAGAGACGGTTGTAAAACCCCGGTGATTGAAGGTCCGAGACTTTCACCACCGCTCCCTTCTCTAGCAAAAGAGACACTTCTAGTTTCAGGGCTTGTCTCTTTGACTCCTCTCGGTACCTGGGAGAGAGGTCGATGGGGGAAGTCGCTAGAGGAGGTTTGCGTACAAATGGAATTTTGTACCCCTCTCTGAGCAACCTCACAGATTGTTGGTCTGCGCCCCTCTTCTCCCAGGCTTGCCAGAAGTTCTTGAGTCTGGCTCCTACTGCTGTCTGAGGCTGCGGGCAGTCAGACTCTGCCACGTGAGGACTTGGCTCCTCTCTTCTTTCCTCTCTTTCCCTCGGCACGAGTACTTCCCCTGCTGGGAGCTCTGCCACGAAAGGGCGGAATAAATCTGGACGCCGGAGTGTCTATCCTAGGTCTTGCAGAAAAGGATGTCGAAGGAGTCCCTTTGCGAGCAGAGGACGCAACCAAGTCATGGGTGTCCTTCTGCACGAGTGAAGAAGCTATGTCCTTAACCAAATGTTCCGGGAACAAAAACTTAGATAAGGGAGCAAAGAGCAGTTCAGATCTTTGACAGGGAGTAACTCCTGCCGACAGAAAAGAGCAAAGGGACTCTCGCTTCTTTAGGACTCCCGACGTAAAAGAGGAGGAGAGCTCATTGGAACCATCGCGGATGGCTTTATCCATACAGGACATAATAAGTACGGAGACATCTCTATCAGCCGATGAGATTTTCCTACTTAAGGCTCCCAAACACCAGTCAAGGAAGTTGAAAACTTCAAAGGCTCTATAAATGCCTTTCAGCAGATGGTCAAGGTCCGAGGAGGACCAACTAATCTTCGAGCGTCTCATGGCTAGGCGGCGGGGAGAGTCTACAAGGCTTGAGAAGTCGCCCTGGGCAGAGGCAGGGACTCCCAAGCCGAGAACTTCTCCCGTGGCATACCAGACGCTCGATCTAGACGAGAGTTTAGATGGAGGGAAGGCAAAGGCCGTCTTCCCCAAACTCCTCTTGGTTTCCAACCAGTCACCTAAAAGCCGTAAAGCTCTCTTGGATGAGCGAGAGAGCACAAGTTTTGTAAAGGCTGGCATGTCAGCAGGTACGCCTAGAACAAACTCAGACGGCGGCGAACGAGGAGCAACAGCGACGAAGTGATCGGGAAACAACTCCTTAAAAATTAACATGACTTTCTTAAAGTCCATTGATGGAGGAACTGTTCTGGGTTCGTCTACATCTGAAGGATGATCCTCAGGCTGAGGGTCAGCAACGTCCTCATCTGAAGGATCCTCATCTGACAACTGCTGAGAAACAAGCAAAGGGGTTGGCAATGCTTGACACGCAGCGTCCACACGCACTGGTGCATTAGTAGCGGACCAGGACGCAACGTCATGTAACTGCTTGACAGTCTGTGAACTGTCAACAACAACAGGTGCGTGAGGACGCACGGCGTCCACTCGAGACTGTTTTGACTGCCTAGTCTGAGCAGTCAAAACTCTAGACTGCGGTGGTTGACGCTCAGCGTCAAAACAAGTCAACTCCGATGGTTGGCGAACGTCCTGAACGTCAACAGGAGCATTAGTAAGTGGCCTAACGTCCAAATGCGGCTGAAAATCCACACGAGACCGCATCGAGTGAGGCTCTACATAACGTGACTGACGTGACTTGGCTACGCCAACATCAACAGGACGCACAAAGGTTCGTTTGGGCGGCTGAAGGCCAGGATCTCGATGAGATAAACGGCTAGGCTCAACGGGAACCTTATCGGC
Organism: Palaemon carinicauda; assembly: GCF_036898095.1. Lineage (NCBI taxonomy): Eukaryota > Metazoa > Arthropoda > Malacostraca > Decapoda > Palaemonidae > Palaemon > Palaemon carinicauda. The sequence goes on from NC_090763.1 coordinate 57,021,582, forward strand.
AGAATAGTCTTCCATAAGGGAGGCGAGCTTAGCCTGCATGTCCTGCAGTATAACCCATTTAGGGTCCACGGGAATGGGTGCGGTAAACGATGGGGTTAACGTCTGAGACGGCACAGCCTTGCCTACACCAAGACTTTCTGAGCCTGTGTAACGTTGCTGCTTGGCGGCGAGCAGTCATCCGATGACTGCAATGGGTCAGAACTGTCCCAATGACTACATCCAGGACGCTGGACCTGTCCTGAAGGGACCGACTTTCGCTTAAGGGGTCTAGAAACCTTGCTCCACGGTTTCTTATGCGAAAAGCCTTCGGAAGACGAGGAGAAAATGGGCTCTCTCGTCTTATGGTAGGGGCGATCTTGGTGAGATACGCCTGATACCATAGAGGGAACGTCTGTTCGCTGATCAAGGCCTCTCGAACCCATAAGTCGTACGACATTACTTCTCCCCTGGGCTTGGGAGCTTGCAAGAGGTCTCGGACTAGGTGAACGACAGGCACGAACAGACGAACCCTCGGTCGCAACACTGTTCACAACACTTTGCGCACTAATCACTTTCCCACTATTTTCCGCTGTGGCACTCTGACACTTAAGCTCTTTAACGTCAGCCATGAGTTGATTACGATCAGTTGCTAACGCTTCAACTCTTTCCCCCAAGGCATGAATAGCACGTAACATGTCTTGCATAGATGGTTCCTGAGTGCCAGAAGGGGGGTTAGGTACAACCACTACAGGGGAAGGATTAGGTTCAGGGGCATGTGGAGAGGAAAAATCTACTGACCTAGAGGAACTCCTCCTTACCCTATCTCTCTCTAGCCTACGTGCATACTTATCGTATTCGAGCCAATCGAATTCCGAAAGGCCCACGCATTCCTCACACCGATCTCCCAATTGACAGGTTTTACCCCGACAATTGGAACAAACAGTATGTGGGTCGAGAGATGCCTTTGGAAGACGCCTATTACAGTCCCTAGCATTACACTTACGAAATCTAGGTACTTGTGAAGGGTCAGCCATTTTGAATTAGTCAAAGAAAGTCCAAAAAACAATCCAAGTCATCAACAATTAAATCTGTTCAATAAAGAGTTCAAGAGTTTAAGTTGAGGAAAAACACCTGCACTGCGAAAGCTCAAACCAAAATGAAGTACTTCACCAAATATGTTGAGAAAACTCCAGGTTATACAGCGAGTATTGATACGTCTTGTCGTCAAGGTCGACAGAGAAGAATTGAAGGGTTTGTTTACATGCAAGAGTTGTATCTGGCCGATAGTTGGCGCTGGTGGGCACACCCGCAACCTTCATAGCGATCGCTCGCGAGTTTTTGAGTGTGTTTTCTGTCGAGCCGCTGAGCAGCAGCTATTATATATTCACCGGCTAAGTTAAATATTTAAAAATCAAGATTGACAATTCAAACTTCATGATGAAATTCAATAGAATTTTGTGCAAAAATAACAAATTTAGAAGTAATTTGTATTTTAACTAGTATACAAACCTGAAGCTACTTACAGGGGTACAGTATATACTTTATGGGTAGCTGAGAGACGAGCCATGATAATTTTAGTGAAGGATAACTACCCCCATCCGCTAGTTAGTGGGGGGGGGAGGGGGTAGACTGGCTACCCCGCTCACTAACACCTCTCGGATGAGTAACCACTTTGCTTTATGGCAGGACTTCTCGGGGTGCAGGGTGGTGGGCCAATTTGTATAAATAGCTTCAGGTTTGTATACTAGGAAAAATACAAATTACTTTGAAATTTATTTGTTCCGGCGTAAATACAACCCCTCCACTATTTATAGATGTGACTTGCTCTTAGGAGGGAGGAAGTCCTCACCAACTGGCCTTGGTCATGACCCGGGGTCCTCTCAATTTAGATCTGTGATCAATAGTAGAAGGAACCCTACCCTCGCTAAAATCAAGTGCCGATATGAGGTATGCACTGATAGCAGCCTGCAGAAGCTTGTGTGTGAGTGGAACTAACAGTCTGGCTTGTCTTTAACATAGGAACTCGAGTACAAAACCTGTTGTTCTTAAGACTTACCCAATACCCTCCCTCAACAAGGCATTGGGGACATAACAAAGTATTATTCCATACTTAGAAGGCACAAGGGAAATAAGTCTTACCTGCAGCGAGGTAAGGTCAGCTATGCTGAGGCTTGCGGATCTGTTTTCCCCAGAGGGGAGAAGGTGAAATGAAGAAAGGAGCAAGTCATTTTTACTCATTCACCCCAGACAAACCCGGGTAACCTCAGCCCTCAACCCTCTGCTACTTGTCCATCGAGGAGCCTGAGGTGTTTAGACCATTTGTTGTGTGACCACCACAGGACCAATGGAAAAGGTCTCCATGTTCCTGTGGGTTAAGTCTTTGTGGGTAGTGTACCGTGAAGGTCGACTGATGCTTCCACACGCTCACTTACAGTATCTGCGCCATAGTTTCTTGATCGCCAGGGACGTAGCAATGCCACTGACATTACGAGCTCTGGGTCCTAGGATGGAGGAGGGTCTAAATTGAGAGCAAACTCGATAGCCTTCCGATCCTGGAGGGAAAGGAAATCCTTGTGATAATCCTCTTGATCTACCCCGTGCTGGTCAACAGTGGCGAGCTGGTGTCGTTTTCTTAAGGTAACACCACGGACTCCTCACTGGGTAAAACCTCAGTTGAAAGGGTCTTTAGTTACTGAACGAAGACTCTCTATCCGGAATGGGCTGCACCTAGGGTACAGCACACTCGGATTTTGAGTCTTGGCAATTAACTCAGCGACGCCGCTGAGAATTAGTTCTCCCCGTCTCTTAAGTAGGAGACATCAAAAGATGGATCATACACCTCACTAACTCTCTTGGTCAAAGCCCAAGTGAGTAGAAAGGTTGTCTTCCATGTAAGGAAGCAATCTGTTGCCTGGCATAAAAGTTCGTAGAGACGGGCCTTCAGGGACGGGAGGACCCGAACCGCGTTTCCAGGACGAGGTTGAGATACGAAGGGGGACAAGTTATCTCAAACTTTGTATGAGTAAAGGCATCGAAGGAAGAGAACCCCCTTCCACGATATCAGTCACAAAGGACCGAACTCTTCGCCTGGAAGACTGACGCTGAAAAGTGTCTGAGGTGTCTAGACTTCTTTTCCGTAAATTGTTGCAAAAGGCCTCTCTGAGAGAGGTGTAGGACTGTTTCCAGGCGTGAAGTCGAAGCAGTGTTGGCATGTGGCTGCTTGGAAGATCATTTCTTGGAGGAAGATCCCTCAGAACTCAGTCGGGAGCTGCAGAAGGTCTGGGAACCATTCTGCGTGATGCCATAGCGAAGCTATTGGAGTCATTGATAAGATATTGCTTATCCTGACTTGGCTGAGGACTTTCTCACCAGACTGAATGGGGGGAAAAAAAGCGTACACCTGTAAGCTGCCCCACTGATCTTGGAATGCTGTACATCTTGTTCGAGGGCCTGGTGTTCTGGGACTGGGGAAGGGTTGAGCGGGAGCCTTTGTTGGCTACAAGATGATTGCGGGGGACTGCAAAATAAAGCTATTATTGGTTTATCATTCCAAAAACCCTAGGGCATTTAAGGCACATAAACATGCTGCATGTTTTCTGGCATGCTAATTCTAAGGCTTGGGTTACTAGGCATTTCTTTGTTGAATGGTAAACCAAGTTTTTGGCCCTGCTGTCAAGAAGTACCTATAGGAAAGGAATTTGCTTTTAAAGTGCTTGCTTTGCTTGGATAATGCTCCTGCTCACCCCCCCAGGACTCGAAGATGATATCATCGACCAGTTCAAATTCATCAGAGTGCTGTATCTTCCACCGAAAACCACCCCTATCCTCCAGCCCATGGACCACCAAGTCATCTCGAATTTTAAGAAGCTCTACACCAAGCACTTATTTAAGCAGTGCTTTAATGTCATGCAAAGCACCAACTTAATTTTGCGTGAATTTTGGAGGAACCATTTCAATATCGTGCACTGCTTGAAGATCATAGATCAGGCTTGGGAGGGAGTAACTCGACAGACACTGATGCTGTTTCTCCCAGAGATCGAAGGTTTTGGCCCCGAGCCTGAACCTGCGCTTGCCGTAGAGGAAGACGTAGAAGAGCTTGTATCCCTTGGCAAGTCCATGGGTCTGGAGGTCGATGAAGATGATATCACCGAACTCGTCGAGGAGCATCATGAAGAACTCGCCACCAAGGAACTCAAGGAGCAGCCTGCCATGCAGCATGATGGGTTCCAAGCGCAGTTGAGCGAGTCGGAGGACATTGAGGAGGTAGAGCACATCTTAAGGTTCGGCTGAAATAAAAGAGATGATAGCACGTGGTTGATTTCATTGATAAGTATCACCCACAGAAACTTCAGGTTTGCCGTGTAGTTTCGCAATTAGAATGTCTGTTTAACCTATTTCAGAAAATTCTGAAAAGCCATACCAAGCAACTTTCTCTGGATAGTTTCTGTAAAAATTCTACGAAGCGGTCTAGTGATCATGATGAAGAGAAAGAAGTGAAGCAAAGAAAACTAAGATTGAATTGAGTGAAAGTGATGAAAATTAAAAATCAAAAAGAAAAAAATATGTAAAAAAATATAAATAAGCTAAGTTAGGTTAAATAAAGTTCACGTAGTGAAAGTTACGGTACGTTATAGCAGTCACCATCTCTACCTCCTCGCTGACCGTCCATCTCCTCCTCCATAGCAATTCCTGCCTTGGCCTGTCTCTAAGGTAAAGTGACAATAAAAACCCTTTTATTTATTATTTCTTTATAATTATTCTTTTTTACATCTTGGGCTGTGGAACGAATTATACAATTTACAGTGTATTCTTATAGGAATATTTGCCCCAACATACAATTGTTTTAACATACGAAGCAGTTCCAGAACGAATTAAGATCGTATGTAGAGGTTCCACTGTATACGTAAGTGAAGTAGATTATATACTACAAAGTAGTTAACAGTAAGGTATAATCTCTTCAATTGTACTTCCAAGTTAAATTTATCTTGTGCCTCAGGTTTTTTCTCCTTGGTATACTTGCACAGAGATGAACCTCTCAGGTACCACCAGTTCCAGTATACAATAAGGAATTTGATTCCGTACATTTGCCAGTGTGGCCTACACAAGCGCAGCTGCAAACCAAGGTTCAGCTGGTATGAGCGGTAGAAAAAATATCTTCCTATTACTCACAATTTTTATTAACATTGGTGTAGACTAAGGCTTAACTGAAGTGTGACGGGAGGAAAGTACAAGTTCCTCCTCTTGCTGTTCCCCAATCAAGAGTAAGAAGTCACATGTAATTAATCATGAGCATTCTCATGTCTGTAACTTCCCCCTTCTTGTAACCTTGTAGTTATTTTGAGTTTTTCCTTCTTGCACTTTCTTTTGGCATGAAGTAAAAGAAGACTTCCTTTCACAAGTATCCCATAACTCTTCAAGCAAGAGTCTCTTGCCTTGGGGATTTACATGACGGTACCCTGCCAGGCCCAGGTAATTTTGGATCAGGTTTACTGGATAAAAAGGTTGGTGTTTCAGCTATAAACTTACATTGATTGTTAAGTGCAGATACAGTACTATCACGATAGGCCATAGGGATGGGGAACTGAAGTTTCCTTTTCCCTTTATTGTACTTGAGCATACACGTGCATGTGAAGATGCATGAGTGTGCAACCTCCCTCCTTGTACCTTGCAGGTTATTTCTTCTCCTTCCTTGGATTCCTCTTACAGTTAGAAGAAAAGAATCCTCTACAAAAGGCCTTTTGTGTGAGGTCTATACGGAGTTGAGTGACAGTACAGTACCTATCCAAGGACTGGTACCTTTGGGGTTAATGTTGCAGCTATGCTGTTACAATGATAGTTGGTATTCAGTCCTATAAGGGGCCAATACCAGTACTGTAGGCTTTCAGGAGAGAGAACTGAAGTTTCCCTTCTTCTCCCTTATCTTGAGCCTGTGCCTGAGCATATATGTGAGTGATTAGAAGGTATTGAGTCATCCTTCCTTGCTCCTTTCTATCCCCCACAAGATGACATTTCCACGGAGCAAAGAACATTATCCAGTCGGTTCAGAGGGATTACATCTCACCAATGAACGAGTACTCTAATGTTAAAGGAGAATTTGTATTTTATGTTGGAACTAATATAAACAAATTTTTAAGTAATTTGCAGTTTACCTTAGTATATATAAACCAGAGTCTTATAATCAATTTCCCACCTCAGCAGTCAGCACTTATCTCTATAGTCTTATGAATGAATGGAAGATTAAAGAAGTATTTTCATCTTGGGAGTGGATGACAAAGCCACACTCTTTAATTTACTAACAAGCGCCACTATGTTTCTAAGCCTCAATGGCCACTCCAGCTCTCACTGATTGAAGGACTCACGTTAGTACAGTTCTGAAAAATACAAATGTCACTAGAAAATTGTGATGTAACCTGTAAGCCTCACATGCCCTACTGAAGGTTCATTACAATTCCCTATCATCCAAAACCTCAATACTTTTCAATTTTTTATTTCACACCTGTTGCCTTCATTTTTCCCCCACGCAGTCATTCAAGCCCTCCAGTTTTCATGATTCATCTAAAAGTAAATCCTTTGGCTCTTGAATGTGATTAAAGGTCAGGTTAAATTAATTTCAAATATGAGAATACACACTGCACAAGTAAAAACCCTATTCAAGGCTATTAAAAATTCAGCATTGATAAATGTAAATATGTATTATTCCATGTGAAACCTCTTTCTGACAAAGCTAGTCTAGGAGAAATTGTATGCAATACCTAAAGAGCTATCATAAAGATTACGCACATAAAAATGAGATAATTATACGATAGACATTCACAAACACCAGATGCACACACATACTGCCATAACAACTACAAAGTAATCATTAAATTAGTTAGTGACATCTCAAGCATCATCCAATAGTGTTGTCAAGCTCTTGGGCATCCATCCTCTTTCTGTATGCACATAAATGATAGTCTTGTTGAATGATATATTTAGTTTGCCACATTTGTATACCGGTCTTCCTTCATGCATTCGGTCAGGTAACGGAACAAACACAGTTCCTTTCTCTTGACACCTACGTTCTACTACTTCGCGCATACTTAATGTTTCCCTGTGTGCGCTCCTAATGATGTCTGCCCAGTCCACAGACCTCTGTCTAGGGGGAGAACCAGGAGGAGGTGGTGGTGGTGGGTCTATCAACTTATCAAGACCAGCTAACAGTAAGTTAAACTGCTCTACTGCACCTGGTTGGTAGGTCAGTCCTCTAATGCAGACTTCCAATGCCTGCTGGAATTTTTGACGGACCTGTAACCTATTGGTTACACTCTTTGGTATCAAGTCTCTCCAACCTTTGTACCAGCTTATGACCTCCGTATATGGTGGACTTGAAGAAAGCCATGTACCAAGTGACTGAAACCACTGATTAAAAAAACAGCGTTCCAAGATATCTAAAGTAACCTGTGGAGGTAATAGGTCATCCCAGTCCAGAAACCAATGCCAAGGCTCAAGATTTTGACTGTGAGGGGTTATAGGCATTTCAAGGAGTGCTGCTTCCAGCTTTGGCTGTATATTTGACTGAATTAAAGTCGTCATAGATATCTCACTGAAAACCCGTTTCCACGGTTGTAAAACCATTTTTGCAGAACGATCGCTTGGGTGCCAATGAATTAATGCTGAAGATAATTTCTGTCGTATCACTGGATAAACTGACTGAAGGTGATCAACTAACAAAGGAAGCCAAGGTTGTAGCCAAGTATGAATGGGGACTGTGTCTTCTAGAGGATTCCAGTTGTGTACAGCACGAGTTATTCTTGGTAAAATTACATGCTGAAGTAAGTGACCCTGGATCCACACTGGAACCAATGGAAGAGTCCATGCTTCAAGAACTGCTAAAAGTGGTGTACAGTCACGAGGTTCCCATGGCCCCATAACAGTTGATCTTACAGCAGCAGTCCAAGTCTCCCATACCAGATGATGATAAGGATCCATGGGAATGTCAGTTCCTGGCTGTGGCTGGGCTCCCCCTAAATCGACTAGATTCTGCCAAGTAGAGAAGACTTCTTTATGTGCTGTAGGTTGAGCTAGGGGGTTCCAGGTACGCAATAACTCTTTTAAAAGAGGAGTTACGTAAGTTGGAGCCAAGTAAGGTATTTCATAGGTGTAATATATCTTTGGATATTCAGCTTTTATCTCGGTGAAAATTGCTGTAGCTTCACTCAAGCTTAGACTCTGTTCTTTGTGTCTTGTATCTAACCTTTCTACTGAGCTAATTACTTGATCCAAACTTTCCAATTCCTTCTTTTCTCTATCTAGTAATGTTTCATATCTATCCCTCTCATGATCTAGGTGAACTATCCTGTCACTTTCCCTTTCTTGAGTTCTGGCATTAATGACAATGTCATCTTCACATTTATCCAACAAAATCTGAAGGTTATGAAGAAGCTCAGGAAGATCAAAATGCTCATACTTCCTGTTTTTGTTTTCTTCAAATTCATCCATAATGTTCTTCTGACCACCTATTGCATGATAACTGCTTAGAACTCGTGTTTCTGGTCCAGTCATATCAATTACCTTAGTCTTGGTAATGTGGCTATCATCTGTGGGTTTGAGTTTTTTAGTCTTACCTTCTCTTATCACTTCCTCAGCACTTTTGTATATATACTTAATTTTTTTCTTTTTGCCTGTTTTTTTCCATTGCTGGAGAAGTTCTTTGAATTTTTCCTTTTCTTCTTCATCTGAATCATGTACAGGAAAATCTTTCAATGACCTCTCACTTCTTTCAGAACCATAGAAACCAATAGCACCTTTTCCTTTTCTCTTATTAGCCGCTACAGGGGTCGATATACCCTGCAGGTTTTTACCTAATCCTTTTCCTTCTTCAAATCCCATTTTTTTCAAGAGTTTGCTACCAATACCCGAGGTATGCTTTTCCCAGTCTCCTAGGCCACTGCCAAGTAGACCAGCACTCCCAGAACTGGACTGACCTCCACCACGTCGCATCCCAGCAATTTCTGTTCTCTGAGGAGCTGAGCTAAATGAAGGATATGATTTCTTATTTCCAAAACTGGATGGTAGCGGTGGCCTTGCTGTAGTCTCCTCATCACTATAAATAAAAATGTTAATCTATCATTTTCTTCATAACAATTTATGGATACCTTACACTATACTGTATGGTATAGTCACAAGATTAAAGAAAGTTATAAATACAAGTAAGATTTTAAAATCAAATAACATAAGTAACACACAAACCACAATTTTATTTAATGTCCAGTACTATATGTCTCCATATATTAGGTTATTTAAAATTTATCACAATCCCCAGCAATGGACTATTTAGCAAAATTGTGAATTACCACTTTTACCATCACTCAAAAATAAAAGATTTTAATGTCCTTTCGTAACCTGTAGTACTCTAATTTAATTATGATTGACCAATACAATTCTATCCGTCTTTCCAGTTTAAAGTATTGGTAATTATTTATACTAATGATTAATATTTTCTAATAGCCTGGGGGCATGTACTGTATAACAGTGGCATGTCTAGAACTTGAGTACAATGCTCATCACAGCTTGTCTGGTAATCGAGTACAATTCTTATCAGAGCCTAAGTGTTTTTTTCTATTATAATTTTTAATCTTAGTTCAGTCAGTTGCTTTTAAAAGTTCTATTTAATTACAGAAATGAAATAAATAACAAATTTGGAAGTAATTTGTATTTTTTCTAACGATACAAACCTTGAGCTCTTTATAGGGAATATACTTTCAGGGAAGCTGGAAACTAGCAATAAGACTTTTAGTAAGGTATAACCACCTACCGCTAGTTAGCAGGGGTAGTACCGGCCACCCCACTCACACACACCCCTATGCTATACCGTCACTTTTGATTGCACACAGGACTTGCAGAAGGATAGGTGATGGCAGGGCAAATCTGTATGAAGAGCTCAAGGTTTGTATCATTAGGATTCTAAATTTGTTATTTGGTCCCACACTCCACACAAACCCTTCTGCTCTTTAGATGGAAAAACTCACCCTTAGGTAGGTGAAAGCCATAACCAACTGACTGGCTTCTGATCCAGGGTGTGCCTCCATGATTCGCACGAGCTTAACCCTTTTACCCCCAAAGGACGTACTGGTACGTTTCACAAAACCCATCCCTTTACCCCCATGGACGTACCGGTACGTCCTTGCAAAAAAATCCTATAAAAAAATTTTTTCTTCATTTTTTTTTTAAATTTTTTGAGAAAATTCAGGCATTTTCCAAGAGATTGAGACCAACCTGACCTCTCTATGACAAAAATTAAGGCTGTTAGAGCAATTTAAAAAAAATATACTGCAAAATGTGCTGGGAAAAAAATAACCCCCTGGGGGTTAAGGGTTGGAAATTTCCAAAGAGCCTGGGGGTAAAAGGGTTAATAGACCAACACTCTGACACCTCGCTAAATTCTCCTGCATGTGTGAGAGTTAATGCCCTGGGCAATCAGTGTGATAGTGTGATAACTAAGCAATTTGACTTATCCAGGTAGGTATTATTGGAGTTGGAAAACTCCTCTGACTTAACCTTAGATATTGCCCAACTCCCACCTCGCTGAGAGAACGGGGACATGAATATGAGAAATTTGGAAGTAATTTGTACTTTTCCTAACCATACAAATCTGTAGCTCTTCATAAGGGAATACTGTTTACTTTCGGCAAAGCTGAAACTACCCATATGACATTTAGCGAGGTGTAACTATCCCACCGCTAACTGGGTAGCCAGTTACCCTGCTCACACATGCACCTGTGTCCTACCGTCATTTTCATTAATATAAAAAAATATTCATCCAAAAATAATCCTGTAAGCCCCACAAACTTTTGCTTAAGGATATTTTAAGCCCTCAGTTATTCTAACCGAGGCTCTTTGCATCAATAGGCATGAGACGAGATGATGGTTCTGTCCCTGACCTATTTCCTTTACTTTTTCTTCCTATGATTTTTGACTCCCACGGGACTTTCTGCTATAACACTTTCAACACTTTCTCTCCCACTGACAGACTTTGTCATAATTAAAATACATGCAAATCAGTATTGTATAGCACCTGAGAGAGAGAGAGAGAGAGAGAGAGAGAGAGAGAGAGAGAGAGAGATCAGCTGGTGTAGTTTTTTTGCTGAAGTTTTATTAAAAGAAACGATTCAAGATATTTATATTTCTAGTTAATTAAATAAGCTGTATTTCTTTTTAAGAAAGTCTATCTATCTATTTACCAAGGCACTTCCACCAATTTTGGGGGGTGGCCGATATCAAAACACAGGAACAAAAGGGGACCTTTCCTCTCTCCGCTCCTCCCAGCCTGACGAGGGATTCAGCCAAGTTTGGCTGGTACTGCTAGGGTGCCACAGTCCACCCTCCCCCTTTATCCACCACAAATGAAGTTTCACACGTTGAATCCATTACTACTACCACCTCTGCGGGCACCAAGGCGACCGGAGAAAGCAGCAGGGCCTAAAGGAACTCCATCACAATCGCTCACTATTCATTCCTATTTCTAGCACGCTCTCTTGTCTCTCTCACATCTATCCTCCTATCACCCAGAGCTTTCTTCACTCCATCCATCCACCTAAAAGTTGGCCTTCCTCTAATACTTCTCCCATCAACTCCTCCATTCATCACCTTCATTAGCAGACAGCCACTTTCCATTCTCTCAACATGGCCAAACCACCTCATCACATTCATATCCACTCTAGCTGCTAAATCATTTCTTACACCCGTTCTCATCCTCACTACTTCATTCCTAATGCTATACCAGCCATACTCCTCAGACACTTCATCTCAAACACATTCAATTTCTATCTATCAGTCACTTTCATTCCCAACAACTCCGATCCATACATCACAGTTGGTACAATCACTTTCTCCTACAGAACTCTCTTTACATTCATGCCTAACCCTCTATTCTTTACCACTCCCTTCGCTGCCCCCAACACTCTGCATCCTTCATTCACACTCTGACGTACATCTGCTTCCACTCCACCATTTGCTGCAACAACAGACCCCAGGTACTTAAACTGATCTACTTCCTCAAGTAACTCTCCATTCAGCATGGCATTCAACTACGCACCATCCTCCCCTCTCGTACATCTCATAACCTTACTCTTACCCACATTAACTCTCAACTTCCTTCTCTCACATACCCATCCAAATTCTGTCACTAATCGACTAAGCTTCTCTTCCAAGTCTGCAACCAGTACAGTATCATCTGCAAATAACAACTGATTTACCTCCCATTCATGATCACTCTCGTCTATCAGTTTCAATCCTCGACCAAGCACTCAAGTATTCACCTCTCTCACCACTCCATCAAAAAAGTGTAAAAATAAAACAATTAGTGAGTTTTAACAATGTTTACAACTTCACAACATGTAAACGTACCATCTACCATGGACTGTTGGCAAAAAATGTAAACAATCCTAGTTGTCCAAACCAAATTTTTTTACTGTAAAGATCAAATTAATTTTTATTTTTATTTTACTAAAACACACAACTACTGTATATGACCTTACTGAGAATATTATATGTTGTAAAGTCAATCGTTCCAAACTAGATGTACAGGTAAGTAGAAAAAATCATAGAATGATTGAAATGCAAGAAAAATAGCTGTTTTTTATTCAGTTGTTATTGTGCTGCTGTGTGTTCACGCAATGATTATAATGTTACTAACGATACGTTTATCATTATCGTTCAATTTTCTAACCCACTGAAGTAGATGTTATAAATATTACAACCGGGTTACTGTAGATGTCGGATTAATGTGCAAGAGACGACCATCAGGAATTGCACCATGTTTAAAGATTGCTAGGTAAAACTTTGTATAAAAATGATTGGTGGTCGTTGTATAAAATATATACTCTAGTTAATCTTAAATTGTATTGTATACATATGTATAGAACAGAATTACATTAATGTTGTTTAAATATAGTCGTTACTTACATCAGAGATAAGGAACGAGAGATGCAGCGTAAGTTGATCTGGACGTATGTCAAACTTAAAAAGTGGTTTCAAGATTTTTTTTATGATGCATCATTATTCGGCAATCATCTAAGTCATATTTCATCAATATTTTCTTACTGTATATGCATACAATGTATGGTTAATATAATTCCTTCTAAATATCTTCAGGATGAATATTACATCAGCACCAATATGTTACAGGCTATCATAATTTTTATACAGCATGTTTATAGCCATTACTATGTTTTCTCTCTCTCTCTCTCTCTCTCTCTCTCTCTCTCTCTCTCTCTCTCTCTCTCTCTCTCTCTCTCTCTCTCTCTCTCTGTTTTGTGCTCGGAAAAAGTACTCAAACCCAACTAATAGCACACTATGAAAACATAAAAATATGATAAATGAAAAAGACACAGATGTGGTATATCTAGATTTTGCAAAAGCCTTTGACAAGGTAGACCATAATATATTAGAGAAAAATATGAGAAAGCATAATATTAAGGGAAAGATAGGAAAATGGATAAAAGAATTTCTACAAAACAGAAAACAGATAAAGGTTGCAAATGACGAGAAATCAGATGAAGCTCAGGTAATATTTGGCATGCCACATGGTACGGTATTAGCTGTACTGCTGTTTGTTATTATGATCTCAGACATAGACTGTAATGTTAAAGACTCTGTGGTGAGAAGTTTTGCCGATGACACAAGAGTAAGTAGAGAAATTACTTGTGATGAAGATAGGAACTCATTACAAAGAGATCTAAACATATATGAAAGGGCGGAGATAAATAGGATGGTATTTAATTCCGATAAATTCGAATCAATAAATTATGGAAACAGAGAAAGAATGGTATAAGCATACAGGGGACCTAATAACGAGACAATCACAAACAAGGAAGCAATTAAAGACCTTGGTGTAATGTTAAACAGGAACATGTTATGCAACGACCAAATAGCAACTGTTGGCTAAATGTAAAGCAAAAATGGGAATGCTATTTAGACACTTTAAAACAAGAAAAGCTGAACACATGATTATGCTATACAAAACTTATGTACGTAGTACACTCGAGTACTGCAATGTGATATGGTAACCACACTACCAAAAGGATATTGCACAAATAGAGAGTGTACAAAGGTCCTTTACTGCTAGAGTAGAAGAGGTTAAGGACCTTGACTACTGGGAAAGACTGCAATTTTTAAAATTATACAGTCTAGAAAGGAGAAGAAAACGCTACATGATAATACAAGCATGGAAACCAATCGAAGGAATTACTAAAAACATCATGGAGCTAGAAATATCAGAAAGAGCAAGCTAAGGTAGATTAATAGTGCTCAAAACTATACCAGGAAAACTAAGGAAGGCACACAAGACATTAATCCACAACGCACCAGCATCGATAATGCAGCAACTATTTAATGTGCTGCCAGCTCATCTAAGAAACATATCAGGAGTGAGCGTAGATGTGTTTAAAAATAAGCTCGATAAACACCTAAGATGCATCCCAGACCATCCAAGACTGGAAGATGCAAAATACACTGAAGATGCATAAGCAACTCTGGTGGATATACAAGGTGCCTCACACTGAGGGACCTGGGGGAACCCAAACATAGAATAAGGCAATAAGGTAAGGTGCACACACACACGCACACACACACACTCACTCTCTCTCTCTCTCTCTCTCTCTCTCTCTCTCTCTCTCTCTCTCTCGAACGCATATGTAAGAGTAGTTCATTTTTAAAGGTTAATAGATTTTAATTTTTGGTTTACTGTATTATCAAACTTCAGATTTCCTTATACACTGTTGTGTTTAATTGTAGTTTATTAAACCATGTTTGTATTCTATTTTTCAATTTCTGGAGTATTTGAATAATCAACAATTACTTCTGTGTTAATTTTGGGAGTCGTTAACTGATCTCAAGGTCACGTTATCATATTGAGATTATGCAAAAATATGAATAACACAGTGTTGTTTATATAACTTTCTTAATTTACTCAAAATACCTTCATAATGAATATTACATCAACACCAATATGTTATGTGATATCACTGTTTCCATACAGTTCGTTTATAGCCCTTATTATTATTTTTCATATGAATACACTCACACACACACACTCTCTCTCCCTCTCTCTCTCTCTCTCTCTCTCTCTCTCTCTCTCAGTGCCTTACTATACACACAAACATAGAACAGATTTATCAGAAATCTTTGTTTCTTTAGAAAGTGTCAGATAAATACTACACACATTATAAACTTTTACTTGGCTTAAATCTATGTTTGATCATAGGCTGGGATTAAAACGTCATTCAATTTCCTCAGCTGATCTGTAGCTTTAACCGAGAGCATAACGTAATTGTACTGAAAGATGTCTAAAATAATCCTGGTTTTCGATGTAATCTGAACTTCATTTAATAATTGTTTAACTTTTCTATTATCAATTCAAGATGTATTTTAACAACAGCAATTACCGATTGTTTTTATTTTGGTTTTCTTGTCAGCTGATTTTAAGGTCACGACGGTATTATGATTTTGCTCACATATAGTTAACAGAATATTGTAGATAAGAATTTGCTCCCTATCAAGTAATTCTTGAAAAAAAGAACCGCACAGTTCAATGAACTCTATACCAGTTTCTTATCAAAATGCGTATCGAACAATCACAGCCAACTACGTACGCGATGTAAAAGATATTTTACATAAATATTGGTAAATGTAACTAAGTTCATTTCATAATATCGTAAAATAATTTTATCAACTTTATTTGGTATTTAATCTTACAAAATCTTTCTATTTTATACTATCTTAGAGCAAAACACATTAAAAAATAAAGAGCCTGAAATGTACTGCAAACATGCTAAATTTTAAATATCTACATTTACAAGTACAGGTATGGATGTACATTCATTCCAAAAATTAGATTACATTTTTTTGGTATTAAATTACAAACTAAAATTTAGTATGTAAACTTAAATTCCACTCTGATTTGGCCCCATCAATCTTTCACCAAACTCCAATTCCAAAGACTGTATTGGAGATCACAGCTCCTAAATACTTAAATAACCCCACCTCACCAATCCCATCTCCTTCCAATGACATTTCATCTTCCATTGCATACTCCGTTCTCATCATCTCTGTCTTTCTTCTATTTATCTTCAGCCTAACCCCCTGTGGTATTTCATGCATTTAGGTAAGCAAGCACTGCAAATCCTATGGTGTTCTGCTAACAAGGACAGCATCATCAGCACACTCTAGGTCTGCCAAACTCCTATCACCAATCCAGCCCAATCCTTCTGACTGCTCCACTCATTACAAAATCCATGAGGAGGACAAACAACACAAGTGAAAACACATTCCCATACAGTACTCGGCTGTTACCTGAAAACTAATTTGATAAGACTCCACTAACATTAACTGTGCACTTGCTACGCTCATGAACAGACCTAATCAAATTTACATATTTAAGAGGAATTCCATAACAACGCAGGACTCTCCACAAAATTGACTGGTGCACACCATCGAAGGCTTTTTCATAGTTCACAAATGCCATCAAAAGCGTATCTCCATATTCTGCACATTGCTGTACAACACGTTTCAAAATTAAAACTTGGTCAGTGCAACCTCCACCTTTTCCAAATCCTGCTTGTTAACCTCCCAGACCCTTAATCAATCTTACTCTCTGGTTTCTTTAGAATAAGCATACTAAATATTTTCATAACAACTGACGTAAGTGTTATGCCTCTGCAATTATTGCAATCAGTCCGGTCTCCTTTTTTGGCTATTTTCACCAACACTCCTAACTCCCATTTATCAGATTTTGCCTCTTCATGCCACATTCTACAAAATAATCTTGTAAGAAGTCTGGGAGTCACTTCATTTTCGACCAGTATCATCTCAGCAGTTATTCCATCATATCCCAGGGCTTTTCATCTCTTTAGTTTTTTTAGGATAGCTTCAACTTCAAACACACTGAATTCATTCAAGTGAACATCAAGGTCTTCATCACCTTCAGGTATATCAATCAAATTACAGTATTCCCTTCATATATCCTATTCATAGCAACGTTTCTGGAATTGAAAGCTCAAGATAGAGACAACTGGCGAAATCTAACCGAGGCCCTTTGCGCCAATAGGTGTGGGAGGAGATGATGATGTTATATTAGATCCATCTCTCTTTCTGATGGGTGTATGCTTCTTCGTCTTTGCCACAGTCGAGATTTCATTAATGATTCTGAGTAATTCTTACACCATAGCCAGTTCCTAAATTCAAAGAATAGTCAGCCTCATCTGCTTTACTGTCTAAATATTCTCTCCATTCATTCCTGGCTTTTTTTTTTACCTCACTATCAATACTGGAATACTTCACATGCTCTACCTTGTAATTTTCATTACAGTAATACATTGAGATACAAGCTTAATGTGTTCTGGGACCCGAGCTCATATGTCAATTTGCTCGTATCTCGGATCATTTTTTCCCATATAAAATAACTACGATGACGTACGATAGAGTATCCACCTCCGAAGTCAACGAAGGCTGCACACTAGCACCACAGATGATGAGCTGTAGCAAGAAGTCCTGGGAGGGCGGACCCAAAAGCCCCAAAGACGACCACACCTGAACAAAAAGAGAAAGACACATGGCCTCACCCAGGGGGAGAGGTGGGGCTGCTTCGCTAGGTGAAGCAACACCATCTCTCGAGGACCGGGGATGACCAACAATTAAAGGGCCTACGCTACTACTTGACATTCTCTCGGAAGAGGCCAATCGAGTAGGGGCTTCGGAAGGTCGGGAAGTGGAAGAAGAAGCCCTGGGTATTTCCCTTTTGAAGAAATCTTCTAAGGGGAAATATCTCGCTTTGACTTCTTTTCCTGCCATGAAGGTACCGTAGGGCCGGCCCTCAAGTCCAGGGCAGTTTCGCACAGACGGCAGAAGTCAACACACACACAATAATAAAGAGAAAGCCCAAACAAAAAGCAATTAATGGCTTTCCAAAATAAGCGAGGATGAAGAACGGCAACGTCCGTTCACCATCCGAGTCAAAATCAAAGCGAGCTAAATCACAGGTGTGTGAGCAGGAGTGGTAGCAAGCTCCCACCCCTATCCCCACTAACTAGCGGAATGGGTAGTTATCCCTCGCTAAAATTTCAATGGCTTGTCCTTTCAGCTTAGCCGAAAGTAATAACCCCTTATAAATAGCGTAGGTTTGTATTCCAGTTACTGAACAAATGGGGTTATTTAATCAACAAAGTATCTTACAAACCTTGAGTCAGCATTAACCCCAAACATCGGTCTTGGTGCCAACTCCGATTCTGATTCATCCCCTGATCCATCTTTCTTTGGCTTTTCCTCCTTTTTCCCAGCCTGCTGCACTCCCCCAGGGACAAAGTTGAGACCTCCTCGAAGAACTCTTGCACGGGGAATTGGAGCTTCTATGTGCTCCCCTTCTGCTTCCTGGACAAAAAAAAAAAAAAATTAGCAAAACTTTATACAGTACTACAAATTATTGCATCACAACAAGTCGCTTAAACTCCTCTCAAGAATTGACATTATCAATAATTCATCAATGAGAGAGAGAAAGAGAGAGAGAGAGAATTATTACTGCTTTACTAAGTAATCCACAAGAAATATCATAATTGTATTCTAACTTCTGTGTAATAGCCAGCACTAACCTATCTTTTAAATCATATTCTGCTTAATTGATTAAAGCAAATGCTCATATTTGTGAGTTCTGGGTTATCTTAGGTACTCCTAGTTATCTTACACCAGATATTGACTAAATAGCCAATATTCTTAAATCCCAGGATGTGCCATAGCTTCTGCTATATAGTATACATGGCCTTAGCATCCAGTTCACACTATTCATATAACCCCAATTCTTTTCAACACCAGTATCATACCACTGTACATTTCAAGAATTTACTTCTACCTACATACGCTATTAATACACAGCTACATATACATATTTTACTATTTACTGAAAAATGTCTTACTTCTGTCAAACATTTTAGAAATGAAAACAAAAAGTACAGTAAATCCATTTGAATACAATACAAAATCATAGATTACAAAAGTAATATGAAAAAATTTAAAGAAATTTGTATTTTTCTTAAATATACAAACCTTGAGCTCTTTATTAGGAAATACAGTAATCCCTCACCTATCGTGGTTAATGAGGACCAGAACCGACTGCGATAGGTGAAAAACCGTGAAGTACGTTCCCTCCCTATTTTTGGAATACGTACATTTTTTTGTGTACATGTACATGTATATATAATAACAGTAAGTGTATATCAACCCTATAAATGCATATGTTATCATTAGAAGATTAAAGAATCATGTAAATAAATATTGATAATATAAATTATATACTGCACAAAAATAAAGTACTGAACTGTATAAATACAGTACTGTAATATAAATACAGTATTTAATACATTACGTATACTGTACAGTATGTACATTTGCATTCATACATAAATAATATAAATAGAGTATAAGTGTACATGTACATACATATGTAGATATAAATAGTGTACGTGTATATACTGTAGATGTGTTTTTAAAACTTTTATTCTTATAACAAGATAGGTACCCCCCCCCCCCCCCCCCCCCGTAACAATGAAGATGATCTTGATAAATGATGATGATCATGATAAATGGCGATGAAACACCTGTGCAATATGATGGAGGTGAAGAAGATAAAGATGATTTACTGCACAGGTTAATGAGAGCTTTACTGCTCCTCAGGTGACGACTCATCGTCAGTTGATAGAGGCGGTGGATCATAAACGACAGCTTCCGATAGAGCTGGAGAAACTGCAGGAGGCAGCGTAGTGGCTCGGTGGGAAGCCGGAGAGGCAGGAGGAGTATCTGATGCTTCTGCAGAAGGTTTTCGGCGCACTAGGAACATCATGATGGGAAGTTGTTGACGTTTTTTCATCTGAGCAAAGATGCTCTTGAATTTCTCGAACCAGCCTTTGCTGGCAACAAAACCACATTTTTCTCGTGGGGGAAGGATGATCATCATCTTCGTCGTCATCATCACCTTCGTCGTCTTCGTTAGATTTTCCTTCAGGAACTAGGCTATCATATAGGGTTTTGGCTTTGGTTCGAATCATGTTGGTATCGAGACTAACCTTCTTTTCCCGACAGTCTGATATCCACATTGATAATGCATTCTCCATTTGCACAATTGTCTTATTACGAGGCGTCACAATGCGCTTAGTGTCCTTGGAGAACGTTATTGAGGCAGTTTTACGTATTTTTATTTCATCTTTTTTTATGTAGCGAACCGTCGATTCATTCACTCCATAAATGCAGGCAACAGATGCATAGCTACTGCCTGCCTTAAGCATGTCCAATAATTTTACTTTCTCGTTCACCGTCATCATTTTTCTCTTCTTGGGTTCACTAGAGGATGTAGAGGGTAGAGGACGTTTAGGAGCCATTTTCAAGGGCGTCACAAGCCCTATTTTACTGTACACTAAAAAGCAC
Organism: Palaemon carinicauda; assembly: GCF_036898095.1. Taxonomy (NCBI): domain Eukaryota; kingdom Metazoa; phylum Arthropoda; class Malacostraca; order Decapoda; family Palaemonidae; genus Palaemon; species Palaemon carinicauda. The sequence goes on from NC_090763.1 coordinate 57,042,006, forward strand.
AAGAAAACAGCTAAAAGTTCCACGCGGCAAGACTAAGAAACACAAGCGGAGCGAGAGAGAACAATAAATGCGGTCTCCCTTCGGTCTCCCTTCGCAGGGCGCACGGCACGGAGAGATGCTGGGTAAAGCGTCTCGGCGGCTCAGCCAATCAGCTTGCGAGATTCTGGAGCCGAGATGGCCAGCGAATCAGACAGGTAGATTTTGAGTTGCGCGCCAGCTCCGTGTTGACACCTGATGTTCTACTGTACTCTCTGCCTTCTGCTAGCGCCTGCGTAACTCTCGCACCATTTTTTCTAATTTTTTATCAATATTTTTGAAAATCCGCGATGCACTGAGACCGCGAAACTTGAACCGCGAAATGGCAAGGGATTACCTATACTTTCGTCAAAGCTGGAAGACTAGCCATAAGACTTTTAGTGAGGTATAACTATCACAACACTAGGTAGCAGGGGGGGATAGTACCAGCTACCCCCGCTCACATACACACACCTGAGTTCTTTCGTTAATTTTGATTGCAGGCAAGACTTGCAGGGGGATAGGTGATGGTGGGACAAATGTCTAAAGAGCTTAAGTTTTGTATCATAAGGAAAAATACAAATTATTTTATATTTTTGTCATTTGTTCCGACACTGATAAAAACCTTTTCGCTCTTTATTATGGAAGACTCACCCTAAGGTGGATGGAAGTCCCAACCAAATGGGAAGTTTTTGACTAGGGGTATTCCTTTGTGCTACGCACGCTTTATAGAGAAAAAGCCTTGACACCTCGCTAAAATTCTGTGCATGCACACGTGCTAGCGGCCTGAGCAACCCATATGATTGTGTATTACTGTACTAATAATGTGACTTATCCAGGTGAGAATTCTCGAATTCCTCGGACATTTTGAACAAACCATAAACCTTGTCCAATTCCCAACTCGTTGGAGGATATGAGGATGTAACAAATATATGTGCATAAATCAGGTTACACAAGGGAAGTGGTTATACCTGCAGACAACGGAGGCCAACTTGCAGCGTACCGTAAGTGCTGTACCCCAAGAGAGGGGAAGATGAAAGAAAGATGCCAGTCACTCTTATCATTCATCCCAGACTTAATCCCGGGTCATGCTGCCCTCCACCGTCTTCTACTTGTCCATTAAGGAGCTCGAGGTGTTTAAAACACTTATTGGGCAGCCACCACAGGTCCGATGGAGTAAGTCTTCATGTTTCCTGTGGGTTACGTCCTGCAGGATATGGGCAGTGAAGGTTGTCCGACGCTTCCCACACCCACTTATAGAACCTGCGCCACAGAGTAGTTTTCTTAAATGCTAGGGGCGTGTTTACGACCTTAACCCTTTCGCTCCGTTGACGTTAATACACATCAAAACATGCCTGGTAGTACATACGGTGACGTCGGGATAACGTCATCTTCATTAGTATCATCCTCATAATTTTTATCATTATTACAATAATTTCTATAGGCTATGAAAGAGTATAGCACATGGCCGTATATCACACAAGTTCACACTTGGGGAAATTTCACAAAAGAATCTCCTCTACCTAATATTACCCCCTCCCCCTCCTGTCTTCAGCCAACCAACAAAGTTTTTGGGATTCTAGCTATTTTAGTCTTTTTATGTTACCATGAAATAATCACACCACTCTCTCTAGCCAATAGCGACATCCTCTACCTTAGATATTACTCAACCCCCCTTTGACACTCCCAACTGGGACACTGTCATCCTACCACCAACCAAAATATTTGCAATTCTAGTCCTTATTCATGATTATATAAGGTCTATTTTAGTGTATTCACATCCAACCTCATCACTAACCTAAAAATATTTGCGAATCCAGTCCTTATTCATGAAAATGTAAGGTCTATTTTATGGTTTTTCTGTTGCCACAGTGTTCATAATCTCGGAGAAAGTATCCCTGCCCTTGACTATAAGTCGCACCCACGAGACGAAAACTTACCATTACCAGTAAAGGAAATAGTTGAAAAAAGATGAGATTTATCTTTTTTTATTATTTTATTCCTTTTTTTCAACTATTATCTCTACAATATAATATCATCTTCATGTTTTATATATCAAATATTAGTACAGTATACTGTACAGTAGTATTGTTCATTGTTTTCACAAGTAAAAGTTAGCCTATTTTGATTATTTCCATTTATTGCCATTCTACGATTGTGGAGGATTAATTTTATTTTATTTGCTTTAGTTTTGCCAAATCACGAAAGGAGAGAGAGAGAGAGAGAGGAGAGAGAGAGAGAGAGAGAGAGAGAGAGAGAGCGGGTATGTGTGTGTTTGTGTGTGTGTGTCCGCGGTGCGCCCCACCGAACGAGGGATAGTTAGTGTAATGATTGCTTGTAGT
>NC_090763.1:57046862-57074362 GCF_036898095.1 Palaemon carinicauda
TTCGTACATACATACGTAGCAAAGCAGGAAAACTTTTTTTTTTTTTTTTGCGTTTAATCAACAATAACAAAGTGCCGCTAATAACAGAATGGTAATTTACGATAATTCTAAACTGATACGAAAGATAATTGTCCATTCCATATCCAAAATAGTTTTCCTCACTTTAGTTATAAGTCAACTTGTACCCACCTCAATTATGAAACCATCTGAAAAAAAATAAAAGAAGAAAGTACTAGGTCAGTTTTTAAAGTCATCGAACAATTAAGTTACCGCTATAATGTTCAATGTGACAGACGGTGCGAGATTGGAGAAATAAGGAAAATTGAATCATGACTGATTTTCAATATAACAAACTTTGTGAAGCAACAAATATTTAATTTGTTAGAGAGAGAGAGGTAAGAAATGAGAGGTAGCGAAAGGTTGCCTAGAGAGAGAGAGAGAGAGAGATTTGAGGTTTCTGGCATCAAATCAATCTCTCTCTCTCTCTCTCTCTCTCTCTCAGAGAGAGAAAGGGGTTACTGTGTACTATACAAAACAAATCTTTGTTAAGCAAATCTATACTGTTTAAAATGACAAAATATTGCCTACTCGTTACCGAAGTTTAGGCTACAGTAATTACTACCGATAAACGAAGCCAGCCTACGTGTGAAAACCTTGAATCACCGAAGGGAAAAATAGTTTTTATATATACTGTACTAAACAAAAATAATGCTTTAATATACCATCATTAACACGACCATTAAAATTTTTGAAAGGTTAGAGAAAGATAAAGCTTACCGAGAATGTAACCACAATTTTGTTTACATTTTGTCAGCTGGACTTACATAGTTAAGTTAATTTCATTGTTGATTGGAATTTTTCCTTAAATAGGCTATTTATTATGAAATTATGTTGATAAGATGTAAGGTAAATATCGTTTTGTAACATTTATCATCAAGCACCGTATTAAGGGCTACCAGTATACTTAAAAAGACAATAGATGTGATATATTTTGTAGTACTTGACTCCCAGACTCTAAACAGCTTCCCGATAAATTTTTTTTTTAAAAATAGCGACCGCATAAATAGGGAATCACATAATTCGAACACGCATAATTCGGGACTGTACTGTATGTATATATATTATTATTATTATTATTACTATCCAAGCTACAACCCTAGTTGGAAAAGCAAGATGCTATAAGCCCAGGGGCTCCAACAGGGAAAAATAGCCCAGTGAGGAAAGGAAATAAGGAAATAAATAAATGAAGAGAACAAATTAACAATAAATCATTCTAAAAACAGTAACAACGTCAAAACAGACATGTCATAAATAAACTATTAACAGCATCAAAAACAAATATGTCATAAATAAACTATAAAAAGACTCATGTCCGCCTGGTCAACAAAAAAGCATTTGCTCCAACTTTGAACTTTTGAAGTTCTACTGATTCAACCACCTGATTAGGAAGATCATTCCACAACTTGGTAACAGCTGGAATAAAACTTCTAGAGTACTGCGTAGTATTGAGTCTCGTGATGGAGAAGGCCTGGCTATTAGAATTAACTGCCTGCCTAGTATTACGAACAGGATAGAATTGTCCAGGGAGATCTGAATGTAAAGGATGGCCAGAGTTATGAAAAATCTTATGCAACATGCATAATGAACTAATTGAACGACGGTGCCAGAGATTAATATCTAGATCAGGAATAAGAAATTTAATAGACCGTAAGTTTCTGTCCAACAAATTAAGATGAGAATCAGCAGCTGAAGACCAAACAGGAGAACAATACTCAAAACAAGGTAGAATGAAAGAATTAAAACACTTCTTCAGAATAGATTGATCACCGAAAATCTTGAAAGACTTTCTCAATAAGCCTATTTTTTGTGCAATTGAAGAAGACAGAGACCTTATATGTTTCTCAAAAGTAAATTTACTGTCGAGAATCACACCTAAAATTTTGAAAGAGTCATACATATTTAAAGAAACATTATCAATACTGAGATCCGGATGTTGAGGAGCCACCGTCCTTGACCTACTTACAATCATACTTTGAGTTTTGTTAGGATTCAACTTCATACCCCATAATTTGCACCATGCACTAATTCTAGCTAAATCTCTATTAAGGGATTCACCAACCCTAGATCTACATTCAGGGGATGGAATTGATGCAAAGAGAGTAGCATCATCTGCATATGCAACAGTTCCTGGATGGGGGAGAACTGAACCTGTTTCCGGACCCTACGTTTCTCGCTAAGAACGAGTTGCCCACCAACAGGTGGGGTCCCTGGAGAATCTGCCCTCTGAAAGAAGATGCATCTCTATGTCCCGTAGAATGCCTAAAGGTCTATCTTCGTAGAACTTCAGACTTCCATGGGGGCCAACTATTCAGAGGAGAAACATCGGGCTCGAATTTATCTTTAAATCAGCTTAGGGCGAAAATTACATATTTTATTCGCAGAGCGGATCCTGACAGTTCACCCGCAGGTCATGATCCGAGGAAAGTTGCTTCATCCTTAAACTTCTTTAACTTTATGGATTTTGAACACCTTCGTTCATACACTGGCTGGAAGTCTTCCAGGGTATTCTTTCGCCACTATGCTAAGCAAGTGGAGCAGCTAAAGAGGTCTGTGGTAGCAGTTGGTTGCGTCGTTAACCCTGCTGTTTAACTCTGCGAGGAACAGTGGAATTATTTGGGACTTTGATTCTTGGGTGAGTGTATAGTTATATGCGTTGGTATAACTAGTAGTGAAGGCTCTGGGAGCCCACAGTGACTGTTCCAGCGTTATGGTGATGGTAGCACAAGTACAGACAGGTGTGCCGAGCGTTGCTGACGCTAATGTCAGTGGATAGTAACATGGACGTTAACTTTGATACCTTGGTATGCGACAAGTGACCTGATTGTTTTCTTTCAGATAACCATACATCCATGCACTTCGGTACTTGTGTAAATTGTTGGTCATCCACCTATCATATGTATATATTTGTGGTAACCATGTCTATTTATTGTTACTCAATAAACTTGTTCTCGGGAACCTTGCGTCTCCTTCACCTATATTGATTTCATGTTAATTATTGAGCATTTAGCCTATGTATATTAATCGGGGATATCTATAATAGCCTATTCCTTAATGCAAGCCTTGTTGCACTGGTTTATACTTTCCTTAGCATAAAGGGCTCCACCCCTCTCTGAGGACGGTGGCGGCAGCAAGTTTAATCCTACGCAGATATAACCTTTTTGTCTATTTCTACTTCGACCAGGGTGCTGGTCAGGATTTTTCCCTTGGATGCTGTAGTTCCGTAAGGACTATGCTTTACTTCATATAGAGTGAGACCACTATATTGTACTGGCTGGCGAGTGATTCATACATAGGTATATGTACTCTTCGTTCGTTTCTAGAGTCTAGTAGGACTCCTCCCTGTAGGGGGCAGGAAGCGCTTTCATGGCTTATGATTAGTGAAAAGATGTATAACGGTAACATCTTAGGTCTTTCAGTCGAGTTGACTAAGAAACATTCCTGAGGAGTACGGCACGTATTGAGAATCCACAGATACAGTAATGCTCTGGTATACTTCCATCAGGACGACATGGCTTGAGCCCAAAAAACGGATTTTGAGCGAAGCGAAAAATCTATTTTTGGGTAAGATGGCCATGTCGTCCTGATGGACCCGCCCTGTCCCTTTTCAAAAAAAAAAAAAAGAGAAAAGGGTTGTAGGACCCCTCCCTACATACAGTATCTGTAGCACCTCGTGTATCGCTACAAGGAATACAGATGGCGCCGCGAGCGGCGCAGGGCACGCTTACGAAACGGGGAGGAGAGATGCCTTACGAACGGCTCCCCCCTTTCTTATCGTTTTCGTTTTCTTGCCATTTGACCCCTACGAAGTGTTAACTCTATTCGGGGTATAGATTGCTATGAGGCGTGTCAAGAATACGTCCACTGATATTTACGATATCCCTAAGGTCTTTTTTAGGGATACTCGCTCCAGGAGTTAGAATTCTGGGTACCTTAAGGTAAATTCTCTGGGAATATCGCCGTAGTTGTAATATACCCTAGGAAGCTGCCTTTAAGGAACTTCCATCAGGACGACATGGCCATCTTACCCAAAAATAGATTTTTGCTTCGCTCAAAATCCGTTATATATATATATATATATGTATATATATATATATATATATATATATATATATATATACAGTGAACCATCGTTTATCACGGTAGATAGGTTCCAGTCGCGGCCGCGATAGGTGAAAATCCGCGAAGTAGTGACACCATATTTACCTATTTATTCAACATGTATATTCAGACTTTTAAAACCTTCCCTTGTACGTAGTACTGTTAACAAACTACCCTTTAATGTACAGAACACTTAATGCATGTACTACAGTACCCTAAACTAAAACAGGCACAAATATTAAAGGTGATTTTATATCATGCATTTCCTAAACATGCTAAAAAGCACGATAAAAAATGGCAACCAATGTTTTCTTTACATTTATCTCTGATCATAATGAAGAAACAAACTGGAGGTAGAGCTTTGCTTATTACCCAGACATATTTCCCATACTTTTCCCTTAGAACTACATCACATCTTCCTACTTTAGATATATATATATATATATATATATATATATATATATATATATATATATATATATATATGTATGTATATATATATATATATATGTGTGTGTGTGTATATATATATATATATATTTATATGTATACACATATACATACCTACATATATACATAAATACATGCATACATATATATATATATATATATATATATATATATATATATATATATATATATATATATATATACACATATATATATATTACTGTATATATATAGGTTATGGAAAAAATCCGCGAAGTGGTGAATCCGCGATGGTCGAACCACGAAGTAGCGAGGGTTCACTGTATATATATATATATATATATATATATATATATATATATATATATATATATATATATATATATATATATATTTAAAATAGTCTGCTGTTATTTTTGTCTGTTTTAGTGTTAAGTGATGTGATTTTTTTTGGTTTTTTGATTTGTAAGCAATATAGTTTTAAGGCTATGTTTTGTTTTACTGTTCCCTTTGTGCAATAGTCCAGTTGACGTAAAAGTAAGGGGAAAGTTTGTGTTGTGGGACAATTTGTCTGTCAGAGTGATCAAAGGCGTGGGGGGGGTTAGTTTTGTTTACATCCCGCCACACCGTTTCTACGCTTTATTCGTCCTGTTCTTAAATGCGCAGTCTACAGTACCTCCAAGCTTGTGAAATACCCGTAACAGGAATGATCCAGTTCATAGTCACAGTCACACGCGAAGTGGAATAACAAGCGAACGAACAAACCTTGTCTAAAAAACTAAATATCTCTCTCTCTCTCTCATATATATATATATATATATATATATATATATACACATACATATACATATATATATATACATATACATATACTGTATATACATACATACATACATACATATATACATATATACATATATATATATATATATATATATATATATATATATATATATATATATATATATATATATATATATATATATATATATATATATATATATATATATTTTGTCAGCAGATTTTTGTTGATTAGTATTTATTTATCATATTCATACCTTATAAATTATACATTATAGAATACTTCTTGTGTCAAAGGAAACACAATGTAAATTCCATTATTACTGTCAAGTAGTTTTATATCTTTCGATGGCTATTTATCGTGGAATAATTACGGAATAACATAGTCACTTGAATAAGTATACCGTTTTTTTACACATAGATTGCAGTACTTTACCGTACCTTATAATTATAAATCATAGAATATTTCTTGTGTCAAAGGAAATAAAAGGATATTTCTATTACATTTCTATAAAACGTAAAGTGCATTATTACTAACGAGTAGTTTTATATCTTTTAACGGCTATTTATTGTGAAATTATAACAGAATAACAATCACTTCAATGAATATAAAGTTTTTTTTACACAATATCAGTGCTTTACCATTATTTAGAGATAATTACATAAAACTTTTTTTTTTTCAAATTTTCTATAATCACTTACCAATGAACGGAAAAACATTTCATTTGTTTTGAGTGAAATACATTGGAGAATAAAGCAAACTTTGGAAAAAAAAATTTTCTGTAATCAGCAGTGAAACAAATAAACATGGAAATGTACAAATCTCGTATAGAGCTCCAGTAGCGAATCCACACCCTCGTAGCGAAATGGTTCACACTGTGGGCTTTTGGTTTCGGCGCTTGTGGAGGAGAGTCAGGATTCAAGGTGTGCTCTACGACCTTGAAAATCCAAGCCAAGATCGTATTTTTTGTAGCTCCTCTCAATCTTCCCGGTTCTGACAAACCTCCTTTCCAGTTGTTAGAGGTAAACCTCAGTACCCACACTGGGCACAGAAACAGTTGCTCTGGGTCATTGGTTATATCACAAAGACACTCAATCCGGGAGGGCTCAAATCTGAGATCCATTGCTACCGGATTCTGGGTCTTGCGACACACTCAGGAACGGAGTTGAGCATTACCTGTCCCCAACCGTTAAAATGGGAGATGTCGACGTCATAGGAAAGGGAGTGCCGTCCATTAATTCTCCTGGCCGAGGCCAGGGTGAGCAGGAGGGTCGTCTTCAGCACCCAGTGAAGATCTGATGTCCGAAACAGCAGCACCTAGGAAGCTCCTTTCCTGGATCACGGTACACTATGTTCCATTGAGGTGGTCTAACTTCCAGCTGAGGACAGGTACGTTTGAGACTGTATGAGGACAGATAGTTCCAACGAAGAGGAAAAACCATTTCTGTTTAAAGGAGAGGCTCATGGCTGAGCCTTTGACTGTTGAGAATGAAATAAGTCTCCTCCCTGAGGTGTCAAAGGAACTCCGCTGTCAGTGAAGTAGTGGCATCCATAGGATCGATACCCTTCTACTATCCCCACCACAGAAGACTGCTCGCTTTGCCTGGCAGACGTAGGGTGATGATTCCTAGGGGTAACCGGACATCTTTTGCGCAAAGCCTCTCTCTGAGAGGAGATGCTGGATAACTTCCCAGTATGAAGTCGTAGAGAATTCTATGGCTTAAGGAAAACTTCCTATGTGGTTGTCTGCTAAGCCGACAAAAGGGGGGGGGGGAAATGTGTAGACCTCTATAACAGTTGTTGGAAAGCCTCTAGCCAAGTGCTTGAGGAAAAGGTACTGATGAGCGATACATCGGAAGCTTGTTCATCATAGACATGGCGGACAGGTCTATTGTTGGTGAAACCCACAAGTTGGGACTCTGTTGGGTATATGATGATCTGAAGACCACTCAGAGCCAACTATCTTAGTCACTTTACACAGATTGTCCACAAGAACATCTCCCCTTGTCCAAGATGTGCAGGGCTAAAAGGATGCCAGGTTATCTTTGTCCACCTTAGCATTTCCCCAGATAGTTGGCATAGATGTTGTGAAGAAGTACCTCCTTGATTGCTTGTATATAAGGCCCTACTGTGGTGTCGTCACTCATCAACCCCATGAAATGTCCTGAAAAGACCTGTTGAAACTGCTGCAGGGCCAAAATATTACTCTCATTCCTGGAGGTTTATGTGGCAATGCTGTTAGGATTCAGACCAGAGTCCGGAGGCCATGTGATGCCACTTGTGGGACCCTCCCCCCTTCTTTTGTTGTGTCTGTGAAGAGCATTGACTCCAGGGGGGAGAGGGAAGCTTTAACCCCCCTAAGGAAGTTGGAATCTGATGCTCACCCATTAGTCATCCAGCGCTCCAAGGAGGACAGACAGGTGGCCATATCAGACGGAGTAACCGATGTGCTGGTAGCGAGTCTAGTAGAAACAAGGGGCTTAGCGCCTTCTTCAATCTTTCTATTCTGCTCCCGGAAGGAAAAAATTCCTTGTCTAATATCTCGCAGCATTCCTAGATATACCAGTTTGGTGTGGCTCTATAGATGTCTTCTCAAGATTCAACCATAACCTTAGATCGCGGCAAAAACTTGAGAAGCTGACTCGGTCTTGGAGAAACGATGTCCCTGAGTCTGCTAGTATTATCCAGTCAGCCCAGTATCTTAACAGACGAATGCTTTTCCTGTGAGTCCTGGTTGACATTAGGGAGAAACTCTGTGAAAAAACAGGAGGTGCGACCATGTCAAAATACAGCACCTTAAACTGGTAATGCCAATCATCTAGGATGATTCCTAAATACTGTACTTCCTTGAAGACGGATGAACTGGAATCTGGCGGTGAGCATCCCCAATCCAGTGTTGTCATGAAGTCCTCGAGTCTGACTGCTTGTCTGACTGTGCCTACCGCCTCCTTCCTCAACGAAGTTTGTTGAACAAACTTGTTCAGGGAGGAGAGGTCGAATACTGGTATCCAGCCTCCAGGAGCCTTTTCAAAAAAAAAAAAAAAAAAAAAAAAAAAAAAAAAAAAAAAAAAAAAAAAAAAAAAAAAAAGGAGTCAAGTGTAAAAGCCTGGAGACCCAATTATCGGACATGTTCTCCTTTACTGGGGAACATGAGGTCTCTCTCATGACCTTGTGATATAATAACGTACTCATGCGTTGACGACGTAAAGCCTGAGTTTGGATGTCAGTGCGAATGCTCGGATTCGTGTAGATTGTCGAGAAGCTCGCCTTCACACCTCAACAGGTGGATGGGTATGTGATATGTATGCCTATCTTGCCAAACTGCAGATTATTTTGCCTGTGGAGTCAACTCGGTTACACGATGGCGTTCGCCAACAACTCTTGTTCGCGTTAGCCCTTGTAGGTTAGAGCTCTTTGTTCAACTTGGGTTACCTGTTTACAAGCCGGAGCTACGTGAGTGTCACTCGTCAGTATTTTCATGGGAGTTTGGCGAGTGGTTCTGTGTGATCCAGCATTAGGATTCACTACAAGGACTGGACGAATCATGCTGGTTGAAAGAGTCATGTTAGTTTGACAAGTCATAGTTGAAGAGAGATGAGTACTCCGAACTCGCCAAAGAGGTATCTCAGCTGCCTCCAGTCTCTGCTCTACTTCATCGTCCCATCCTGACAAACCACACTACGAAGAGGTTGAGAAAGGCATGGATGAAACCAAGCCTTCTCGACACCCTGCACGGAGAAGACCACTCCGGAGAACACCCAACTCACGGGCCAGAAATGTGCTTCCCCTTGAGAAAAAAGAACGATGCTTCAGACTTTGGACTTCCTCTGCCGGCTGAGATAACTCAAGTTGAGGGAAAGCATCATCATCAACACACTGACAAGCAAGATCGAAGCCCAGCTCTGAGTTGGCCGTAGTTAGCCTTTCCGACGGAGTACTCAAGGTGAACTGGATTGAAGACGCTCTTGCACAAGTCCCAAGGGAGCCTGAGCAAGCAGTGACAGGGTGATAATGTGTGCGAGGAGACAGAACACTGTAAGGACCCTAGAGACTCTTGTCGGTGCCCATTACCTTCAGTCTCTAAGAGGAAGACCAAGGTCAACCTTTGAAGAAGCTAGTGTGCTTCCTCTGTGCCCCTGACTAGATCAACTTCATGGAGTAGCTATAGCATTGTGAACATTAAAAATGTTCATTAGCATGCTAAATAGCTTATGAAGCGATGAGATCTCTCGAATTTATGTTTGCTATTGTCCATAAAAGTAAGCATGAGCTGATTCCACCCCCTAGAAAATTGGAGATTAAAAGAATAAACCCAAAGTGTTATGTCTTACGAGACCATTGTTCTATGAAGGCATAACACACTGAAGAGGAAATCACCAGAGATAGGACACCGAACTCCTGAGAGAGTTCCAATGTGTTCTTTAACCTATAGAGAGGAGAAGTCCGAGATCATAACCCCAAAGGATTATGTTTCCCCAAGTCTCGTTTCTGAATCATGGTGGGATGCGGTGGACACATGTGGTCGGAAAGCCTTGTTATTTGCAGAAATCATTGGAAGGACTATGCCTAAGAAGACTTGTGTCCTGGGGGCACAATGGTGGCAAGCAGCGGCCGCAAGTGGTCAGCAGGCATCCTCAATTGCGGCAATAACCCGAGGGTTTCGTCTGACGAAGCTTGATGTACCATTCTATATTTCTATCTTCCTGGCGATCATAGATAAGCTGGCGAGGTGGCAAATGCTGGTGTTTCGAACAGCGAGAACGTGCTGGAGAGCGCCGGTGATCAGGAGATCGCTGGGGCATTGGAGAGTGCTAAAGCGCTGGAGCGTGTTGATGCGCCGGAAAGCGTTGGCATGCTGGAGAGTGCTGACAAGATGTTGGTGAGCGCTGGCGTCCACCTGAAGGTCTGGAATGCTGTGAAGGAAGGCGCGTTCTCTAGGGCAAGTGATGTTTTGAAACATCATGAGACAGAAATGGTGAAGGCAGGTCAGGAACCGGGATGTCCCCCTTGGGAGGGCGAACATCCATCGTGGGGGAGCTGGAGAGCGCTGATGAGTAGGAGAGTGCAGAAGCGCAGGAGAGCGCTGTCGTGCTGGCGAGCGCAGGTGTGCTGGCAATCATAGATAAGCTGGCGAGCTGGCAAATGCTGGAGTTTCGAACAGCGAGAACGTACTGGAGAGCGCCAGGGTATTGAAGAGCGCTGATGCGCTGGAAAGCGTTGGCGTGCTGGAGAGTGCTGACGAGATATTGGTGAGCGCTGGTGCACTGATGATCGCTGGCGCCCAGCCGAAGGTCTGGAACACTGTGAAGGAAGGCGCGTTCTCGAGGGCAAGTGATGTTTTGAAACATCACGAGACAGGAATGGTGAAGGCAAGTCAGGAACCGGGATGTGCCCTTTGGAAGGGCAAACATCCACCGTGGGGGATCGCAGTGTCGTCAGGAGGTGGTCAAGGAATGGGTGAAGGTCGAGGGCCAGAAGACGACGGAAGAGGAGGCACCTCTGCGGGGGGAAGGCTGCGAAGACGAGGCTGAAGAGCCGAAAAGGTGCCTTTTAACTGATGGCGAAGGGTGAACTCTAAGGCGATGTGGAGGGCGAGCTCTGCGAGATCGAGGATTCACTCCGCAGAGGAGTCTCTGTGAGTGAACTCCTCCTCCGAGGAGAAACACTCGCAGGAGAGACAGACGAAAGACTTTGCTTCCCCCTCGAAGGATGATCAGGAACGGGGGAAGCACAGTCGGCAGCAACAGCTGAAGAGTCTGAAGAGGATCCACCTCCTAAGTTTACGAAGGCTGCACACTAGCACCACGGATGATCAGCTGCAGCCATGAGTCCTTGGAGAGCGGACTCAGAAGCCCCAAAGAAGACCACGCCTATACAAAAGGAGAAAGACATAAGGCCTCACCCCGGGGGGGGGGATAGGACTGCTTCACTAAGGGAAGCAACACCATCTCTCGAGGACCGGGGATGACCAACAATTAAAGGGTCTACGCTACTACTCGACAGTCTCTCGGAAGAGAACGATCGATTATGAGCTTTGAAGGAAGGTTGCGAAGTGGAAGAAGAAGCCTTTTGGTATTCTTCCTTTCAAAGAAATCTTTGAAGGAGAAATATCCCGCTTTGACTTCTTCTTCCGCCGATACCCAAACCTTTCCCACTGGGAGGCAGACCACTCCCAACACTCACTACACTTGCTTTCCCTATCACACCGTTGACCTCTACAGACAGGACAAAGGGTGTGACGATCGGTGTCCATGGCCGGCATGAAGGCACCGCAGGGCTGGCCTTCAAGTCCAGGGCAGATACGTATGATCAGCAGACGTCAACACACACACACACACACACTAATAAAGAGAAAGCACAAACAAAAAGCAATTAATGGCTGTCCAAAACAACTTGGTGAGGATGAAGAACGGCAACGACCGTTCATCATCCGAGTCAAAAGCAAAGTGAGCTAAATCACAGGTGTGTGAGCGGGAGCAGTAGCAAGCTAACCCCCCTACCCCCGCTATCTAGTGGAATGGGTAGTTAATCCTTGCTAAAATTTTAATGCTCATCTTTTCAGCTTCGCTGAAAGTAATACCCCTAATAAATAGCATAGGTTTGTATTCCAGTTATGAAACAAGAAAGAATTAAAATGGGTTAGCGGGGTTTCCCAGACACCTGTTAGTCATTAGAACTACAGTACCTCGTTAAGTTTCAATGGCTGTTACATCTTCACTAAAGCCATACTTCTAAAAAAGATGATGGTTTGTATTCATGTAGGAATAAACATTATCTTCTTTTTATGAAAAGTGCTTTTAAGTGGATGGTGGATAATTTTGTGAGTCAAATAACAGGTTTGTATAATACATGGAATAAGAGATAATCTGAAAAGATTCTACCTCTCCATCACCCTCCTCTTGTGCCCAAACTCCATAAATCTGCTGTTCCTTTGTTAGTCTCCTTCCTGGACGTCTGGTATTGAATTCATTTTCAAGGTCATAGTCCGATATTTCAAATTTTTCAACTTCGTTGTCCGACATCTTTGATACAGAACTGAAAAAAAAAAATAATGATAAAATGTTATTTTTATTAGTAAAATAAATTTTTGAATATACTTACCCGATAATCATGTAGCCGATTAAATCATGATTATCGGGTAAGTTTAATATTGAAAAATGTTATTTTTATTAGTAAAATAAATTTTTGAATATACTTACCCGATAATCATGATTTAATCGGCTACATGATTATCGGGTAAGTTTAATATTGAAAATACCACTTTCCTATAAATCCTTACATTAAAATGCTTAAATGTTTAAAAAATTACTAAGAAAGAAATCTGATTCAGTAAAAAATCGTATGATTGTGGGTTGGCATATTCACAGATTTTTTGCGATTCTGAATAAAATAAGCAATCAATACATTTATTGGCTCATTAAACACTTTATAAGAAGGAAAAAACTATAATTTTAGAAATAAAGTTCACCACAAAAATGACAAATTTGTAGATAATTTATATTTTTCCTAACTATACAAACCTTAGCAATTCCATTGGGGTATTACTTTCAGCGAAGCTGAAATGACGAGCCATTAATTTTTAACGAGGGTTCACAACCCACACCGCTGGTTAGCGGGGGTAGGGGAGGGTAGCTTGCTGCAACCCCCCTCTCACACACCTGTGCTTGAGCTCACTTTGCTTGGAGGTAGGACTTCAAGGGGGATAGGGCTGGCGGGCAAGTTTGGTTAAATAGCTAAGGTATGTACAGTTACGAAAAATACAAATTATCTATGAATTTGTCATTTGTTCCGTAACTGGAATACAAACCACGCTATTTAATAGGGGTGACTCACCCATTAGGAAGGGTGGACATCCCAGCCATTCTGGCTTTTGGCTTTGCCCGGGGACTCCTAATTTGAGTGTGTAAGCACCCAAGAAATAAGGAGTCCCTGCACCTCGCTAAAACCTTGCTACTCAAGATATGCGGCCTACGCAAGCTGTGTGTGAGGTATGAAGAAGTGTGACTCGTCCTAGAAAGTTGTTCTGAAGTTCTTTAGATGGAAACTTGTAGACTAGGAGTTTCCCAATACCACCTCATCAGGGTATGAGGACGTAACAGTATTAATCTTAATACTAGGAACACAAGGGAGCATGGTTTACCTGCGGTGCTTTGAGGTCAGCTATGCAGAGAACCCAAGATGCTGCTTTCCCCACGAGAGGGGATGATGAAGAAATGAATAAGGGCCAATCAAACCTTTTCATTCATGCAGACTAAAACCGGGTAACAATGCCCTCAACCTTCTGCTACTTGTCCAATATGGAGCTTGAGGTTTTAAACCAGCTGTTGTGCAGCCACCACAGGACCGATAGAGAACGTATCGAGTCTCCTGTGGGTCACGTCTTGCAGGTAGTGGGATGTGAACGTTGTTTGACGTTTCCACACCCCAGCTTGAAGAACCTGCGTCACTGAAAAATTTCTTTTGAAGGTCAGGGACGTAGCTATGCCCCTGACATCATGTGCTCTGGTGCGACGTGAAGGGGGAGGGTCTGGATTCAGTGCCAGGTCAATGACCCTCCTAATCCATGCAGAGATGGTGTTCTTGGTGACTCTCCTCTTAGTCCTTCCTGTGCTGACGAATAATGCTGGCATACGAGGACGGGCTGCAGCTGTTCTTTTGAGGTACAGCCTCAAGCTCCTCACTGAGCATAGTAAGAGATGGTCTGGGGCATCTGTTACAGTACGGAGACTAGAAATCCGGAAGGAATCAAATCGAGGATCCGCTACTTCTGGATTCTGAGTCTCAGCAACAAACTCAGGGATGAAGCTGAACGTTAACTCCCCCCACCCCCTTGAATGGGCAATGTCACACGAGAGACCATGAAGTTCCCTGACTCGCTTGGTCAAGACCAAAGCTAGCAGAAACACCGTCTTCCAGGTTAGGTGGCGATCTGATGCCTGGCGTAATGGTTCATAGGGAGGTCTCTTAAGAGACCTGAGAATTCGAACCACGTTCCATGGGGGAGGTCTCACTTCCGACCGAGGGCAGGTAAGTTCATAACTACGTATGAGTAGAGAAAGTTCTAGCGATGAGGAAATGTCCATTCCTTTCAGCCTGAAGGCGAGACTTAAGGCTGAGCCATAGCCTTTCACTGCCGAGACTGAAAGGCGCATTTCTTCACGCACATACACGAGGAACTCCGCTATTGTTGGAATAGTGGCATTGAGTGGAGAGATATCCCTTCCACGACATCAACCACAGAAGACTTTCTACTTTGCCTGGTAGACTACTGCTGAAGACTTTCGCAGGTGTCCAGACATCCTGATCGGAACTTGTTGCGAAAATCCTCTCTCAAGAGAGGAGATGTTGGATAGTCTCCTGGCGTAAAGCCGTTGTGAACCTACGGCTCTGTGGAAGATGATGGCATGTGGTTGTTTGAGTAGATTGTTTCGTGGAGGGAGTTCTCTTGGTGGCTCCGTTAGGAGTTGCAGAAGTCCAGGAACCATTCTGCGTGATGCCATAGCGGAGCTATGAGGGTCATTGCAAGATTGACCGATGTTCTGGTCTTGTTGAGTACCCTCCTCATCAGACAGAACGGTGGAAAGGCGTAAACGTTGATGTTGTCCCAACGTTGTTGGAAAGCATCTTGCCAGAGAGCCGCTGTACCTGAAAAACACTGCCACGATGGAGGGGAAGGAGCTGGTGTTCCTGACCTCCCCCACACCGGATCCTCACTCGAGACGAGTCCTGCAGGCACCAGAACCTCGTCTACAGGCACAATGCAATTTGATTTATTAAAATCAGACTCATGGGGAACAGCAATGGGCTGTTTCCCCGCAACGGACTTACCTCGTTCCCTACTCTGGGTAGGGGAAGGGGAAGGGGAACCGCTCTCCGAAGGAGCTGAAGGAGACGTTAACGGCGACTGGCGAGTAGAGGAGGGTGCTTGCTGAGGCCAGGAAGACTGAGAAGGTCTACTATAAGACCGAGATGTCATGGCCCTATGGAGGAGAGAATCGTTGGACGATTTCCTCTATCACTCAGCCGCTCTCTATCTCCTTCGCAACAAAGAGAGAATCCCCCCGAGTGTGGAATTCCTCAACCGAGAGACATCCACTTTCGGCACCTGCTTGTGGAACCGACCTATGACAGCATCCATTCTCTCGAGTATAGCATTCGCCCACAGGTTGACAACGTGGTGCGACAGAAACTCAAGAGTCCGGGTACCTGACAACAGGAAGGACTCCGTCTTCCTGACCGACTCCTTTGACAGATCGTGGGAGCAAACCATGAAGCCTAAGGATCCCAACCATAGATCCAGCCACGAAGCAGCCTGCATGGTGTACTTCACATCTCTCTCTATGTTTAGGAGCTAAACTGCCGATAATGAGGCCTTCAGAGAGGAGAGGGTTTGTGTGGGAACGCCTTTCATTAGGGACTCTACCAAAGGGTCGAGGGTCATGGTGGAATGTGGTTCCCCTTCGATCTCGTAATACTTCCTTTGTAACACAAAAGGAAGTGGAAGAGACCGAGAGGAGGAACCTGCCCTCAAGGAAGTGTTAGTTACAGCTATCTGATAGATAGCTTTTGTTTTGGCAGCTGTCAGACCTTTGGTCCAGGGCAAAGCCCCTTGGCACTGGACCTGGAAGCCTGTTGATGGCAAGGACCTGCCAAAAGGTATGTTCCAATTCACGTCTCTCCTGTTTGGAATGATTGTTCGGACTGGCCGTCTTTGGAAGATTCTCATCCTCCGAGTCTAAAGGGTCGTCCACTTCCAGAGCCTGAAATCGAGGATGGGCCCGCCAATGGGGACCACGTCTGTGCCTCAGCCTCCCTAGCTTCCAGTGCCGCGGCGTTCTTCGGTTTTGTCTTCGTGTCCTTTGGCTCCCTACACACAGGACGTTCCTCCATGGGCTTAGGAGGGGGAACCTGCGAGCTCTTCGAAGACTTAGACGAAGCTGGAGGCTCCTCCTCTGGAAGAGGAACTGAAACTGGATGCTGATCCGGAGGCATTACCTCAATGTCTTGAGTGTTGAAGGGATGGATCGCAATCTCCCTGGGTGAGCCCATGTCCCTACTCGTCCTAGGGTGAATGATGTCGGCGTGAGGTGGAGTTACGCCTCTCATCCGTCTCTTCTACTTCTTAGTAATGACTACTACCTTGACTTTCACTGTCATGAAAGGCAAGTTCGCCATGTAAGAGTCAGAAGTGGCCTGGCCTACAGCACGCAACCGGGGTGGAGGTGATCTGCGAGCTTTGTCTGCCGTCGATACTCCTTCTGGGGTCTTGACTCCCAAATGACGAGCTCGATGAGGGTTTCAGAAGGATTCCAGGGGTAGCCCTGACTGGAAGTCGGGGGTTGTGGCAGTGGAGTGCCAATTTCAGAGCCTTCAGGATATTGGACATGAAGGTCAATGCCCGTGGAGGAAGCTCTGAATCCCTACATACCCCGGGAGGTCCCTAAAAGTGTGTCCTTTGGGTGAAACACCAGAAGGATTACCAGTCGGCAGAGGAGATACTGTAACCTCTGAAGCAGAGATACTGTAACCTCTGAGGCAGAGGAACACGTTCCTGCGGAGGCGGAGGAAGGTCCAGACTAATAGGCACATTTGCGAATCTATTAGGAGGCTCCTTGAACCCTTCTGGGAAGAGTGTCGGTCTTCCGCTCGAGGTGGAAAAGACAGAAGGGCGAGAGGAAGGTGTTGGATCCACACTTGCTC
This sequence comes from Palaemon carinicauda, assembly GCF_036898095.1. Lineage (NCBI taxonomy): Eukaryota > Metazoa > Arthropoda > Malacostraca > Decapoda > Palaemonidae > Palaemon > Palaemon carinicauda. The sequence continues at coordinate 57,063,952 of NC_090763.1, forward strand.
ATGAAATTTGCCGATTTGCTAGCGAAAGGCGTGATTCAAGCGCAAAATCGCGAACTTCACACGTCAACGGACGCAATTCATAACAGGAGCACTAGGAGCCACAGAGGAAAAGGAAGGTCAAGCGCCTTCCTGCTGCCCCAGAGGAGCACCTACATCTGACAAAGTTGGCAGAGGAGGCCACTGAGTAGAGACTACTCTAGATGGAGAATGCATCACAGCAGAACACGTCTCCAAGCGTCGCGTAGGCGAGCACTTCGCTAAAACTCTCCATGCTGTGAAAGGCGCCGAGGGTTTAGCTGGACGTCTGTCTGAGGAGTAATCAAGCTCATCATCAGGCTCGGTCCGAGGTCGTTTGGAAGGTCTTGTTGAGGGGCTATACACTAATAGACTGCGCGTACGCCTACCTCTACCTCTAGATGAGGAACGTCTACAACTTGATCACAGACGCGCGGTTCGTGATCATGATGTTCGTGAACGTGAGCGTCTAGGTCTCATTCGAGAATACTGTAGCGTGAAAGCCGTGAGTGCCTATCTCGTGAACATGAGCGTTGGCTTCGCGAGCACGAACGTCGTTCTCGTGAACGATACCCTCGCAAGCACGAGTACCGTGCTCGTGATCATGACAATCTAGAACGCGAGTGTCTGGACCTAGGTCTAAACCTTGCTCGCAATTGTAAAGAACGCAATCGCAAGACTAGTCCTTGAGAAAAGGAACACCTCCAAAGAGAGGTTTAAGACCTACGGTCTCGTGAGCGCGAAGCTCTAGAGCGTGAGCGTCTTCTAGGTAAAGAACGCTCTGATCGTGATGACCTACGATCATTACGATCTTCCAATCGTTGAGAACAGCGATCAGGGGAAGAAGTTATAGAAGGGCGAGGTGATGTCGATACTCGTCCCTTAGCGCTGCTGGTGGAAGGCGCGCTGATCCCCAGAAGATCGTCACCTGCAACCTGAGGGTTCCTATGGAATAGGTTGAGGGTTAATGAACAACGAGGTCCCAGGATGGAGAGAGGGTTCGTAGGTGAGGCGAACGATCACCTCGTACACGCATGGAAGGGCAAGGGGAAGGCAACAGATGAACCTCGGACAGCTCCAGAGCGTGAGATGTCAATGGCTCCAGAGAGGGATCCCTCGTGGCACCACGCTGAAGAAGCGCAGCAGCTCCTCCTTCATAGGGGATCACGAAATCCCTAAGGATAACCATACCTGAAACAGATCTGAAAGGGAGAAAGGCTCGCCAGCGGCTGGAGGAGAAGTTGCTCAGGGGAAGCAAAAACCCCCTGTACCCTGGGGTTGCCAAGGAGATAAGCGATCTGCAGTCCTAATCGCATGTCCCTCATGACAGCACGCGAGAAGCTTTTGAGAGAGATTTGGGGGTGTGAAAAGAAGAACTCGCGCCTGAGGGAGAACGATCGTGCTCAGTCGTCTTCTTCCTTCGCCGACCAAACTTCTCCCACTGGGAGGCATACCACTCCCTACATTCTGCGCAGGGCGAACCCTGCTCGCAACAATGCCCTCGGCATGTAGGACACAGAGTGCGGGTCAGTCTCTAACGACAACATGAAGGTCCCGCATGCAGCAACCTCTCGCCTTGGACACGTTCACATGGTGAAGGCGATCGCAGAAGAAGAACACGCCCACCTATAAAGAGAAAGCAAAAATCAAAAAGTCCAATGTCAGACAGGAGAGCTGACACGTCCGATCTCTACTAAGCCAAAAAAAAAAAGTGGCGTCTTTCACCACTGTGAGATTATATATAGAGGCTGCTGGGTACTCTCAAGGCCGTCTCGAAAAAAGGCCAGGTCGATGGGGGGTAAGAAAGGTTCCATGCATCCCGAGTAGTGCTATCACACTGCTACTATAGGCTTTAAGTGAAGGGGTTGCGCTCTTTTGCTTTACATTTTTCTGCTGTTATTCCAGAAAATTTTACTGTTTTGGAATCCAGGCTAGAGCCTAATATGTGGTGTGTACAAAACTGCAGAGAGAGTTACCGAAATGGACTGAAAGTATGTGTTTTCCTTTCCAAATGCTGATGAAGAAAAAACCAAGTGATTGCACATTATTAGGAGAGCTGAATATGTTCCTAACTAAAATAGTAGGGGAAGTACTATATCTATTGTTGTAATAATTATAATTGCATTACATTGTTCATGTGGTATTGGTCACAGAATATCAGCCTCTTCTATAAGGATTTAATTTAAAGATTACCTAACTGTTTACAAAATTACTTGGGTATTCACACTTTTTTTCCCTTGCTACTTACTACTTTATTATCTCTTTGATTTCTTCTCTTTCAATTCTTGCTTCCTCATTCTTCGGTTGCTCTCTCTCTCTCTCTCTCTCTCTCTCTCTCTCTCTCTCTCTCTCTCTCTCTCTCTCTCTCTCTCTCTCTCTCTCATTTTTATGAAAATGTGTTATGCACTTTAATATTGCATCTAAACACTTTTCAGGTGACACAGCTACACTTCAAATCTAGTGATATTGAATCTTACACATCCTTCTTTGATAAGACAATTAGGAAGAACCTCACAGCTAAGACCATTGCAAACATTAATAGTAAAAGAGTAAAAATAAATCCGTCAAATACTTCAAGTAAAGAAAATGTAGGCTACAGCAAGATCATGCGATTGTGGGTGATTGTGCAAAAGATATTAAATAATTTTAAATTGCCGGAAATGTTTATTTATGTCGTTTTATTTTTTTAATTAAATTGTTAGAATAATTTTTTTTTTTTTTTCGGTATACAAGCGTAGTTTGGAAACAGTGGGTCTTGGAATAAGGCTACTGCCTCGGGAAAGTCTTATTCTAATTTCATTACTTTTTTCTGTCTAATTTTTCTTAGCCGGATTATTCAAAGTCGTCTCCCTTTTGGTGTGTATGATCTCAATTTTTCCATGAGGATTATCAGCTGTAAACTGTAACGAGAAACAAAGTGTATATATAGTGAGTGGTGTGTGATAGAAAGAAGGGTTAAGGATGGCCAGTTGTCTCGTCTCCATATCAATCGACCTACTCGTGCCGACTTCTTCCCCCACTGACCAGGCCTGTACTTGAGACCGCCTTGGTACTCCCCAGCCTACCCGCTAAGAGGTTAGGCAGGGTTGCTACCTCGCAATTAAAGTCTAATAGCTACCTCCAGCTGCCGCTTAAGGAATATCCACACAAATAACGGAATGTTTGTTAGTATGGGAACAAATATAATTTTCTTACATATTTCCTCGAATAGGTTTTGGGGGTAATTACCAAAAACTTTTATTTCATCTTGGTCAAAAAACCATTGCTAAAATTCGTGAAGTGGAAAGGACATACAAATTGACTAAAGTTGTGAAAAGATGACAAAACAATCATCTTCAAGAGATAGTCGTGACGTAAAACCAGTCAGATCGTCTTACTACATAGTTAGATGATTTTGACTATGGTAAAGGAAATGGGGGAAGTACAGTTAGGCACTAGCCCCCAGTAAGGATACAGTAACATAGGTATTTTAGGTTTGGACATGTCTCTCTGATTTAGTGAACCAGGGCGGAGCTTCCCTTTTTCTATGTTTGAACCGACCTGCGTCTGCCAACCAGCCCCTATGTAATTGGAACAGAATGGGTATAAAATTTCAAAAGCTAGGACTGAAATACATTTCAAAATGGAGAAAAACAAAAGAACACTGTGTAACTTAAAATTCCCACCTAACCTAACCTAGGAGCTATATTCTTACCTATGAGGGTCTACGCTCCCCTGCAAGTAACCTTCATCTCAAACGAGAACGAGAAGAACTTCGTCTAATTCTATCTCTCTGAAGTTTACGAGTTTAGCGGTCAAATTCCAGCCACTCACTCTCAGACAACAAAATACATTCGTCACACCGATCCCCCAACTCACATACTTTACCCCTACATTTTACACAAATGGAGTGGGGATCAATAGAGGCTTTAGGAAGCCGGGTCTTACAACCTTTCACACACTTTCTATAAGCAGAAGAAGGGTCAGACATTTTGAATATTCAAGAAGAGAGATCAAAACGAGCAAGGGTCAAAATAATAAAAAATCAATAAAGGTTCAAGAAAATTCGAAAGCAAATCCAAACAAGCGAAAGCCAATAACCAATTAGTAGTACATCACCAAAGATAACTGCAAAAATTCAGGTTAACAACGAGTGAATATCCAACGATGTCGCCGGCGATGGAGGCAGGGAAGACCTGAGGAATCACTGGAATGGTTCCAGGTACCTCGCTAGAAGGCGCACCGGTGGTACACCTGGCTACTTAATCTGCGATTGCCGCGAGTTTTGAAATTCTGCTTGGACGTCAGGGACTAAAGCTATATATATAACTACCGGGTAAGTCAAATGTTTAAAACTCCATTGTTTACATCTGAGAGACTGAAGGGGACTTAATACGCATGCTTTGTTTCTGTGCATTTACAATAACGTATCTGTCAGGTGGTTTTTTAAACCAATCAACAGCTTACAAGTACTTCTTCATAAGTTCCCTGATGTTCTACAACAGCCATTTTTTTTTCCACCTTCCGTTCAGTTTCACTTAATCATCATCTTGTAAAGACGTCTCCAAGAGGAAACTTAAGGGAAGTACATCAATCTATTTTGAAATTTAGTGTAATTTCCTCTATGTCGGCAATTGATTATGTTGGAAATGCTCTCTGTTCAGTGTAAAGCTATTGTTACTCATGTGAAATTGAAAAATAACAGCGAAATAATGCCTCAAAGGTCTGATTCCGACTTAAAAGACCAGCATATTTTCTATAGCAAAGCTTCTGTAAAGATTGCCAAGACAAAAAAATAAATAAATAAATAAAGTCAGTGTCAATCATAAGGAAAGGAATTATTTGTGATTTACTTTTCAATAATGTAAGGATTTACTTGTGATTTACTTTAGCATAATGTAAGGATTTATTTGTGATTTACTTTTAGTTTGTGTCCTAAGAAGGGGGTTGTAGCTAGTGGTTGTGACCTGGGAAGGGGGTTGTGGCTAGTGGTTGTGATCTGGGAAGGGGGGTCCCGCCTAGGGGTTGTGACCTCGGAAAGGGGTTATCGCCTAGGGGTTGCTCCCCGGCTAGGGGTTGTGACCTGGGAACTACTAGGTTAGGTTAGGTGGGTTTGTTAAGTGTTATATAATCATATTTTGGCCTGTTTTCAGCCACTTACATGAACCATATATTTTTCCAACTGGTTATCTTGTGCTTATTTTGTATTTCTGACCATTATTATTACTGCAAATCCCTCATTTATGACATTACCCCAGCCAAAAAAACCCCGGTTTCGAACTGGGGTCCCCCATAATTGTCTTTACATAAGGGGATCCAAAAACTCATGAACGGGTGGTCTGCCCAATAATCACGGTCAGAATCACATAATACACAAGATAGCGAGTAGGAAAAATATATGGTTCATGTTTTTGGCTATAAATTAAAGGGTAATAGTTTACAGCACCACGCTCTCCATTTACTCCAAAATAATGCAATCCTGCAGTTTTCATCTTCTTGCACAGTAATTAGGTGGTTATTTAAATTCTGGGAAAGCAATATTTAGCAAGATATGTTGAGGAAGGGGGAAGGGGTTATAAAAAGAAAATAACTTGGTTTCCTCACTAAAAGACTCGGAACTGACATGTCAACACAGTCAACCAAACAGGATTCGTGATGCCAGCGTACATAAACAGAAGTCCGTGATGCCAGCGTACATTTGATATACTGTATATTCAAAGTATGCTTAGTTAAAAATGGATTAATTACTCAAAAGTGTCCATAACATATGCAATTTACAAATAGTGACACTTTTGAGTAATCACTCAATTTTTTATTAAGTATGTTTTGAATATACAGTATATCAAATGTATGCTGGCATCACAAACTTCTGTTTATGTACGCTGGCATCACAAACTTCTGTTTATGTACGCTGGCATTACGAATCCTGTTTTGTTGACTTTGTTGACATGTCAGTTCCAAGTCGTTTGGTGAGGAAACCGAGCTATTTTCTTTTTATAACCCCTTCCCCCTTCCTCAACATATCTTGCTAATTATTACTTTCCCAGAATTTAAATAACCACCTAATTACTGTGCAAGAAGATGAAAACTGCAGGATTGCATTATTTTGGAGTAAATGGAGAGCGTGGTGTAAACTATTACCAATTAAAGCAGCATATATTTACTTAATAATAATAATAGGGGTGTATGTATGATACCGGCCACCTGTATGTATGATTACGGCTAATTTAGAATACAGCAGTGTTAGGGGAGTCGCAGGGGGGGGGGGATTAACCCATCCCCCCTCTCCGTTAGGTAAGTAGGTAAGGACACGGCTTGTAGGTTAGGGCAAGGGGGAAAGTTTAGGTTAGTTGATGTCCACTATTAATCCACACGGGAAGAACTGGTAGCTGATATAAAAAGGTTCCTAATTATAATAATAATAATAATAATAATAATAATAATAATAATAATAATAATAAATATTGCTGCCTGTCGTAAAATGAACATAAACAAAGCAACTCACCTTAGCCTTTCCTGGTCCAAATTTCAATCTCGTGATACGAATATTTTCCCTCCTGCAGTGTTATGTACTGCCGATGTAATTATAACTCTTTACAGGCCATCGTAGATCAAGAGAGTTTCACACAAACTTGAAACAATAGCTTCTAAAACGAAGTATCTGGCCTTTGATTTTGTCCTTCAGCGTTCAAGTTCATCGTTGCTCTCTGATAACATCAAATTCACGTTGAGGCTTCGCCTTTACATCGGCGCCTCTGTGTCTTTTAGTTTTGTGTGTTCCTTTTTTCACTAGTTTTTCTCCTTTCATCCACATTTATTGTAGTATACTTTTCTTATTTTCAATATTTTCTTCACAAAAATGGAATTTCCCTACTGTTTTTGCACTGCCTTCTTCGTATGGTTGTTGAAGCTCAATTGCTTTTAGTCTTATATCACTAAACTGTGGACAATATATTATATAACATGAAGTGGTTAGCAGTTTCTTCTACATCACAGAATACACAGTTTATATTTCCATCTTGGTGTCTGTTTTTTTTATGTTCAAACCCAATGTGTTTGCTCTGAATACTACAATTGACGTAAATGTGTTGTCTTGCTTGTTAGATTGCCCAGCCCTTTTTGCTGGACACGGGCTCTTGCGTTGGCAGCCCGTCAAAATGTGTTGTCCTCGTTGCTCTTTCCATATCACTATGATTGTGGGCAGACTACCAGAAGAGGAGTAGTAGGTGCAAAGCTCTGCAATCTTCAGAAAATTCATTATCATAGTTACCTCCTACACAGACAGCACAGCTTGCATACTTTTATTTCTAACTTCTAGGACCTTTCCAATATACCAGCAACCTCTTTAGTTCGGGTTTCTAAATTCCGTATTTCTATGTTATTATTTCTAAATTTTCTTAACTCATTACAGTTAAAAATACACTCAGTAGTATCCTCTGTCTCCCTACACAACACACAAAGTCTATCCTTATCATTCCTGTTTCTATAATTTTCTTTTAATTCTAGCATATTTGACCCTGTATTCATAACTGCCTCATTAGTGTTAAGTTCTATGTAGTCTCTTCTGCCATTACTATTCACAAATCTCAGTTTGGTCATCTCTGCATTCTTTTCCTCTATTTTTCTTTTAATTTCATTTGCCACTTTACTTTTTAGTTCTTTTTTGAGTTCTTGCTTTTCATACTTTCTTACTTCTTCAATTTTGATATCACATTTATTGTCTTTCTTCATTTTCTGTTGCTAACAGAGTCATCTCTCTTTTTGATGGGTATATGGGTGAAACTGATAGGAAAACTAAATTTGTCGGCCTGGTTTGCCATCGTCAATGAGACCACAGCTTTTCCTCGTCTTGAATGCCAAAATTTTCTCCCTTTATGCTGCTCAGTTTAAAAGTTTAAAGGCCACTCATGAATGACAGGGCAAGGGACAGTGACATTGCCCTATCAAGCAGGACCATGAACAGTGCCCAAGCCCCTTAGCTCACAAGGATGGGGAAGTTGCAGCGACCAAAGGAACTAACGGGTTTGAGCGGGACTCGAAACCTAGTCTGGCGTTCACCATTCAGGGACGTTACTACATCGGCCACCATGCGGTAATGTAATTACTTCAGGACAATTATATTTTAAATGATTTTAAATTATAATGAGTTCAGAAAAATTTGTATTTTTTCATCTTAAAATACATGTATGGTTATTCAAAAAAATTTAATTCTTTAATAGAAAGTCAATGAAAATTTTTTGCATAATGTTGACATATATTTAACTATATGGGGTCTTAAGTACCACAGGTTACTTGTTACATTATTATTATTATTATTATTATTATTATTATTATTATTATTATTATTATTATTATTATTATTTGCTAAGCTACAACCCTAGTTGGAAAAGCAGGATGATATAAGCCCAGGGGCTCCAACAGGGAAAATAGCCAAGTGAGGAAAGGAAACAAGAAAAAATTAAATATTTTAAGAACAATAACATCAAAATAGATATCTCCTATATAAACTATTACAATATAAGAAGATTACCTATTAAGGGTTAAGATAACAGTCGAATTTCCCCCTTCTTTCAAGAATATTTTCTTCTTTAATTTTTTTTTCTTCGTGTTATCCTCTCTTTATTGTAGGCCTACAGCATCTTTGTCATCAAATGAATCTTTAATTTTTTTTTCTTCGTGTTATTCTCTCTTTATTGTAGGCCTACAGCATCTTTGTCATCAAATGAATCTTTAATTTTTTTTTCTTCGTGTTATCCTCTCTTTATTGTAGGCCTACAGCATCTTTGTCATCAAATGAATCTTATTGATCTGATTTTAGTACTTTCAATCATCATAAACTGGCTCTCATTATTCTTCCCTTTCCTGGTCTGACATTTCTTACTTATTTGTCCGTTCAGCAACCGGTAAAAGAGGAAAAGAAAATGACATTTTTCTGTCATAAATAGGAACGGAACAATACAATCGGGGGTAAGCGACAGTTTCTAATAAAGCTTTCGTTTATAAATCTATTATTATTATTATTATTATCATTATCATTATTATTATTATTATTATTATCATTATTATTATTATTATTATTATTATCATTATTATCATTATTATTATTATTACTAGCCAAGCTACAACCCTAGTTGGAAAAGCAAGATGCTATAAGCCCAAGGGCTCCAATAGGGAAAAATAGCCCAGTGAGGAAAGGAAATAAGGAAATAAATAGGAACTGAACAATACAATCGGGGATAAGCGACAGTTTCTAATAAAGCTTTCGTTTATAAATCTATTATTCTTATTATTATTATTACTAGCCAAGCTACAACCCTAGTTGGAAAAGCAAGATGCTATAAGCCCAAGGGTTCCAATAGGGAAAAATAGCCCAGTGAGGAAAGGAAATAAGGAAATAAATAAATGATGAGAATGAATTAACAATAAATCACTCTAAAAACAGTAACAACGTCAAAACAGATATGTCAAATATAAACTATTAACAACGTCAAAAACAGATATGTCATATATAAACTATAAAAAGACTCATGTCAGCCTATTAGGAACAAGTTTATTCTAGTTTTTTTTTATATAGTTAGGAACGGTCAACAGTCTGGTTGATTGCAGGTAATTGCGAAGGAACGGTCAACAGGCTGGTTGATTGCAGGTAATTGTGAAGGAACGGTCAACAGGCTGGTTGATTGCAGGTAATTGCGAAGGAACGGTCAACAGGCTGGTTGATTGCAGGTAATTGCGAAGGAACGGTCAACAGGCTGGTTGATTGCAGGTAATTGCGAAGGAACGGTCAACAGGCTGGTTGATTGCAGGTAATTGCGAAGGAACGGTCAACAGGCTGGTTGATTGCAGGTAATTGCGAAGGAACGGTCAACAGGCTGGTTGATTGCAGGTAATTGCGAAGGAACGGTCAACAGGCTGGTTGATTGCAGGTAATTGTGAAGGAACGGTCAACAGGCTGGTTGATTGCAGGTATTGCGAAGGAACGGTCACCAGGCTGGTTGATTGCAGGTAATTGTGAAGGAACAGTCAACAGGCTGGTTGATTGCAGGTAATTGCGAAGGAAGTTCGGTTCAACCTTAATTATCTAAGGGTAGGTTGATCATAGACCCCTTTCTGAGTGGGGATATCTTAACGTGGTGAAAGGGTTTGTGTATCGCCATGATCAGCAAAGCTGCACTAGTCAGGGACACCCATACTAGGTGGGTTTGCTATTAGCCATCCGACTTAAGTCTGCCACCATCACCAATCTGCATTGGCCAGCGTGATGATGAACAAATAAAGTTATTATATAGAATCATACAGGACGAAATTACGTATAAAAGAGTCGTGAATGAATGGCAATTTCGAGGCATCGTCTACTGATTCTACACCAATGATAAAGAAAAACATGACTACATTTATTAAGTATGTATTTACCGTA
>NC_090763.1:57081862-57095942 GCF_036898095.1 Palaemon carinicauda
ATGGCACAGTATTATCTTAAAACAGAAGGCAAATTTTCAGAAAAAATTACTTCGGATTCTGCCTGACAAATGTTTGCTCGCATCGCAGCTAGTTATCAAACTGAATATGTAATTATGTCAGAGGTCTGTCTGAGTTGGTATAACCATTTCTGGAGACATTCGATGCTCCCGCCAAGGGTGGAATATCTCTCCTTTGTTTATAAGATTACGATCCACGCTATCAATATTAGCCATATTCAATGCGAAATGAATGTAGAGAAAGGACGATCATACTTTTTGAAGTTAGGCAAAAATAAAGAGAAAGCTAATTTATTCAGAAGTTCAAACTTGCAGCATTTTTTTTTTTTTCTTTTTTTTGAATGATCTGACATGAGTCTCTTCATAGGTTATTTATGACATATCTAGTATAACGCTGTTACTGATTTGAAGATATTCTAAACTGTTTATTCTTTACTTATATATAGTTTATCTATTTCATTAACCCTTTTCCTCACTGAGCTATATTTCCCTGTTGGCGCCGTTGGGCTTATAACATCCTCATTTTCCATCTAGGGTTGTAACTTACCTAATAATAATAATAATAATAATAATAATAATAATAATAATAATAATAATAATAATGATGATGATTTTAAAGCGACCTTATTAATTCAGAAAAGGATATTACTCGGACAAAGAATAAAAAAATCACTGACGATTTATTTGAAGGATAATCAAACTCCTTAAAAAGGCAGAAATAGGTTGAGTGATAAATTTCTGGAGGTCATAAAAAGTGCCGTCCGAATTAAAAGGTAATTGACGTCGAGCTTCTAGTTATATATTAATACACTATGATACTGTTTTTACATACATACATACATACATACATACATACATACATACATACATACATTGGTGGGGGGAGGATTCAATGCACGTAGTTTATAAGCTTGATCAGATCTTACTTTGTCTAAGGAATGATATGGAATTAAGCTCTCTCTCTCTCTCTCTCTCTCTCTCCTCTCTCTCTCTCTCTCTCTCTCTCTCTCTCTCTCTCTCTCGATGTGACCCACATCTCCCGATCAAGTAAGCAGATCAATTAGGAACTCATTCATGGATTCCTGAAGATAGAACAAACAATTTTAGCTTTTCGGTCCCGAGAAATTAAAAGTCTTTCACTGGACTATGTTGCTTATGGAGATGTGGACCTTTTACTTTAAGTGGTGCTTTTCTGGTCTTATACAGCAGGGAACCCCCCTTCTCTACAGGACCTTCAGAGCCCTTTTAATCATATGCATTCTAAGGCATTCAGCATTTCCCACCACATGTTGCTCGCTTATTGTCAAATCCACATTATAGAAGAGACTATTGTCTCTCGTTCTCCTCCACTGGCCCCTTGGGTAAACCAAGTGTACTTCATGCGATACGAAACGAGAGAGAGAGAGAGAGAGAGAGAGAGAGAGAGAGAGAGAGAGAGAGAGAGAGAGAGAGAGAGATGAGAATCTGATGAAGTGTAAATTAAGTTACTTCTTATGGTAGCCTTTTCTTCTTCTTTTTTTTCTCCTCTCTTTCGGGGACTTCCTCTCCTGCATTACTTCAGACTAACTTGATTCAGTGGAAAATTCTTTTACTTTGGCCCTTTTCCCCGGGGCTTATCAGGTTTGCGGCTCCATAAAAAAGATACCTAAAAAAATGCAGCTATTTGAGGCCAGATAAGACATCATAAAAATGCTGAGGACGCCACGGTCAATAGGAAGGAATATAGACGAGGATGGAAGGAGGGAGGATTTGCAATATAAAACTGGATAGAGGGACGTAGGGGAAGAGAAGAAGAACGTAATAGAGTAGATAACGATACGAATTTCACGTTCATTATATGCTTGCGTGGTGAATGCATATAATTAAGAGTTATTATTATTATTATTATTATTATTATTTGCTAAGCTACAACCCTACTTGGAAAAGCAAGATGCTATAAGCCCAGGGGCCCCAACAGGGAAAATAGCCCAGTGAGGAAAGGAAACAAGGAAATATAGAATATTAACCCTGGATAGGTACGGTCCTCGGACACTCCTTTAAGGGTATACTCGGACGCGAACGACCCCGACGCCAAAAAAAATTCTTGAAAAATCAGTTTTTGCAGTAACCTCCTTTTTTCTTTTGCCAAAAAAAACTTCAATGAATGCTTAAAACAACTGTAAAGATAAATACTACTCATCTGCAGAAAAACTATTTATTATAAATATTTTAAAAAATTAAGTAGAAAAAAAAAAGACCTGACATAAAAATTCATAAAAAAAAAGTTTATACATATATACACAAATCCTTTTAGGAATTGATTCTTGAATGTTTAGGACACATCTTGATGTATTTTGGATGAAGTCAGACCCATGGAGGTGAAGATCTGAAATGAGAAAAAAAGGGTAACTTTTTTTGGCCAAAAAAAATTGTCCAAATTTCATGAATTTTTTTGGGTACCCAAATGAAATAGGAAGTGGCTAATTTTTTTAGGGAATAAACATATGTTATCCTAAAATAGAAATATGTAAAAAAATCTTCATTATTTTGTAAATTACATTTATATCAGGGGCCATATCTAAAGGTAATTTTTTGAGTACTTGGAAATTTCGTAAAAAAATACATATATTTATTATATAATATGATATTTATGCAGGTAAAAATATACCAAAATATCACAAATTCTATAGGGAACAAGAATATATATAGATAGGGCAGCTTACGCTTCGGATATGTCCACAAAATGGCCGCCAACCACACTGACTCAGACTCCCTAATCTGCCACTTGAAATGTAGGAAGGGTATGTCAATTTCAAGGTGTTATTTACTAATCTAATTAATATTGGATATGCATAAAAATTGTATGGTGGGTTGCTGGATAATTGTCGATTATTTTACGTTTATAAAATTAAAATTCTAACCCAAAAAATTTTTTTAGAAGGGAAATAAAATCGAAAAAAAAAATGTAAAACAATATTTTAGCTAAAAAAATTTGATGATATTCAATCAAAAAAAAAGTAAACAAAATTTTCCGACAAATAAACATCTAGAGGAATCATTACTCTGTGATAGTTCCTTAGTACGTAGTAATTTTGAAAGAATTGGGAAAAAACGAAAAAATGGCAATCACCGGAAAATCGAACACATACCTATATATACGCCATATCTGGCTAAAAAAAAGATAGGCATGGGTAGCCAGATCATCTAGAAACACTTTCCAACACTATAAAAATATAAGTTTTGCGACACTACTTGCCAATTCCTTACGGTAACATGACTAAGCAAAAAAATGCAAAACAAATAAAAAGGGGCACTCGTGGAAAAATGGCCATTCTAATATACGGCATTTCAGAAAAAAAAAATTTCAGCCACGTGCTAGGCAAACCATCAAGGCATATTTTCCGACAAATAAACATATAAATGAAATATTACTCTGTGATAGTTCCTTAGTACGTAGTAATTTTGAAAGAAATGGGAAAAAACGAAAAAATGGCAATAACAGGAAAATCGAACACATACTTATATATACGCCATATCTGGCTAAAAAAAAAATAGGCATGGGTAGCCAGATCATCTAGAAACACTTTCCAACACTATAAAAATATAAGTTTTGCGACACTACTTGCCAATTCCTTACGGTAACATGACTAAGCAAAAAAATGCAAAACAAATAAAAAGGGGCACTCGCGGAAAAATGCCCAACATTCTAATATACGGCATCTCAGATAAAAAAAAAAGACATGCACGTGTTAGCCCAACCATCAAGGCACACTTTCTAACACATAAACATGAAAAAAAAATCAATAATATACGGCAATTCCTTACTACGTAGTAAATTTTTACAAATATTGAAAAAAAAACAGAAATTGGCAACCGCAGTTAAATACCCAATATACCAATAACTACGTCGTATCTGACAAAAACAAAATCACGCATGGGTAGCCAGATCATCTAGACACACTTTCCAACATTAAAAAAGCAAAAGTTTTACGACACTATTTCGCAATATCTTACGGAAAAATGACTTGGCAAAAAAATTTAAAAAAAATTAAAAAGGGACACTCGCGGTAAAATGCCCGACATTCTAATATACGACATCTCAGATAAAAAAAAAGACATGCACGTGTTAGCCCAACCATCAAGGCACACTTTCTAACACATAAACATGAAAAAAAAATGAATAATATACGGCAATTCCTTACTACGTAGTAATTTTTACAAATATTGAAAAAAAAAACAGAAATTGGTAACCGCAGTTAAATACCCAATATACCAATAACTACGTCGTATCTGACAAAAACAAAGTCATGCATGGGTAGCCAGATCATCTAGACACAATTTCCAACACTAAACAAGCAAAAGTTTTACGACACTATTTGGCAATATCTTACGGAAAAATGACTTGGCAAAAAAATGAAAAAAAATGAAAAAGGGGCACTCGCGGTAAAATGGTCCTCGTGGTGATGAACGACATTTTAACTAAAAAAAAAAACATGCACATGGTAGCCAAACAATCCACCAAGACTTTCCACAACTGATAACCTATACAAGTTGCACCATTCTACGACAATTTCATAATACGTAATAACTTTGATAATTATGCAAACTACCTCAGAAGGGTAAACTCGGACGCGAACGACCCCGATGCGTCTCAGAAATCGGGGAAGGAGTACAGCTACAGCAATGCACATCTGGACACTACTAGAGCGTGTAGGGGAGACACCTCCTGCAGGTCGATCACCCACAAATTCAGTCACAGGGGTGAGTCACGTGAGAAAAACCTGTTTTTTTTGACGCTCGGGGTCGCAAACGACCCACCGTACCTATCCAGGGTTAAGAACAGTAACAACATTGAAATAGATATTTCCTTTATAAACAATAAAAACTTTAACAAAACAAGAGGAAGAGAAATTAGATAGAATAGGATGCTTAATTAACTGACTGACATCAATCTGGCACTCAGAAAAATAATATCAATTGATTTAAAGGCCGATCATGAATGGTAGAGGTAAGGGACAGTGACGATGCCCTAGCTAGCAAGACAATGCCCTTGATTCTAGGGCTCAAGTCCCATCTCCAATCATGCTAAAACCAGGGAGGGCCAGGCAATGGCTGTTGATGACTCAGCAGGTAGATCTATAGGCTCCCCCAAAGCCCTCATCCCTAGCTCACAAGGATGATGAGGTTGCAGACACTACTAGAAACTGTGACGGGCCGAGAGAAGGTTGTAACTCAAAGGCAGGTTGAAAGCAACTGAGTAATTTATTATAGAACACTCTCCTTTATATACAAAACCTCAAGGCAACAGGAAATTTCATGTTCGAAAAACAGACAATGTTACAGAGGAAAAACGCAGACATGTTTATTCTGGTTCTTTTTAGTGCGAGGGAAGAGCGAAGATACAAGCATAATAGGCTATATACAAAAGGAATTATGTACGATCGTGTGACACACGGTTGGTACAAAACTATCAAGTTTGAGGGGGTCCCAAACTTCCGTCCTGCAGAATACCAGGCAGGTACGTTTCTAATATTTGCTAACAGTAAATATTCACTAATTGATAAAAGAGGATTCGCACAGCTTCCAAAACCTAGTGGAAACATCAGAGACCCGCAATATGTGGATCTAGAGTTTGCACTGCTCTCATGGGTGATAGTTTTTATTAGTGCCTATAATCTTTCCGTCCATTTCAGCTAAGCGTTTGAGGTGTAATGAAACCTCAGCAGCCATTGCCTTGTCCTCCTTGGTCTTAGCGTGGGTGAATGAACTTTAAATTTTTAAATTTTTTTTTTCAAGTCTAGCTGATCATGGGAGTTAGGGAATCTTGAAAGACCTTTGAATTATATTTGGTTAACGGTAATCTACCATTAGACTTCTCAACTCTATTCGTCAAACGTATGTATTGAGGCTCCAACTTCTTTTATGGCCCTTTTTTTTGGGGGGGGGGAAGAGGGTGTTGGTAGTTAGTAGTATCCTTGACTCTTATAGGAGGGTCCTGGGTTCAATCAGTTGGTCAGTCGGAATACTATAAGTAAATTTGTCAGGGCTGAAATGACATACTCTCTTAAAAATGGCAAAGAAAATGATAAAAATACCACATTCAGGTAATCAATCAGTGCGGATAGACTATCAAATATTTAGGTCAAGAAAGAAATTAATAAATATAGGTGCCTTAAGGATATAATAAAAAATTTAGCATTCTATTTTATAGTTTGCATAAATATTATCATTATCATTATTGTATAAAAACCAGAATGCTACAATCCCAATAGTTACAATATGGAAACTACTGTATATCAATGCAGATAAGGGGGTAAAGCAGTAAAGAATAACAACAACAACAACAACCACAACAAATGCAGCTGTTTCCAGTCCACTGCAGGACAAAGGCCTCAGACATGTCCTTGTTTATGTCTATGGTTTGACCATTTTCATCACCAAGCTGACTAGTGTGGATTGATGATGGTGGGAGATTTTTCTCTAATTGCTCACAGCAATCTATAGTCAAGTAAGAGTAATCCTGACAAGGACAGCTTTGTTGATCATGGAGAAACACAAACTATTTCACCAGGTTAAGGTATCCCCATTCAAGATGATAAAATACCCTTTATAATTAAAAAAAAAAAAAAAAAAGCAAGAAAACCAAATGAAATTAAACATCAAATAAAAAAAAAAAAAACAAGAAAACCAAATGAAATTAAACATCAAATAAAATATAAAAAGAAAAAAAACAATAATACAAAAATTGCTCTTGGTTTGGTTCACCTTAATCGATGACACTAAAATAGTTAAAACGCAAACAGCAAATGATTATTATTATTATTATTATCATTATTATTATTATTATTATTATTATTATCAAAGCTACAACTCTAGTTGGAAAAGCAAGATGCTATAAGCCCAGGGGCTCCAATAGGGAAAAATAGCCCAGTGAGGAAAGGAAATAAGGAAATAAATAAATGAAGAGAATAAATTAACAATAAATCATTCTAAAAAAAAAGTAACGTCACTGTCGTTGTATTGATAAGCGATGTTTTTTATCAAGTTTAGATTTGATGTTTATCTATAAAAAATCTGTTATTCGAGGCCAGATAAGATAAAATAAAAAGGATATTTTAACAATGTTAAGAAAGTTTGATATTGGAATTACTTCGACAATAAACTTATTGGAAATGTCGGTGAATATTTCTGTAATTCTCAGGATCATTAACTCTCGAAAAATTGAAATAACTTTCTAATGATCAATTTTGCATAATATCCTACTTTCTTGAACACATTATTATTATTATTATTATTATTATTATTATTATTATTATTATTATTATTATTATTATTATTATTATCTAAGCTACAACCCTAGTTGGAAAAGCAGGATGCTATAAGCCCAAGGGCTCCAACAGGGAAAATAGCCCAGTGAGGAAAGGAAACGAGGAAACAGATAGAATGGAGTGCCTGAATGCACCCTCAAGCCAGAGTGGAACTCAATATGCATAGCTGTAAAATTTCGTGTTTTCAACCAAGGACTGCAAAATAGAATCTCTTCCTCCAGAGAAGTCATACGAAAATGCTGTTTTTTACTAAGGCACCGGATTTGCTTTATATTCTCCTCGAAGACTCGAGTACGGAAATCCTTTTTACGGAAAAGTAATCCCGTAATCCCCGAACCCTAAAAGATATATTTATAAGCCGAGCGTAAATCACCGGGAAACACTTAACTTTTCCAATAGATGGCGTGGAAGGGCTGGGTAGCATATATATGTCTGCATTTGCCTGCAAAGATCGATGGAATCTCTCACCGAGATTTTAGCCTCGGGCCTTGATGTTCCAGGGGAACCTACCTCGAATTTTTTTTTCCAATTTTTTTTTTCCGATTTTTTTTTTTTTTTTGCTATTGTTGAAAAAAAAAACGTATTCTTATGTGAATATCTATTATTCCATGCAAAGTTAACTTGAATGATTTCATGAAATGAGACGAATGTTAGGCTAAGAAATTGAGAAAAATTAACCCTTTTAGCCCCAATGGACGTACTGGTACGTTTCACAAAACTCATCCCTTTACCCCCATGGATGTACCGGTACGTCCTTGCAAAAAAACTGCTATTTACATTTTTTTTTGCATGTTTTTGATAACTTTATAAGAAACTTCAGGCATTTTCCAAAAGAATGAGACCAACCAGACCTCTCTACGACGACAACTAAGGCTGTTAGAGCAATTTAAAAAAAAATATATTGCAAAATGTGCTTGAAAAAAAAAAAAACACCTGTGGGTTAAGGGTTGGAAAGTTCAAATAGCTTGGGTGTAAAAGGGTTAAGACATCTAGCCACTCAATGTGATGCTAATGTCCTATCGTACTGAAAGCGCTTTAAGATCAATGTTAAAAACTGACGTTTCTCTTGTGGGATTTGATTATTAAAATGCGGTTTACTTATCTTGTTTGAAAAACTAATTATTCTTGATGACTACTGTCACACTCAGACTCTTCTTTTATACATTTTTTGTTTTTAATTAAGCCCGATATGAATAAAATGTGTTGGTATGAATTAGCAACGAATTATTTCTGCAAACAGAAATGACTATAAAATTGGTAGAAAAAGAAACTGTAGCAAATATTGCTTTCCAAAATTTGCAAGGTCAGCAATATTTTCCTAAAAGTAATGCTAATCCACCTCAAGTAAAACATGATTTTTATAATGAAAAATAGCACATCTAATGTACGTTTACAGTTGTACATAAAAATACACAATAATGAGGATTGCAAGACGATATATTCAAATGAAGGAATCATTTATAATAATGGCCATCCAAGAAAATGCATTATCTGATCATAGTAGTAGTCAGTTAGAAATAAGATATAATAATTTAACAATAACTCTCTCTCTCTCTCTCTCTCTCTCTCTCTCTGTTAAACAATCCTTGTATTGTGAGCACCAGGAATATTTCTCTCTCTCTCTCTCTCTCTCTCTCTCTCTCTCAGTTAAAGAAGCATTGCAGTGCGATATGCGTATCAGGAATATTTTACTCTCTCTCTCTCTCTCTCTCTCTCTCTCTCTCTGTTAAAGAAGCATTGCAGTGCGATATGCGTATCAGGAATATTTTACTCTCTCTCTCTCTCTCTCTCTCTCTCTCTCTCTCTCTCTTTATCTATCTTAATAAACATCAATACGAGAATAACCTGAGAGATATTAGCAAGCCTCTTAACAATAAATGAAACCGTTCCTAGTCCACAGCAGGATAAAGGCCTCAGACATATCATTTCACGTCTGGGGTTTGGCCAGTTTTCATAACCACGCTGGCCAGTGCGGATTGGTGATGGTCGGGGATTTCGTCTGATCGCTCATAGCAAACCAACCTAGTATGGGCCACCCTGACTATAGTGCATTTCTTTTAGCGAGGCAGATTTGCACCGACTCGCAACGGTGCCCTTTTAGCTGGGAAAAGTTTCCTGATCGCTGATTGGTTAGAATTATCTTGTCCAACCAATCAGCGATCAGGAAACTTTTCCGAGTTAAAAGGGCACCGCTGCGAGTCGGTGCAAGTATGCCTCGTTAAAAGAAATGGACTATAGTACAGCTTTGTTGACCATGGTGATACACAAACCCTTTCACCACGTTAAGGTATCCCCACTCAGAAATAGATTAATGGATAAATAGATTAATAAATGAAAATATCTTAAAAATCAGTGTCACTCAATACCAGTCTTTTTTACACAAAGCTCTTAACTCTAATAACAATAATGAAAAATAAAGATAATTAATCTCGCAATAGCCGATAAATATTTTTTTTGTTGAAAATTATTCTTCACAACTTTTCCGCGTTTAAATCATAACTAACCTCATTGACAGCCTATTTTTTTCGGTATTCTAAAACCCCTGCATTGTATTTTGTGCATTAAATCTATTCTTTTAAAAAGTTAATCGTGAACATAAAATCGCCTAGTTACGCCGAAGCTCAGGTAAACAATTATTGTATTGAGATATGCGTAACAGGAAAATTTTAGCCTCTCTCTCTCTCTCTCTCTCTCTCTCTCTCTCTCTCAGTTAAACAAGCACTGAAGTGTGATATGCGTATCAGGAATATTTTACTCTCTCTCTCTCTCTCTCTCTCTCTCTCTCTCTCAGTTAAACAAGCATTGAAGTGTGATATGCGTATCAGGAATATTTTACTCTCTCTCTCTCTCTCTCTCTCTCTCTCTCTCTGTCAAACAATCATTGTATTGTAAGTACCAGGAATATCTCTCTCTCTCTCTCTCTCTCTCTCTCTCTCTCAGTTAAACAAGCATTGTAGTGTGATATGCTTATCAGGAATATTTTAGTCTCTCTCTCTCTCTCTCTCTCTCTCTCTCTCTCTCTCTCTTAATAAACATCAATACGAGACTAACCTGAGAGATATTAGCAAGCCTGTTAACATGCAAATCGTACAAGTTTATAGCCTTCCATTTTACATAAAGCATAAAAAGTTATCGGTATTCAAAGGTCATAAAGAGATCAGCGGTAATCCCTGGAGATCGTAATTTTAAATATTCTACAATAATATTCATTCCACTGCATCCCAACTGCCATTCCAATTATCATAGCCTGGTTGGAAGAGGAAGCGTTATTATTTATTATTATTATTATTATTATTATTATTACAAGCTAAGCTACATCTCTAGTTAGAAAAGCAGGATGATGTAAGCTCAAGGGCTCCAACAGGGAAAAATAGCCAAGAAAGGAAAGGAAATAAGGAAATAAATAAACAACTAGAGATAGTAATGAACAATGATAATAAAATATGTTGAAGCAATATCAACATTAAATTGGACATTTCATATATAAACTATAAAAACGTTAAAAAACAAACGGAAGAGAAACACGATAGATTAGTGTGCCCGAGTGCACCTTCAAGCAAGAAAAAACTACAAAGGGTTTAATATCTGTATTTATGTGTAATTTCATATTCCTTTCTGCTCTGTGAATACTCGTATATTCGCGTTTATATATGGCGTTGAAGTTGAGTGTCTAAAGGGCCTTTATACATTCCGTTTGGCAAACTACTCACTAAGCCGTAGATGTCAATCATTACGCATTAAAGAATCAATGAAAGATTCACATGTATTTGGACCAGAAGATATTATTATTATTATTATTATTATTATTATTATTATTATTATTATTATTAATTGCTAAGCTAGAACCCTAGTTGGATAAGCAGGATGCTATAAGCCCAGGGGCCCCAACAGGGAAAATAGCCCAGTGAGGAAAGGAAACAAGGGAAAATAAAATATTTCAAAAGCAGTAACAACATTCAAAAAAATATTTCCTAAATAAACTATAAATATTTTAACAAAACAAGAGGAAGAGAAATTAGATAGAATAGTGTGCCCGAGTGTACCCTCAAGCAAGAGAACTCTAACTTAAGACAGTGGAAGACCATGGTACAGAGGCTATGACACTACCCAAGACTAGAGAACAATGGTTTGATTTTGGAGTGTCCTTCTCTTAGAAGAGCTGCTTACCATAGCTAAAGAGTCTCTTCTACCCTTACCAAGAGGAGAGTAGCCATTGAACAATTACAGTGCAGTAGTTAACCTCTTGGGTGAAGAAGAATTGTTTATTAATCACTGTGTTGTCAGGTGTATGAGGACAGAGGAGAATATGTAAAGAATAGGCCAGACTATTCGGTGTCTGTGTAGGCGAAGGGAAAGAACCGTAACCAGAAAGAAGGATTCAATGTAGTACTGTCTGGCCAGTCATAGGACCCTATAACTCTCTAGCGGTAGTATCTTAACGGGCGGCTCGTGCCCTGGCCAACCTACTACCTAAGATAATCATGTTTTAGTGGTTGACCACGCTGAAAAGCTCCCCAGAGTTGTCAGAAGTAGATCAAATGCCTTCTGTAGATCACTTACAACAACAACAACAACAATAACAACAACAACAACAACAACAACAATAACAACAACAACAACAAATGCACCCGTTTCTAGTCCACTGCAGGACGCATGCGTATGTCAAATCATGCCTAAGGCTTGGCCAGTATTTATCACCACGCTGGTCAGTACGGATTGGTGATGGTGGGAAATTTTTGTCTGATAGCTCACAGCAAACCAACCTAGTATGAACGTCCCTGACTAGTACAGCTTTGCTGATCATGCCAATACACATGTAGGGGTAGATCACCTATATCACATTACATCTTTGATATATGGTGATTGTATTATGAATGAAATGAATGAAAATTTTTAGTCTTTCTCATAGTGCGTCTTGTTACTTGAACGAATCTTCCATTGATTGTAATTTATCTTTGGCCAGAGAGTACTACATTGTATCCCCCCTCTGGTTACGGCTCATTTTTTCTTGGCCTACACATACACCGAATAGTCTGGCCTATTCTTTACGTAATCTCTTCTTTCCCCATACACCTGACAACACTGAGATAACCGAAAAAAATCTTCTTCACTCAAGGGTTAACAAGTGCACTGTAATTATTCAATGGCTACTTTGCTCTTGGTAAGAGTAGAAGAAACTATATGGTAAGCAGCTCTTCTAAGAGGACACTTTAAAATCTAAGCATTGTTCTCTAATCTTGGGTAGTGCCATAGCCCCTGTATTATGGACTTCCACTTTCTTGGGTTAGAATTATCTTTCTTGAGGGAACATTAAGGCACTCTTTTCTATCTGTTTCTTATTTCCTTTCCTCCCTGGGCTATTTTCTCTGTTGGAGCCCTTGAGTTTATAGCGTTTTGCTTTTCCAACTAGGAATGTAGTTTAACTAATAATAATAATAATAATAATAATAATAATAATAATAGTTCCGACTTGAATATACATTTTCTTAATAAAAACAATGTAATGACTTTCCAGACAAATATTATTTATGAAGCAATGGCTGAAGACTACCAACAACATTATGAAATTATTCACTGAGGATTACCAGACTTTGAGCAATTTCTGCTTTTATTTAAACAAGCAAAGCAGGAAAGGCGACAAAGCGTTTAACACAGTTATACACACGCACACACACACATATAAATATATATATACATATATACATATATATATATATATATATACATACATACATATATATACAGTATATATATATATATATATATATATACATATATATGCAGTTATATATATATATATATATATATATATATATATATATATACACATATATATGCAGTGTGTGTATATATATATATATATATATACATATATACATATATATACAGTATATATACAGTATATATATATATATATATATACAAACAAATAAATGTTATACTACTGATGTATTTTGTTAAGTTAGAGATCTATGTTTCACATTTGGATACATTTATTGACATTGCTAAATTTTTAATTTAAATAATTTCTCGTTTTCATGTACAAAATCAAGAATGATAGCAAAAGTAATAACATTGATAATAATGCAGTTACTACTACTACTACTACTACTACTACTACTACTACTACTACTACTACTACTACTACCACAACAACAACAATAATAATAATAATAATAATAATAATAATAATAATAATAATAATGATAATAATATTGATGACTAAGCTTTGATTCATTCCTCGTTGGTGTAAAATTAGTTATAATTCATACGAGTGGAAAATGGAAAAAGAAAAGCCTAACAAGCCTAAGATATTTGCATCAGTTTTGATACGAGATCAGACCAGGAATTGAGAAATAAATTGTATTCTCGACATTTTTCCACTTCAATCATATTTTGCATTTCATTCTTGCTTTGCAATGTTTCAGTTTTTGCATGAAAGCATACAGCTTCGGTGTTATGCGTCCAATTAAATAATATAAAACTAATTATAAACTATTTTATATTAGGTAACGTGATCTAAGGAAGCCTAAATACTGTTTTCTTAATTGTAATTTGGGAGGGCAGATCAAAATTCTGGTGCATGATATTATTTGGTAACTGTTAATAATCATAACTGAAATGGCAATTAATAATTTTTTTAAAGGTTTTAAAGGTTTAAAGATCGCTCATGAAAGGCAGACGCAAGGGACAGTGACAAGGCCCTACAGACTGATCATATATGCATATGATCAGCGCCCAAGCCCACTCTACAC
>NC_090763.1:57096442-57108942 GCF_036898095.1 Palaemon carinicauda
CACCCAAGCTATGGCAAGGGATCGCCAGGCAATGGCTGCTGATGACTCAGCAGGTAGAATTAAAGGCACCCCCCCCCCGCAAACCTCTCATTCTTAGTTCCCAAGGTGAGGTTGCAGACACTACAAGTAACTATCGAGTTTTAAAGGGTCTCGAACCCCAGTCTAGCAGATCGCTAGGTAGTGACATTTCCATTAGGTTACTACACCTTTTTAAAGAACTTTTTTTTTCCCCTTTAAATGTTAGTATCTATGGTATTATCGTAGACACCCGCTAGTTATTCATTACTGTCTAAATCAGTAGTTTCTCTGAATATTGTCGTTCATTCTTACATTCAGTATGTTCAAACACACACATACACACACACATATACATACAGTATATATATATATATATATATATATATATATACATATACACACACACACACATATATATATATATATATATATATATATATATATATATATATATATATATATATATTTATATATATATATATATATATATATGTGTGTGTGTGTGTGTGTGTGTGTGTGTTCGTTTTTATTTTGTATTCAATACAACGTAATTGGCTTCGGATTGTGGTCTCAATGGGACACTTTAAACTAACAAGCTGTTATAGGCAGTGAACGTAAGCAGTAATACCTTGTGAGTATATACGCTGGGGATGAGAAGGTCATTTACCGCTGAATTGGAATAGGGGAAATCTAGCGGTTGCGCCACGAGTTAAAGATGAACGGGGATGGAGATAACGAGAAGGAAGAGAGAAAAAGAATGGAGCTAAAATAATTGGCTAGGGGGGTCCAAGGGGAACTTCAAAGAGCCTACAGTGCTCCGCGTGAGATGCATTTTGGTGAGGAAACGGCAGCTTTTAGAGGTTGGGGAAGCTCCACGTACTCCAGTTTGCTCAAACTTTGCTCGTAAATTCTTCTTCTAACCTGGAATCTGTTGGGTGGGAGTTCGAGACCCGCTCATGCTTGATAGTTTCATGTAGTTTCTGTCTCCTCGCCATCCTTGTGAGCCCATAGGTCTACCCGCTGAGTCATCAGTAGCCATTACCTGGCCTTTCCTGGTCCTAGCTTAATGGTTAGGGAACTTGGGCCCTGATTATATGAATATAAGGTCAGGCTCTAGGGCCTCTGCCATTCACGTGTGACCTTTAAACCTTTATACTTTTAAACACGCATAACATTCAATATATCTGATCGCGATTTCGACATTTGATGCATTTGCATTACGCCACGTCGGTGTTGGATGCTGGCATGTTGATCTAACAAATATAACTGAAATCTATAGTCTATTTCTTTTAGCGATGCAGATTTGCACCGACTCGCAGCGGTGCCCTTTTAGCTCAGAAAAGTTTCCTGATCGCTGATTGGTTGGACGAGATAATTCTAACCAATCAGCGATCAGGAAACTTTTCCGAGCTAAAAGGGCACCGCTGCGAGTCTGTTTAGCTCAGAAAAGTTTCCTGATCGCTGATTGGTTGGACGAGATCATTCTAACCAATCAGCGATCAGGAAACTTTTCCGAGCTACCAGGGCACCGCTGCGAGTCGGTGCAAATCTGCCTCGCTAAAAGAAATGGACTGTAGTTATTATTGTTATGGAAATGACTGTCCCAAAAAGAAGAGAGAGAGAAAACAATAACGCTCGTAGACTTCAGTCATGAGGAAACAATTGTGGGGTCCAAATGACCGATGGAATTTATAAATTCTTCCGACTCAGATGCACACGTCAGGAAATTTTGGAATCAAATTCCTTTTCTTTATTTCCAGCAAAATTACTTCATTTATATTCATATTTTCATATTCGACCAACCAACTCTCGTGTGCGTATGTATGTAGATTTGCTATAGTTCTCCTCCTTTAAAAATACAAGGCCATTTATCACTTCATGCAAATAGATGAATTTTGATAAAACAAATGACTGCAGCATTCTATTTCCTTTCCTCACTGGGCTATTTTTCCCTGTTGGAGCCCTTGGGCTTATAGCATCTTGCTTTACCAACTAGGGTTGTAGCTTGACTAGTAATAATAATAATAATAATAATAATAATAATAATAATAAAAAGACATATTGCATAGTTGTTACCCAATAAAGCATACAAATAATCCGAGGAATTTTTATGACTGTCACTTGGGGATACCTTGGCGTGGTGAAAGGGTTTGTGTATCGCCATGGTCAGCAAAAGAGTACTAGTCAGGGCCAACCATACTAGGTTGGTTTGCTTGGGTGATGAAACGGCCAAAACCCAGCCATGACCAAGACATGTCTGGGGCCTGTGTCCTATAGTGAACTAGAAACTGTTGCATTTGTTGTTGTTATGTATATATATATATATATATATATATATATATATATATACATATATATATATATATGTATATATATGCATATATATATATATCTGTATATATGTATATATATGCAGAGATATATATATATATATATATATATATATATATATATATATATATATATATATATATACACTTCCTGTTTGTAACGAAGCTGATATATATATATGTGTATATATATATATATATATATATATATATATACTGTATATATATATATATATATATATATATATATATATATATCTATATATATATATATATATATATACTGTGTATATATATATGTATATATATATATATATATATATATATATATATATATATACTGTGTATATATATATGTATATATATATATATATATATGTACTGTATATATATATATATATATATATATATATATCTATATATATACATATATATATATATATATATATATATATATATATATATATAAATATACACTTTCTGTTCTTAACGACACTGATTTTGTGCCATTTCCTAATTTAATCAAATGTGAAACTAAATGGTTGAAATGCTTCGCAGTATGTTGAAAAACAAAAAATCAGAAATGAAAAACCCGTATCATTTATTCATATATTAATAATTCTGTTGCAATATTGAAGTGATTAATTCAAATTAAATTCATATATAAATGAAATGATGATGACTGTAATTTCATATTTTTTACAGCATGAACAGATCTAATATTTCTTTTTATCAATGCAGTTTGATTTAGTGTTTTCGTGTATTGGGAGTTTAGATGAAAAATTCAAATCAAATATCAAAATTGAATTTAATGATGATAATAGTAATAATGATGATGATGATGATGATTGTTATTATTATCATTATTATTGTTATTATTATTATTATTATTATTATTATTATTTTGACAATAGCAATGAAGATAATGTCGAAAATCATGATAATCAAAACAACAACAACAACAACAACAACAACAACAATAATAATAGTAATAATAATAATAATAATAATAATAATAATAATAATAATAATAACAATAATAATAATAATAATAATAATAATAATAATAATAATAATAATAATAATAACAATAATAATAATAATAATAATAATAATGATAATAATAATAATAATAATATCGGTATATCGATAAGCAGATTACTGACATCTTTCAAACACTAAGGCTAAATGTAATGTTGTCTAATAAGGCCTTTATCGTTTGTATCTTTTTTTTGGTTCTATTATTTTCCTCTTGTATATTTATGCCCGTTTATTATTATTATTATTATTATTATTATTATTATTATTATTATTATTATTATTATTATTATTATTATTACAAGCTAAGTTACAACCATAGTTGGAAAAGCATGATGTCATAAACCCATGGGCTCCAACAGGAAAAACTAGCTCAATGATCAAAGGAAAAAAGGAAATAAAAAACTACAATAGTAGTAAAAATGTATAGTCAATAAAAAAAAAAAAAAAAAAAAAAAAAAAAAAAAAAAAAAAAAAAAACTTAAGCTTTTGATAGTCGCTCAGGTCGGCAGAAACCAGAGATATCTTCACACAATGTTTTAACGATCGACAATATAAAGTTCAGACCCCAAGTTCCTAAGTTCCCTCTACACCCAAGCTAGGACCGGGGGAAATCAGGCAGTGTCTGCTGAGTGTTCATTAGACAAATCTATATCCCCTAAACACGCCGACCCTAATTGGTACTGTTAAAAAAAAAAAAAAAAAAAAAAAAAAAAACTATTTCAATAAAATACAGGCGACCGTAATTTTTACCTTACTTTGTTATTATCTTTTAAGGGTTGGTGACCGTAATATCACCCCTTAACGTCAATATCTCTTTTAAAACGGTAAATGCCTGGCAACATTTATCCCAGGATTTTTACCGTTTCTTACGGCAAATTTTGAAGTGTATGCTAAGGGCGTGTTCACCAATGAAATCAACCATACCGTGAATACGGTGGAGTTTCTTCAAGCAGACCACATTTAATGATGAAAATGTTTTTTAAATATATCGCAGCTGGCGTTCTCTCCCGACTGATTTTACCTTCGCATCCAAGTGCTTGGCGTAGAATTGTGAAGGGCGAGGCGTCTCCCAATCTCTGGAGGTCGCATCTGGAGTAAAAATAGGCGATATCATTATTTCGTCCCATGCCAGTCCACTCGAGTTGTCTTCAAGAGACGTCGATTGTTCAGGGTAGCGAGAATGGATCCGCTTGTTTCCAGGAAGCAGCGTTAGACAATGAACATAGTCTTCCAGTGGATGCGGAAGGAACGAGTATCTCGAATTTTTACCTGCAAGGAATGTTCGAAGAATATTCGTAGATTCTGTTCGTGGTGTGGATGAATTTTGCTAATACGCATATTGATTTTGATCCCCTTATAAAAAGTTTGATAAACAATTACATAGGAGCTGTGATTTCGATGATAAATCAACCTAAACAAAGTCATTATGAGTATTCTGATAGTATGTTTACGAGAGTAATAGTAACCGGGTAAAAGTGACGTTAGAGAAGCAATATTCATAATTTTCAATCAATAAATTATATATGCAACAGAAATGAGTAAAAATTCACAATTTTTTTTTCTTTTAATTTTCTTAAACAGTACGCTTCAAAAGCAAGTAGATAAGCAATTTCAGCCATCTTTCTACATCGTTGTTGTGTTCAACCACTTCACCTGATTATCCCGGCATAAATCAGCCCATTTTCACTAAAGCAGCAAATACAGACGATCAAAGGAGACGAGAGGTCATAGTTTACCTAGTTAATTACTCTTGGCGTTACCCTGCTGCCTACCGCTGGATGATTTTGTTTACCAACTTAATTTGCCAACCTCCTTTTGAGTTGCCATGTATTTCCTATCCACTCACCTTACTAAAAATGTATTTCTAGGCTATTTTGTTCGTCATTCATTATAAGAATATTACATTGAATCAAGATAAATAAATATTTCTTTCGAAGGGGCTATGGTGGTGAAAATTCCTGCCTAGCCATCTAATTCTGGAACTCAAGAAGAAAGTCGGTTCTGTATTCGGAAAGTGGGCGTGTTAGGATAAAAAAAAAAACATTCCCAAGTCAAGCCAGTAATTTCTATGCTTGCCATAGATCATACGGGAACCAAAATATAATTAAAGAATTGATTAATATCAATTTACAAACAGATTCAATGAGGAAAAAAAAATATATATATACATATGTGTGTATATATATATGTATATACATATATATATATATATATATATATATATATATATATATATATATATATATATATACTGTATATATATGTGTATGTATACATACATACATATATATACATATATATATATATATATATATATATATATATATATAAACATATATATATGTATATATATATACATATATATATATATATATATATATATATATATATATATATATATATATATATATATATATATATATATATATATATATATCAATGAAACCCAAAAAAGTACTTGAAACCTCATGTTTCTTATTCAGTGTGGTGTTTGAATGTCACTCAACGTAAATGAGGAGGAGGACATTTTTATCAAAATTGTGTGACATTTATTCTATAACCGAAATTAATTAGATGAGTAAGGTTCCGAAACCTGTTGGTGGTTTTTCAATAAAAGGACACATTACAATTGTATTATGGGATTCATAATACACTTGCAATTCTGCTACGCTTGATATGTGCCGTGTAAAGCAAAAGTGAGTTATTTCTATCTATTCCTTCATAATTGACAGAATGGCAATGACAGATGAAATAAATAACTGTCAAGTAGTGAACGATCTCGAATGATAACAGAATACTAATAAGACACCATAATAGCTTCAGGTTTGACACGATAAACAATCAATTTCTTTATATAATCTATGACATTTTTATTTTGAGCTGACCGGAACTAATCGAGATTGGCCAAAGCTCATGGTGCTTACCAATCATCAAAGGTTTTAATCCAAATCAATCAGTTAATCAGATAGGCGGAAGTTTCTGATGATCACCAGCTATCAAAGTTATCAACTGAAATCAATCAGCCAATCAGATTGACGGAAAATCATGGTACTCATCAACCCTCCAAACTTTTGATTTAAATTAATTAGACAAGGGAGCTCATGATACGCAACAATGATCAAAGTTTTCGATTTGAATTAATCAACATATCATATTTACCAAGCACAGGAGGCTCCCCAACCACCAAAGGCTTCAACTGAAATCAATCAGCTAATCAGATTGGCCAAGCTCAGGATGCTTACCAACCATCAAATGCTTCAATTCAAATCAATCAGCTAATCAGATTGGCCAAGCTTAGGATGTTCGCCGATCATAGAAGGTTTCAATTCAAATCAATTAACCCATGAGATTGGAGGAGGCTCATGCTGATCACTAGCAATCAAAGCTTTCAATTCACCAACCATCAACTGTTTCCGTTAAAATCAATCACTCAATCACATTAGCCAAGCTCAGGACAGGATGCTCACCTACCGTAAAAGGTTTCGACTGAAATCATCACCCAATCAGATTAGCCAAGCTCAGGGCAGAATGGTCACCAACCGTCAAAGGTTTCAACTGAAATCATCAGCTAATCAGATTAACAAAGCTCAGGACAGGATGCTCACCAACTGTAAAAGGTTTCAAATGATTTCATCAGCCAATCAGATCAACCAAGCTCAGGACAGGATGCTCACCAACCATCAAAGATCTTAACTGAAATCATCAGCCAATCAGATAAACCAAGCGCAGGACAGGATGCTCACCTACCCTCAAAGAGTTTAACTGAAATCATCAGCCAATTAGATTTACCAAGTTCAGGACAGGATGCTCACCAACCGTCAAAGGTTTCAACTGAAATCATCGGCCAATCAGATAAACCAAGCTCAGAACAGGATGCTCACCAATCCTCAAAGAGTTTAACTGAAATCATCAGCCTATTAGATTAACCAAGTTCAGGACAGGATGCTCACCAACCGTCAAAGGTTTCAACTGAAATCATCGGCCAATCAGATAAACCAAGCTCAGGACAGGATGCTCACCAACCGTCAAAGGTTTCAACTGAAATCATCAGCCAATCAGATTAACCAACCTCAGGACAGGATGCTCACCAACCATCAAAGGTTTCAACTGAAATCATCAGCCAATCAGATTAACCAACCTCAGGTCAGGATGCTCACCAACCGTCAAAGGTTTTAACTGAATTCATCAGCTAGTCAGATTAACCCAGCTCTGGATAGGATGCTCACCAACCATCAAAGGTTTCAACTGAAATCATCAGCCAATCAGATAAACCAAGCTCAGGCCAGGATGTTCAACAACCGTCAAAGGTTTCAACTGGAATCATCAGCCAATCAGATTAACCAAGCTCAGGATAAGATGCTCACCAATCGTCAAAGGTTTTTAACTGAAATTATCAGCCAATCAGATTAACCAAGCTCAGGCCAGGATGCTCACTAACCGTCAAAGGTTTCAACTGGAATCATCAGCCAATCAGATTGATTAAGCTTAGGACAGGATGCTCACCAACTGTCAAAGGTTTTAACTGAATTTATCAGTCAAGCAGAATAACCCAGCTCAGGACAGGATGCTCACCTACCGTCAAAGGTTTTAACTGAAATTATCAGCCAATCAGATTAACCAAGCTCAGGACAAGATGTTCACCAACCGTCAAAGGTTTTAACTGAAATTATCAGCCAATCAGATTAACCCAGCTCAGGACAGGATGCTCACCAACCGTCAAAGGAATTAATTGAAATTATCAGCCAATCAGATTAACCAAGCTCAGGACAGGATGCTCAACAACCGTCAAAGGTTTTAACTGAATTCATCAGCTATTAAGATTAACCAAGCTCAGGACATGACGCTCACCAACCATCAGAGATTTGATTTTCAAATAAATCAACCAACTTGAGGTAAGAGAAAAAAAATCCAATGAGAAAGACATTCCCCAAAACTAACAGTCACCAATATCTTCTTGGCTCTAATCTGCTTCGGCTGCCTTTTGCAACCGGATTGATTCGGCCCACTCATTGTTTAACTGAATTTCCATACTCTGTTTCGGAGTCCCCATTTCCTCCGGGCTTCCTAGATCTCTCTCCTCTTTCCTGTTGGTAAGTGAATGATCCTTCACAGGCTTCCTACCGGAAATTCGTTCGTTCAGCCGTTGCCCTTTTGGCTTAATATATATTGTTTCTTGCTGTGGTCTTGCTGTGATTGGATCTATCGTGCTTATTATTATTATTATTATTATTATTATTATTATTATTATTTTCAGTTTCAGTCATTATCATTTTTATTATTATTATCATTATCATTATCATTATCATTATCATTATCATTATCATTATCATTATCATTATTATTATTATTATTATTATTATTATCATATTAACAGGAAAAGCTTTACTTTGTATGACTAAATATAGAGAGAAAGAGATTCACGCATATTCCTTATGTTTCAATGGTCAGAGCTATCAAATAAAATAACGATATATTAATGGGATCCCTTGCAATCGGTGCAATAATAGATATGTAAAACAAGGAAGAAAATATATCAAAACTAAAATTGCAGTTTATGTGGTGTATGAAGAATTGTCACTAAGATATCTAGATATGTCCTGAATAATTGTTAAAAAGGCTATTGTAGGTGAAAGGATGGATCAGAATATTATGCGGTGGTTTGGTTCTGTGGAGAGAATGAAAATAGGTTTGTACCCCCAAGGTAAGGTTAAATTTCGAGCACATTTTGCTATATATTTTTTTGAAATTGCTCTATCAGCCTTAATTTTTGTCATAGAGGTGTCAGGTTGGTCTCATTCTTTTGGAAAATGCCTGAAGTTTCTCATGAAGTTATCAAAAATAGGCAAAAACATGTAAATAACAGTGTTTTGCAAGAACGTACCGGTACGTCCTTTGGGGGCGAAAGGGTTAAGAGTGTATAATCCAGTAGTACGTAGAGGTAAAGGGAGAGGAAGACCTTGAACGATATATTGGAGGGAAAAGACATTAAGGTAAGAAGCACAGTGTGTAGAGTGAGAGGTGTAATTAAGGCCGGTCTACACTATCACTGGGCACTTATGGTGCTGCAACACACAACTTCATCAGTTATTATTATTATTATTATTATTATTATTATTATTATTATTATTATTACTAGTCAAGCTACAACCCCAGTTGGGAAAGCAAGATGCTATAAGCCCAAGGGCTCCAATAGGGAAAAATAACCCAGTGAGGAAAGGAAATAAGGAAGTAAATAAATTATGAGAATAAATTAACAATATATCATTCTAAAACAGTAACAGCGTCAAAACAGATATGTCCTATATAAACTATTAACAACTTCAAAAACAGATATGTCATACTTAAACAATAAAAAGACTCATGTCAGCTTGGTCAACATAAAAACATTTGCTCGAATTTTGAACTTTTGAAGTTCTACTGATTCAACTACCCGATTAGGAAGATCATTCCACAACTTGGTAACAGCTGGAATAAAACTTCTAGAATACTGTGTAGTATTGAGCCTCATGATGGAGAAGGCCTGGCTATTAGAATTAACTGCCTGCCTAGGATGGTGAAGCATGCTCGAGACAACTGACCAGCAGTTTGCCCGTTTACACTGTACTGATTACCTTACGTTCTCCTTTTACAATAGAGTGACAATTTATTAATTATATTTTTCCCTTTTTATTAAGTATTTCTTTAAATATCAGGCCAGAGAATGGGTTGTGTGGCCTGTCTCCTACTTTACAACCATTAAATCACATACACACACACATACACACACACACACACACATATATATATATATATATATATATATATATATATATATATATATATATATATATATATGTATGTATATGATGTTAAAAAACGACATTTTCGAGCGTAAAATATTATACTCAATAAGGGAGTATCATAAATATAGTGGAGAAAAATATGTTACAAGTTTACATAATTATGTCAAACTTAACATCTTTTAAAATAACTAACCGTTTCTGGGGTAACGAAGGACGATGGAATCTCTCTTTGAATTTCTCCGTCACTCAGAAATGCCAGGTATTTGAAGCAATATAATCTTATTGTTGCATCACCGCCAGCGCCTAACTTTTTGGATCTCACAATCATCTTAAATTCCTTATTGCATTGGCTACGCAAGGATTTTTTTCATCTTAAATTCCTTATTGCATTGGCTACGCAAGGATTTTTTTCATCTTAAATTCCTTATTGCATTGGCTACGCAAGGATTTTTTTTCATCTTAAATTCCTTATTGCATTGGCTACGCAAGGATTTTTTTCATCTTAAATTCCTTATTGCATTGGCTACGCAAGGATTTTTTTTCATCTTAAATTCCTTATTGCATTGGCTACGCAAGGATTTTTTTCATCTTAAATTCCTTATTGCATTGGTTACGCAAGGAGTTCCTTTTTTTTTTTTTTTTTTTTTTGACTCATGGGTACATATAGCATTGATTTCCTTCACTCACAAGCATAGCTCCATATATAGTTCGCACATTCTACCTGCCGTAAGCAGGGATATCCTCTATATTCTTCAATTAAGTGTAATGTTAGGCTTTTTTTGTCTATTCAAAGGGTACATCACTAATACTGGGTACAACTGAAGCCACGACAAGTCGGCATCCATCATTCACTGTGATTAGTCAGGTACTGAGGTACACACAGTGTTACCATATCGGTTGGTCTAATAATCCCCAAAACTCATGATGAAAAATCCCCATTACCACAAATATATTTTCTTATGATTCTATAGGCTGTAATAATATAGAAATTACTCACTATACTTCATATAAGTGCAAGTAAACTAATTGCAACAATATAAAGGTTTACTCATCTTCATAGAAATTTGTACAGAATATCCCCAACAGACACAAAATCCCCAAATCTAGGGATAAATCCCCATATATGGCAACACTGGGTACATACAGGTCACCACGCTCGAATATATACAGTAACTCGCTCGGGTATCCTACGGGCCAACCAAGAGAAAGGCCCGTGCCAACAACAAGTGTTGGCTTTAATACCCCAATAAGAAGACGCTCGGGTATATCGCTCGGGCTACTACGGGCCAACCAAGGGAAAGGCCCGTGCCAACAAGTGTTGGCTATAATACTCCAACGCTCAGGGAATTTATCGCTCAGTGCTTCGGTTGTTTGCGTTTACACCAAGATCTAAACAAGTGGTTTACGCTATCATTATCCACATACAGTACTCGCCGTTGCCATACTCTGAAACAAAAGGTTCCCCTTACTCATAGTGTAGAGTGGAGTTCAATGGCGAGGCTCGTGTGAGTGTATGGAATAACGAAAGTCGTGACAGTTTTATTGCGTAGTTGGTTCATCCATGATTCAGCAGTTAAAGTAGTTAATACGGCAGTAACTTGTGTACTTTTTCTACGCAGATGATATGGCCTTGAATCGAATATATATATATATATATATATATATATATATATATATATATATATATATATATATATATATATATATATACATATATATATATATACTTTATTTATGTACCATATATATATATATATATATATATATATATATATATATATATATATATATATATATATATATATATATACTAAATTGGTAACAGGAAATTAGCTGACCTAGTGTATGTTGCTTACCAGAATGCATGAAATATCACGAGGTGGGGCTTAAGCTAAATAGAAGAAAGACAGACGATGAGAACAAAATATTATTGGAAGAAGAAAGGATTAATGAGGTGGAATCATTTAGATATTTCGGAAATATGATCTTAAATACAGGATATTTAGAATATGAGTTTAATGAGAGATTGAAAAAAACAAATCAGGCAATGGTTAGGTTAAATAAAATTTGGAAATCAAATCGCCTGAAATTACATATAAAGATTAGGCTATACATAAATTTAGTGAGATCTGTGTTACCGTATGGACATGAGTCGTGGTATGACAATGAAACAATCTCCAACAGATTTTCTAGATTTGAGAACAAAACCCTGAGAAGGATATTGGGAGTTAATCATAGGACAGGATTAGAAATTAAACTATAAGAGAGATTACTCGAGTACCATATGTGGATGAAATCATGATGAGGTGTAGATGGAGATGGTGTGGGC
>NC_090763.1:57113942-57121442 GCF_036898095.1 Palaemon carinicauda
GTTTTTTTTTTTTTTTTTTTTTTTTTTTTAGATATTCTGCCATGGGATAAACAACGAAATTCAGATTGTGCAATTAACTGGTTAACGTATAATGATGTAAAGGAAGTTCCTAAAACAGTTATCATCATCATTATTATTATTATTATTATTATTATTATTATTATTATTATTATTATTATTATTATTATTATTTTCCAAGCTACAGCCCTAGTTGGAAAAGCAGAATACTATAAACCCAAGGGCTCCAACAGGGAAAAACGCTGTTCCAAGACTTCTTCCACAAACAAGTCTAATCACAAATGCATGAGTCGGCTATATCTACCATATATTACGAATAAGTACAGCAAATTAACATCTGTAAGCCTACTCTCGTAGAAAGTAGCGATGCAATGGTCTCAAATTATATCCTAATCAGGATATACCAATGCCCAAACAATAAATATAACATAATTGAATTTAATAGATAAAAAAAATGCTAAAAAATTCATGTAATGTAACCGACGGAATGAAAAATAGTGAATTAACTGGTTAATATACAGTATATGGTTGAAATTGATTATATTTTTCCCACCGTTATCCCTACACTAAGGGGTCGGTTGCCTGACGCTCCCTCTCCAATGACTTCTAGCAAAAGGCTTCCTCTTCCACCAAACCTTTTCTTGCCATATCATCCTACACCTTATTTAGCCATCTAATTATCTTCCTCCCTCTCGACCCCGACCCCCTTCACCTCACATGTTCCTTGTTAGCTCTCTTCACTCCACCAACTATCCTCAACAAGTGCCCACACCATTTCAGTCTTAGCACTCTTATCACTTCACTATTATTATTATTATTATTATTATTATTATTAGGTAAGCCACAACCCTAGTTGGAAAAGCAAGATGCTATAATCCTATGGGCTCCAACAAGGAAAAATAGCCCAGTGAGGAAAGGAAATAAGGAAATGAATAAACGATATAAGAAGTAATGAAAATTTGAGATAAAACATTTTAAAAACATTAACAACATTAAAACAGATATTTGATATAAAAACTATAGAAGAACATATGTAAGCCAGATCAACATAAAAACATTTGCAGTGAGAAGGACACTCCAAAATCAAACCATTGTTCTCTAGTCTTGGGTAGTTCCATAGCCTCTGTACCATGGTCTTTCACTGTCTTGGGTTACAGTTCTCTCGCTTGAGGGTACACTCGGGCATACTAATCTATCTACTTTCTCTTCTTCTTGTTTTGTTAAAGTTTTTATAGTTTATATTTTTAAATATTTAATTTTTCCTTGTTTCCTTTCCTCACTGGGCTATTTTCCCTGTTGGGGCCCCTGGGCTTATAGCATCCTGCTTTTCCAATTAGGGTTGTAGCTTAGCATTTGATAATAATAATAATAATAATAATACTGATTCAACTACCCGATCAGGAAGATCATTCCATAACTTGGTCACACCTGGAATAAAACTTCTAGAGTACAGTGTTGTATTGAGCCTCATCATTTTCCAATCTTTCAAACATTAATATTCACATACTCCACCTCAACATTCTCATCTCTGCTCTCTCAAGCTTTGCTTCTTCTTTTCGTCTTAGAACCCAAGTTTCCAATCCATATTATTATTATTATTATTATTATTATTATTATTATTATTATTATTATTATTATTACTAGCTAAGCTACAACCCTAGTTGGAAAAGCAAGATGCTATAAGCCCAAAGGCTCCAACAGGGAAAAATAGCCCAGTGAGGAAAGGAAATAAGGAAATAATTAAATGATGAGAATCAATTAACAATATATCATTCTAAAAACAGTAACAGCGTCAAAACAGATTTGTCCTATATAAACTATTAACAACGTCAAAAACAGATATGTCACATAAACAATAAAAAGACTCATGTCAACCTGGTCAACATAAAAACACATCAAAGCTGACCTATTTACTGTGCTATAGATAGTACCACTTATGCATTGTTTAAATAAGGCCTTATATATTACTAGTGAACCTAAAAAAAAGAAAGGTTTTCATTTACAAAGCGAAAATTCCGAAAGATATATTGAATGTGACTACGTTTTATCCACAAAAGGCAGTGGGAATCAAGTTATCGGCACTGCCAATCCTGATATATGTTGCAATAAGGTTTTGCAACAAAGAATAAGAAAATATATATATTTACTTCTCGGTTTACGGTGCCTCTGTATCTAGCGATTTCAATATTTCTCAGAAATACTCGTTATAATAAACAATCTTAAAAGGCATTTGTATTTATTCGGTAATGTTTGATATTTCATTACTAGTGTGACGGGCCGAGAGAAGGTTGTGACTTAAAGGCAAGTTGAAAACAACTGAGTGAGTTTATTATAGAACACTCTCCTTTATATACAAAAGCTCAAGGCAACAAGAATTTTCATGTTCAAATTCAACACCGTTACCACTGAGAAAAACAGACATGTTTTTTCAGGTTCTTTTTAGTGCCAGGGGAGAGCGAAGATACAAGCACAAAATGAACTATGTACGAACTATGTACGGTTGGTACACTAGCGTACCCGAGCCGTTAAAAATTACTTCTAGATATATAGATAGATATGAACGCACACGCACACGCACACATCTTCAACCCTCCTCCCTTTCTTAAATATAACCTACTGGTTCACCAATCTTTCCCTTCAGCGTAACAGGATATAACATATATATATATATATATATATATATATATATATATATATGTATGTATATATAGATATATATATATGTATATATATACACACACATATATATATATATATATATATATATATATAGATATATATATGTGTATATATATACATATATATATATATATATATATATATATATATATATATATATCTATCTATATATATATATATATATATATATATATATATATATATATAGGGGAGATTATTATTGTTTTTTTTATATGTGAGGATAATATATCATGTATTAAGCCAAACTGTTTTTAAATATCCATTAATGATTCTAGAACAGCTGTTCGACCCAAATTGTTATTAGCGTTTTTTTTACAATTCCGTTCCCTGGTTTAAAAGGCTCAAAGGCCACATTAATGGCAGGGACAAGAGACAGCGTCATTGCTCTATCAAGCAGGACAATGCCCTAGAAACTGACCATATATGCATATGATCAGCGCCAAAGCCCCCTCTCCACCCAAGCTAGAACCAAGGAGGCCCAGGCAATGGCTGCTGATGACTCAGCAGATAGATCTATAGGCTCCCACAAACACCCCATCCTTAGCTCACAGGGATGGTGAGGTTCCATCGACCAAAGGAACTAAAGAGTTTGAGCAGGACTTGAACCCCATTCTGGCGTTCAACAGTCAGGGACGTTACCATATCGGCAGTATACATAATATTGTTGTTTTTCACAGAATATTCCACTAATTTTTTTTTCAAATATATGTTATTCAAATCAATTCTATCGCAAAATTTTTAATTCCCATAGAATCGTTTTCGTCTTTTTAACAATATTTCATAGCAAATTTATTTATTTATTTATTTATTTTTGCAAATATTTGGAATGCTAAATTCGTGCATTTCATTCAATGCGGTTGATGTTGATAACGACCTTTACCTGAATGGGGCAGTCGACTTCATTGCATAGTGATCATGAATGATATTACTCAGAATCGAAGATTAAAAATGCTTAGCTAGAGAGAGAGAGAGAGAGAGAGAGAGAGAGAGAGAGAGAGAGAGAGAGAAATTTAGAGATATTACACTCAATTTTATATTAGTAAAAATATATAATTTGAATTTATATTTTAGAAAATATATCATTCAGATTTGTATTACAGAATATATCTTCTTCAAATTTATAAAAGTAAAATTTTAATATTCAAATTTTTATTAGAGGAAATATATAATTCAAATTTATATTAGAAACAACATATTCCAAATTACATTGGAGAAAATATATAATTCAAATGTTTTTTACGTCCTTCCAAGACTTATATTGCTTAAAAGAGACACCATGTCACATATGTCGGCTTCATACATGTGAAATATATGCCTTATATATACAGGAATGCTATGAAAGGTTGACCAGAGTTGCCAGGTTGGCCTTTTTCTGACCAAAAAAACTCCAAATTTGGGCTTTTCGTGCTAGATACCTAAATTTGACATTTTTTAAAAATTGGTTACCCTTAAATGCTATATTTTCGGCCTTTCTCTACTATTAGGTTGGCCTTTTACAGCTGCAGTTGATCAGACGTTGGCCTTTTAATATTTGGAAAACCTGGCAACCCTGGCAAAATACAAAGGAAAAATCTATTTTAGGTGAGATAGTCATGACGTCCTGATGGAAGTTCCTCTAGGCAGCTTTCTACTTGGGATATTTCTTGTGAGTGATACACTAGAGAATTTCACCTGTAAAGGTATCACGGGGTTCCCTGGGGCGAATATCCCGAAAGATATCGTGTATATAACAGGGACTTTCCTCTTGCTAAGGGTAGAAGAGACCCTTTACCTATGGTAAGCAGCTCTTCTAGGAGAAGGACACTCCAAAATCAAACCATTGTTCTCTAGTTTTGGGTAGTCCCATAGCCTCTGCACCATGGTCTTCCACTGTCTTGGGTTAGAGTTCTCTTGCTTGAGGGTACACTCGGGCACACTATTCTATCCAATTTCTTTTCCTCTTGTTTTGTTAAAGTATTTATAGTTTATATAGAAACTATTTATTTTACTGTTGTTACTGTTTTTAAAATATTTAACTTTTCCTTGTTTCCCCTCCTTACTGGGCTATTTTCCCTGTTGGGGCCCCTGGGTTTATAGCATCTTGCTTTTCCAACTAGGGTTGAAGCTTAGCAATTAATAATAATAATAATAATAATAATAATAATAATAGAGCAACCACGGCTCTCCTTCCCCGAATAGAATTAACCTTGTCTGGAAGGATAAGAAGGATATGGGATAGGATTGGATAACAAACATTTCACCGATGTAGGCTAAGCTATCATCCACCCCCAATGTCTTTTATACCCACAAGAAGCTTATAACCTTCACCATTTATTTTAGAGCATTGATCTGCAGAACCCTACCACGATCATATACAAAAAATATTCATATAAAAATTGGATCTACTCTTTCTTCCGCATTTGTTCACTTAAATGGAGAACACACACACACACACACGCCCGCATAATTATAAGGGTGTGCAAGATTGCGTATAATATTGACGTGAGAGTTCAGAATTTGGAAAACCACCAGGGGGATTTTGATATCGCTTAAAGCGTATAACTACAGTCCATTTCTTTTAGCGAGGCAGATTTGCACCGACTCGCAGCGGTGCCCTTTTAGCTCGGAAATGTTTCCTGATCGCTGATTGGTTAGAATTATCTCGTCCAACCAATCAGCGATCAGGAAACTTTTCCCAGCTAAAAGGGCACCGCTGCGAGTCGGTGCAAATATGCCTCGCCGAAAGAAATGGACTATAGGTTGTATGGGCCGAGTTTGTCCGCCGTATAGAATTCGATAACCTTAATAAAGGCGTTAATTTTTATATATTTTATATTTTATATTTTAGTTGCCACTTTCCTCTTGTTAAGGGTAGAAGAGACTCTTTGGCTATGGTAAGCAGCTCTTCTAGGAGAAGGATAATCCAAAATCAAACCATTGTTCTCTAGTCTAGGGTAGTGCCATAGCCTCTGTACCATGGTCTTCCACTTTCTTTGGTTAGGGTTCTCTTGCTTGAGGGTACACTCGGGCATGCTGTTCTGTCTTGTTTCTCTTCCTCTTGTTTTGTTCATGTTTTTATAGTTTGTATAGGAGATATTTATTTTAATATTATTCTTCTTAAGAATTTTATTTTTCCTTGTTTCCTTTCCTCACTGGGCTATCTTCCTTGTTGGAGCCCCTGGGCCTATAGCATACTGCTTTTCCAACTAGGGTTGTAGCTTATCAATTAATAACAATAATAATAATAATAATAATATATATATATATATATATATATATATATATATATATATATATATATATATATATATATCCTATACATATCTTATATGTATTTTATATATATTTTATATATCTTTTATATTTTAGATATAGATATCTGATTATCTCGACACTGTATCGTCGGGTTATCAATGTTATTTGAATGCTTCATTCATCATCATCTCCTCTTACGTCTATTGACGCAAAGGGCCCCGATTACATTCCGCCAGACGTCTCTATATTGAGCTTTTAAATCAATACTTCTCCATTCATCATCGTCTACTTCATGTAGCCCCTGGTATATTACATTACATTAGTGTGAGATAATTAAACCTTTAAGTAAAGGCTTCTCACTTCTGCGTAATAGTGTCAGGAGTAATGATAATGAGTAAAAATCATGATGATAATGCAATAAGATTTCTGAAAAGCTCATTTCAGAAAATACATTGGAAAACTTGTTCTTCTCTGCATAATGTAGACAATAAGAAGAAGAAGAAGAAGAAGAAGAAGAAGAAGAAGAAGACGAAGAAGAAGAAAGAAAGAAAGAAACTCGTTAGGAGAACGACTTCTGAGCGACATTTACATAATTTCATACGGTGGAAGTTTCTTGATCTATTTTTGTGAAGTGTTTTCTTTTTCTCTGAGATATTCAGGGTCTCTTTAAGGGTAACTAACGCGGGGTTGATATACTGTGTCCAACTAGCTTTGTTTTGAAAGATATTTCTGCAAATAAACATAAATGTTTTTTCGGGCTTCAGACACAGGCGTACATGCAAATTCTACCGCATATAAAATGGAGGTAAAGAACATTATTTACGGATTTTTTTTTTATATTTTTTATATATAAAGCTGTTTATGTTTTCCATAAATCATATAGAAGTAATTTACATTGCTCCAATATCTTACTGATACATTTTTTTTTTTCATTTTTTCACTGACGTAAAAGTATATTACATTGAACATAAAATCATTCACCAAAGAAATCATGTTAAAAGTGAGATTTAATAGCTATGCAAACATAACCACCTCATTAAATACTTTTTAGTACCTCATGTCGTTAAGCCCAAAAAAATGATATCCCAATATTAAACTAAGGAAGTTACCGATAATGTTGGATCGCAAATTGCCAGGAATTTTAAAACATACTTTTTGAGATTTGTTTATCTTCTTCTTCTTCTTCTTCTTCTTCTTCTTCTTCTTCTTCTTCTTCTTCTTCTTCTTCTTCTTCTTCTCCATCATCATCTTCTTCTTCTTCTTCTTCTTCATCAAAATCTTCTTCTTCTTCTTCTTCTTCTTCTTCATCATCATCATCTTCTTCTTCTTCTTCTTCTTCTTCATCATCATCATCTTCTTCTTCTTCTTCTTCTTCTTCTTCTGCTGCTGACATTTAGACATTGTGTATCAAAACAAACTTTCCCTGGTAGAGTAAAAGTTTGGTCTAAAATGAGATGTATATAGTAGGAAGAAAAACTGAATAAATCTGGGTTAATTTCAGGTCTTCAGTGCAAAAAAAACGGGTGAAGTCAAACAAGTTCAGAAACT
>NC_090763.1:57126442-57136442 GCF_036898095.1 Palaemon carinicauda
AGAGAGAGAGAGAGAGAGAGAGAGAGAGAGAGAGAGAGAGAAAATAAAATGGGAAAAGTTGGCGGCG
The DNA here is from genome assembly GCF_036898095.1 of Palaemon carinicauda. Taxonomy (NCBI): domain Eukaryota; kingdom Metazoa; phylum Arthropoda; class Malacostraca; order Decapoda; family Palaemonidae; genus Palaemon; species Palaemon carinicauda. Next base: position 57,126,510 of record NC_090763.1, read on the forward strand.
AAACTTTTGAGGATGTTTCATAAAAGGGAAGCGACGAAGGTTATGATAATCCAGATCGAGAACATTTTTTTGCTGGAGATGAATAAGTGATAAAAGAAGAAGAAGAAGAAGAAGAAGAAGAAGAAGAAGAAGAAAAAGAAGAAGAAGAAGACGAGGAAGAAGAAGAAGGGGAAATGTGAGGTGGGAAATGGGAAATAATGAGAGGTGAAGGAAGAAGAGAACACTAGTGGCAAAAAGAAGAAGAATGGGAAATAGGAGGTGGGAAATGGGAAATAATAGGAAGTAATGGGAGTAGAAGAAAGAAGAGAACACTAGATGCAAAATTGAAGAAGAAGAATTTAGAATACGGGAGGCAACGTACACGAATAAAAAGAGGAATAGAAAATTTCGTGATGAAGTCGAGAAGCGAGATATGATTCGTGAAGAAAAATAAAACACTATTAGAAGAATGAACAAGAAGAAGAAAATGCTGAGATGACATTTATGCTTAAAAAATATAGAAAATATTTTATCAATAACATAGCGGTTAGCATCGCTGTTTAACACATAAGATGAGAATGGAGGGGACGTTTCTTTTCTCCGTTTATTAAGTGCAAATTAATTCATGGCTAGAGGCTGCCAAGTAGCATATGTGCTGGCATAAGGTAAAAAATCTGTAGGTAAACGTATATACTCACTATTAGTACTAATGTAGACATTGGTGTCTCATGTGTAGGCCTATACTTATTCAGAATACAACAATTCTATCTTGAATTAACTTTTTAAGTTTTTGACCAAAACTAAATGGTATTTTGAGTGAATATTATTCTTTGGATGAGGATGAACACATTCACACCACTGAATAAGGTTGATTTCATCACCCCCAAAAGCTGAAACGTATCAGTTATTAAAAGGTTAAGGTTGCCTTTATCACACCAAAAGCTTAATCATATAAGTAACTGAATAAAAAACGTTACTTTTATCATCATAAAAGCTGAAACATATCAGAACATGAATAAATAAGGTTGATTTCATCACCCCAAAAGCTGAAACGTATTAGTAGCTGAATAAATAACGTTGCTTTTATCACCACAAAAGCTGAAATATATTAGTACCTGAATAAATATGGTTGATTTTATCACCGCAAAAGCTGAAACATATTAGTAACTGAATAAATAAGGTTGATATCATCACCCCAAAAGCTGAAACGTATAAGTAACTGAATAAATAACGTTTCTTTTATCACCATTGGATCTGGAACATGCCAGTACCTGATTAAATAAGGTAGATTTCATAACCTCAAAAGCTGAAACGTATTAGTAACTGAATAAATAACGTTGCTTTTATCATCTCAAAAGCTGAAACCTATCTATAACAGAATAGATAAGTTTTTTTTTATCCCCAAAAGCTGAAACGTATCAGTAAACTAATAAATAGGTATGATTTCATCACCTCAAAAGCTGAAACATATCAGTAACTGAATAAACAAGTTTGCTTTTATCACGCTAAAAGCTGAAACATATCAGTAACTGAATCAAAGTTTGATTTTATCACTCTAAAAGCTGAAACATATCAGTAACTGAATCAAAGTTTGATTTCATCACCCCTAAAGCTGAAACATATAATTTACTGAATAAAAGTTTGATTTCATCACCCCTAAAGCTGAAACATATCAGTAACTGAATCAAAGTTTGATTTCATCACCCCTAAAGCTGAAACATATCAGTAACTGAATCATAGTTTGATTTTATCACTCTAAAAGCTGAAACATATCAATAACTGAATCAAAGTTTGATTTTATCACCCCTAAGCTGAAACATATCAGTAGCTGAATCAAAGTTTGATTTCATCACCCCTAAGCGGAAACATATCAATAACTGAATCAAAGTTTGATTTTATCACTCTAAAAGCTGAAAAATATCAGTAACGGAATCAAAGTTTGATTTTATCACTCTATAAGCTGAAACATATCAGTAGCTGAATCAAAGTTTGATTTTATCACCCCTAAGATGAAACATATCAGTAACTGAATCATAGTTTGAATTTTATCACTCTAAAAACTGAAACATATCAGTAACTGAATCAAAGTTTGATTTCATCACCCCTAAAGCTGAAACATATCAGTAGCTGAATCAAAGTTTTGTTTCATCACCCCTAAAGCTGAAATCTATCAGTAACAGAATCAAAGTTTGATTTTATCACTCTAAAAGCTGAAACATATCAGTAACTGAATCAAAGTTTGATTTTATCACTCTAAAAACTTAAACATATCAGTAACTGGATAAATAATATTACGTTATCATTTACAAAAGATAAAAAATGCATCCCGAAAATTCCTAACAGATTTGCGAATTATAGGAATTTTGGGACCCGGGCTACTGGACGGTGTAACATACCTCTGGCATTCAGAATGGCCCTCTGACGATGGATCAATATCCAGATTACCACCTTACCACCAACATCCAGTAGATGGGGCCATGACCTATGGCCGACCATCGGAGATGGTGTAAAAAATGATGGAGTAAAATAAAAAAATAAAAAATAAAAGATAAATAAGATAAAAACGTTGAGTATAATACGGCCGAACGTTTTTTTCAGTTCCGACCATTGGAGATGGTGTAAAAAAATGATGGAGTAAAATAAAAAAAGATAAAAAAATAAGATAAAAACGTTGAGTAAAATACGCCCGTGCGACTTTTTAGTTGTATTGAGAGCGATTTGGGATTAAGATGACTTTCAAGTAAATCTAAAAAAAACTCTGGTAAGACGATGCTATCGTGGGAACAGTTTTGATGAATCTATATTAGTTTCTTTATCATCTATGTATATATATATGTATATATATATATATATATACATACATATGTATATGTATATATATGTACTGTATATAAATATACATACATATATATATATATATATATATATATATATACATATATTTATATATATATATGTGTGTGTGTATACATATATATATATTTATATATATGTATATATATATATATATATATATATATGTGTGTGTGTGTGTGTGTGTGTGTATATATATGTATATATATACATATATATATATATATATATATATATATATATATATATATATATATATATATAAACTGTAATCTAAACGTTAAATATGTTTCTTAAAAAGGCCCATAAAAGAAACAAAGAAAACCAAATAAATCACTATGCTTTGACCAATACACATTAGCTGTCATCTCGATAGAAAACAAGAGGAAGTTCAGAGGCCAGAATTAGATGTTAACACGGTGTAGATAGTTTAAGTAATGATTATCCGGATTTAATCTCTTCTAAGTGTATTTTTTGTGCTTTCTATATTCTTGACTGGATTAGAGGTTAACGTCTTGACCTAGGATAACCATCCTGCTGTATTATCCTCTTGATGATGCGATACAGAAGGGAGTTCTCCACTATGTTCTCTTTCCACTGTCCTTCGGATAAATTCAATATATTTGCTCGGTTCATGATAGACGATTCCTGTTTAGATCAACGCAAAATGATGTTTTTCTTAGACATATCTAAATTAACTGTGTTATCTTTCTCATTTTCCACCGAGATGATGGTCCATGTGTATTGGTCGAAATATAGGGATTTATTTAAGTTCCATGGTTTATCTTATGAAACTTTTTAAGAAAAACACATGAATACACATACACGCACACACATATATATATATATAATATATATATATATATATATATATATATATATATATATATATATATATATATACATATATATATTTACATCTAGAAAGTGCATAAAACTAGCTATGATTTTTTTTTCAGTATATAATACACAGTACATATTTTTAATTGATTTTTATAAGAAAGAATAAATAAACAAAAATAACTGTGTAATGATTATTTCCTATCCTAAGTATACTAATTATACTAATTAAAATCTAATAAATCTGATGACTCGCTGTAGTTTTTGCTTGAGAAATTTAACAAGAAATTTTTTTCATCTCTGATAAGATCATTTTAGCACGTCACAGCAGTATAGACCAACTGCAATTGGAGAGTATATTTATATCAGTTGGAAAGCAAATTTTTATCAAATGGAGAGCAAATTCGTATCAAGGGGTGTGAAAATATGTATCATTTAAAGAGCAAATTCTTATCGTTTGGAGAGCTAATTTGTATCATATGGATAACACATTTGCATCAATTGGAGAATAAATTTGTATCATAGGTAGAGCAAATTTGTATCAAATGGAGAATAAATTTATATCATAGGCAGAGCAAATTTGTATCAATTGGAGAACAAGATTGTATACATTGGAGAGCAAATTTGTATACATTGGAGAGTAAATGTGCATCAACTGGAGAGCAAATTTGTATCAATTGGAGGACAATATTGTATCCATTGGAGGGCAAATTTGTATACATTGAAGAGTAAATGTGTATCAACTGGAGAGCAAATTTGTATCAATTGGAGAACAAGATTGTATCCATTGGAGAGCAAATTTGTATACATTGGAGAGTAAATGTGTATCAACTGGAGTGCAAATTTGTATCAATTAGAGAACAATATTGTATACATTGGAGAGCAAATTTGTATCAATTGAAGGACAATATTGTATCCATTGGAGAGCAAATTTGTAAACATTGAAGAGTAAATATGTATCAACTGGAGTGCAAATTTGTATCAATTAGAGAACAAGATTGTATACATTGGAGAGCAAATTTTTATACATTGGAGAGTAAAAGTGTATCAACTGGAGAGCAAATTTGTATCAATTGGAGGGCAATATTGTATCCACTGGAGAGCAAATTTGTATACAATGGAGAGTAAATGTGCATCAATTAGAGGACAAATTTGTATCAATTGGAGAACAAGATTGTATCCATTGGAGAGCAAATTTGTATACATTGAAGAGTAAATGTGTATCAATTGGAAAGCAAATTTGTATCAATTAGAGAACAATTTTGTATCCATTGGAGAGCAAATTTGTATACATTGGAGAGTAAATGTGTATCAACTGGAGAGCAAAACATCAATTAGAGAACAATATTGTATCAATTGGAGAGCAAATTTGTATACATTGGAGAGTAAATGTGTATCAAATGGAGAGCAAATTTATATCAATCGGAGAACAATATTGTATCCATTGGAGAGCAAATTTGTATACATTGGAGAGTAAATGTGTATCAACTGGAAAGGAAATTTGTATCAATTAGAGAACAAGATTGTATACATTGGAGAGCAAATTTGTATACATTGGAGAGTAAATGTGTATCAACTGGAGAGCAAATTTGTATTAATTGAAGGACAATATTGTATCAACTGGAGAGCAAATTTGTATTAATTGAAGGACAATATTGTATCCACTGGAGAGCAAATTTGTATTAATTGAAGGACAATATTGTATCCACTGGAGAGCAAATTTGTATACATTGAAGAGTAAATGTGTATCAACTGGAGAGCAAATTTGTATGAACTGGAGAGCAATTTTTATCCGTTGGGGAGCAATTTTGTACCACAAGATTAAAAATCTTTTGTTCAAAGAAGTTATTGTTATCAAGAGGGAAACAAATTGCTTGTCAATTTTCATGGACAGCTACTGGAAAAGCCTTCCTGGATATTTTCCGTTATCATAGATTTTATTTCTTCATATTTCTGTTACCTGGCTTCGGGAAAATTAAGGTTATTACTAATTGTTATCTTCAGTTTATTCACTTTAGCACAAACTAACTTTGATTGAGTTTATATTTTCTGTTAGCTGACTTTCGGAAAATTAAGATTATCACTAATTGATATCTTCACTTCAGCATAAGGAAATTTGCGTTTGAGGTCTGGTAAAAGTTAACATATACTTCATTAATTCCTTTATCAAAAATATACAATATCATCCAAAAAGTGTAATACCTAAAAAGTAACTTAATTATATTAAAATCTATAAATAGATCATGCATAATAATTTAGAATGGATATGAATTTGCGTTTGAGGTCTGGTAAAAGTTCATATGTACTACATTAATTCCTTTATAAAAAATATACAATAATATCCAAAAAGTGTAATACCTAAAAAGTAACTTAATTATATCAAAATCTATAAATAGATCATGCATAATAATTTGGAATGGATATGAACATGCTCGCCGTCTTTGAATTTATGAATTGAATTATTCAAGATCAGAAATGAATATTTTCTTTTGTAAAATCTATAAAGAAAACAACCCGGCTCTGCCTCTCCTTTTGAAAAACTCCTAACCGTTTTTGCATACCATAAATCTATCACAGTGGATATGGAAATCGCTGGAAATGCTACGCAGAGTGAATCTCTCTCTCTCTCTCTCTCTCTCTCTCTCTCTCTCTCATCTCTCTCTCTCTCTCTCTCTCTCTCTCTATATATATATATATATATATATATATATATATATATATATATATATATATATATATATATATATATATATATATATATGTATAATATAATATATATATATATATATATATATATATATATATATATATAAATATAATATATATATATATGTATATATTTACATATATATATCATATATATATACATATATATATATATGTATATATATAATATATATATATGTATATATATATATATATATATATATCATATATATATATATATATATATATATATATATAGAGAGAGAGAGAGAGAGAGAGAGATATATATATATATATATATATATATATATATATATATATATACATATATATATATATATATATATATATATACATATATATACATAAATGTATATATAAATACATGCACACATACATATATATATATATATATATATATATATATATATATATACATATATATGTATATATATATATATATATATATATATACATATATACATATATATATATATATATGTATATATATATATATATATATATATATATATATATCCCTCTCTCTGTCTCTCTCTGTCTCTGTCTCTGTATCTCTCCCTCTCTCTCTCTCTCTGTCTCTCTCTCTCCTCTCTCTCTCTCTCTCTCTCTCTCTCTCTCTCTCTCTCTCTCTCTCTCAGCTCCCATTTCCCAATACATCACCCCCCAAACACCATTACGCAATTAGGAACTGACACTGATAACGCATCCAAGGAGGACGCGAATTCTCTCCCAAACACTTGAATTTGATTGAAAGCCTGGCGTCTCTGACCTATGAATATAGAAATGAACTCACGGACGTAACTGATTCATTTACGTGCGTCTGCATAGCCAAGTGTAGGACGAGGAGCAAGGAGGAGGGAGGGTAAGAGAGAATTCTAGAACAAGGATGAAATATGAGTGGTGGTTATGACAAACGAGGGAAAATACGTAAACTTGAAAGAGATCAGATGAAAGTGAAGAAGCCACTCAAGTTGAAAAGAAAGATTCTGTTATTATTATTATTATTATTATTATTATTATTATTATTATTATTATTATTATTATTATTGTTGTTGTTGTTATTATTATTATTATTATCATTATTATTATTACTATTATTACTATTATTATTATTATTATTATTATTATTATTATTATTATTATTATTATTATTATTATCATTATTATTATTGTTGTTGTTGTTGTTGTTCAATTCTGATTAAACTTTGCTGGTAGGTACATTGTTCTTTGGTGATTTATTTCCACCTAATACTTTTTTTACTTTGATCTATATTCCAGTCACAGGTAATTTCATAAGTCAAGATGTTGAATTATTTTTCCCCTTATCTATGATTAAAGTGTCAAAGGTATCGTTTTCAGTGTTTTTACCCTGACATATTTTGTAAGTTCAAAGGTTATTTTAATGGTTGACCTTTAATTTTTTTAACGAAACTTGAAAAGTAGGAACCATGGCGAATGGTAAATATTTATACCAAATTCTTATGACCTTGAGTACTCTTAGAGGTTGGAGGTTCATTAGAAAATCAATTTATTTTTTAATGGTCGACCATTAATTTTTTTTAACGAAACTTGAAAAGTAGGAACCATGGCGGACGGTAAATATTTATAACAAATTTTGATGGCCTTGAGTAGCCTACTCTTAGAGGTTGGAGGTCAATTAGAAAATCAATTTATTTATTCCTGATTACAATAAAACATATCCGGCAGGTACATCAAAGGTTATTGATAACGTTTTAAAAAATCATTTTATTTTGACATACTGTTTTTAAATTGTTAAACCAGGACCTACACATTGTACTATGTAAAATGGAGATATTGAGAATTAATATATCATTAATTGTGGAAATATAATTCTTGAATGTTTTCATGAAGGCTTTAATTTTTGAAAAGTACGACGATAGATAGATGGCGTAAATAGGGTTAATATCCCCGCAGACTTTCTACACGCGCTGCCATTATTATTATTATTATTATTATTATTATTATTATTATTATTATTATTATTATTATTATTATCAGCTAAGATAAAATCTTCACTGGAAAATTAGGATGCTATAAGCCCAAGGACTCTAACAGGTAAAAAAGCCTAGTGAGGAAAAGATAAGGAAACAGATAAAATAGTGTTCCTGAGTGTACCATCAAGAGTTTGAGTTTAACTGACATTTCTTTCTTTAGATGAATTCATAAATCAGAGATTGAGTTATTATTCATTTCAAATGAGTTCTCTTGCTTGAGGGTACACTCTGGCACTCTATTCTATCTTATTAATCTACCTCTTTAAGTCTTTATAGTTTATATAAGAAAGATTTATTTTTATGTTGTTACTGTTCATGAAATATATTATCATAATTGTTCATTGCTTCTCTATTAGTTTATTTATTTCCTTATTTCCTTTTCTCACTGAGATATTTTTCCCTGTTGGAGCCCTTGGTCTTATAGCATCCCGCTTTTCCATCTAGGGTTGTAGCTTAGCTAGTAATAATAATAATAATAATAATAATAATAATAATAATAATAATAATAATAATAATAATAATAATAATAATCATCATCATAATAATAATAATAATAATAAAAAAATGACTAAGCGAGGCTATATGCTGAATTTTGGATACATGCAATATCGATATATTACATACGTATCTCATACTTATGTATCTTTAAAAACAAAAAAAGGGCAATACATCAATCTCAAACAACAATCATAAAATGTTTGAATAGCACAAATCATCAATTCAATAAATCTCCGTTAGAGTCCAACTATTCCAAACAATTCCCATTCCAGGAATGTGTAAATATTTAATCCAAGCTGGAAAAAAAATACATTTCGGATGCAATTTTGCAAATAGGAGAATTAGGGAATCCTTACTGGCCAAAAGTCTCGACCCGAAAGCCTTTGATCCTCCTAACCCAATCCTTCTATCAGACGATCACTGTTTACGGCGCACTGAAAGTTTCTTAACTTTGCCTTCCACTTCGTTTATGTCGTAAGGTTTTAGGCTCCTCTTCGCCTTTTCTCCTTTCTGGTCCAGAGAAACTTCCGCCATCGTTTACGTTTCTGGTCGGGTTTGTTGACGTCAATTTGAATGTCCATTTGAGTCATGTTTTTTATTAGGATTGTCTTTGTGTTTTCTTCTTCTTCTTCTTCTTCTTGTTGTTGTTGTTCTTCTTCTTCTTCTTTATCTGCATCTTTACCCACTTCTATGTGGGGTCGATGTTTCTGGCCAGCTTTCTCCATCTACCTCTGTCCCACACTTCATCACCGGCTTTCTGGCCCCGAGAAACTTCCGCCATTGTTTACGTTTCTGGTCGGGTTTGTTGACGTGAATTTGGATGTCCATTTGAATCATGTTTTTTATTAGGATTTTCTTCTTCTTCTTCTTCTTCTTCTTCTTCTTCTTCTTTGTCTGCATTTTTTCCCACTTCTATGTGGGGTCGATGTTTCTGGCCAGCTTTCTCCATCTACCTCTGTCCCACACTTCATCACCGGCTTTCTGGCCCCGAGAAACTTCCGCCATCGTTTACGTTTCTGGT
>NC_090763.1:57140972-57145972 GCF_036898095.1 Palaemon carinicauda
TGCAAAAGAAAAAAAAAAATAATTGAATATAATGAATAAAAAAATTGGTAAAAAATTCGTGAAATGGAACCGACGGAATGAAAAATAGAGAATTAACTGGTTAATAAATATGGTTGAAATTCTGATTATCTTCTTTCCCACCGTTAACCCTACATTAAGGGGTCGGTTGCCTGACGCGCACTCTCCAATGACTTCTAGCAAAGGCTTCCTCTTCCACCAAACCTTTTTTCTCCATATCCTCCTTCACCTTATCTAGCCATCTAATTATCTTCCTCCCTCTCGACACCGACGCCCTTCACATCACATGTTCCTTGCTAGCTCTCTTCACCAACCCCCCTCAACAAGTGCCCACACCATTTCAGTCCTGGCACTCAGTATTATTATTATTATTATTATTATTATTATTACTAGCTAAGCCACAACCCTAGTTGGAAAAGCAAGATGCTATAAGCCTATGGGCTCCAACAAGGAATAATAGCCCAGTGAGGAAAGGAAATAAGGAAATGAATAAACAATTATGAAAAAATTAAATTAAGATATTTTAAAAACATTAACAACATTATAACAGATATTCTATATATAAACTATAAAAGAACTTGTGTAAGCCTGTTCAACATAAAAACATTTGCTGCGAGTTTGAACTTTTGAAGTTCCACTGATTCAACTACCCGATTAGGAAGATCATTCCACAACTTGGTCACAGCTGGAATAAAACTTATTGCGTACAGTGTTGTTTTAAGCCTCATCATTTTTCAATCTTTCAAAACATTGATATTCCCACATACTCTACCTCAACATTCTCATCTCTGTTCTCCTCAAGGCTTTGCTTCTTCTTTTCGTCTTAGAACCCAAGTTTCCGATCCATATTATTATTATTATTATTACTAGCCAAGCTACAATCCTAGTTGGAAAAGCAAGATGCTATAAGCCCAAGGGCTCCAACAGGAAAAAATAGCCAGTGAGGAAAGGAAATAAGGAAATAAATAAATGATGAGAATAAATTAGACAATATATTATTATTATTATTATTATTATTATTATCATTATTATTACTAGCCAAGCTACTAGTTGGAAAGCAAGATGCTATAAGCCCAAGGGCTCCAACAGGGAAAAATAGCCCAGTGAGGAAAGGAAATAAGGAAATAAATAAATGATGAGAATAAATTAACAATATATCATTCTAAAAACAGTAACAGCATCAAAACAGATATGTCCTATATAAACTATTAACAACGTCAAAAACAGATATGTCACATATAAACAATAAAAAGACTCATGTCAACCTGGTCAACATGAAAACATACATCAAAACTGACCTATTTACTGTGCTATAGATAGTACCACTTATGCATTGTTTTAATAAGGCCTTATATATTACTAGTGAACCTAAAAAAGAAGGGTTTTCATTTACAAAGCGAAAATTCCGAGAGAGATATTGAATGTGACTACGTTTTATCCAGCAAAGGCAGTGGGAATCAAGTTATCGGCACTGCCAATCCTGATATATGTTGCAATAAGGTTTTGCAACAAAGAATAAGAAAATATATATATTTACTTCTCGGTTTACGGTGCCTCTGTATCTAGCGATTTCAATATCTCTCTGATATATTCGTTATAATAAACAATCTTACAAAGCATTTGCATTTATTCAGTAATGTTTTATATTTCATTACTAGTGTACTCGAGCCGTTAAAAATTACTTCTAGATATTTAGATAGATATGCACGCACACGCACACGCACACGCACACGCACACGCACACATCTTCAACCCTCCTCCCTTTCTTAAATACAACCTTCTGGTTCACCAATCTTTCCCTTCAGCGTAACAAGATATGATATATATATAATTTATATATATATATATATATATATATATATATATATATATATATATATATATACATATATATATATATATATATATATATATGTATATATCTATATATATATATATATATATATATATATATATATATATATATATATATATATATATATATAAATGTAGGGGAGATTATTATTGTTTTTTTATATGTAAGGATAAAAAAAACATGTATTAAGCCAAACTGTTTTTCAAGATCCATTAATGACTCTAGAACAGCTGTTCGACCCAAATTATTATTCATGTCTTTTTACAATTCCGTTCCCTGGTTTAAAGGCTTAAAGGCCACTCATGAATGGCAGGGGCAAGGGACAGCGTCATAGCCCTATCAAGCAGGACAATGCCATAGAGACTGACCATATATGCATATGATCAGCGCCAAAGCCCCCTCTCCACCTAAGCTAGAACCAAAGAGGCCCAGGCAATGGCTGCTGATGACTCAGCAGATAGACCTATAAGCTCCCACAAACACCCCATCCTTAGCTCACAGGGATGGTGAGGTTGCAGCGACCAAAGGAACTAAAGAGTTTGAGCAGGACTTGAACCCCATTCTGGCGTTCACCAGTCAGGGACGTTACCATATCGGCAGTATACATAATATTGTTGTTTTTCACAGAATATTCCACTAATTTTTTCTTTTTTTTTTAAATATATGTTATTCAAATAAATTCTATCGCAAAATTTTTAATTCCCATAGAATCGTTTTCGTCTTTTTAACAATATTTCATAGCAAATTTATTTATTTGTTTATTTATTTATTTATTTTTGCAAATATTTGAAATGCTAAATTCGTGCATTTCATTCAATGCGGTTGATGTTGATAACGACCGTTACCTGAATGGGGGAGTCGACTTCATTGCATAGTGATCATGAATGATATTACTCAGAATCGAAGATTAAAAATCCTTAGCTATAGAGAGAGAGAGAGAGAGAGAGAGAGAGAGAGAGAGAGAGAGAGAGAGAGAGAGAGAGAGAGTGAAATTTAGAGATATTACACTCAATTTTATATTAGTAAAAGTATATAATTTGAATTTATATTTTAGAAAATATATCATTCAGATTTGTATTACAGAATATATCTTCTTCAAATTTATTAAAGTAAAATTATAATATTCAAATTTTTATTAGAGGAAATATTACACTCAAATTTATATTAGAAATAATATATTCCAAATTACATAGAAGGAAATATATCATTCAAATGTTTTTTACGTCTTTCCAAGACTTACATTGCTTAAAAGAGACACCATGTCACATATGTTGGCTTCATACATGTGAAATATATGCCTTATATATACAGGAATGCTATGAAAGGGATTTTGACCAGATTTGCCAGGTTGGCCTTTTTCTGGCCAAAAAAACTCCAAATTTGAGCTTTTCGTGCTAGATACCTAAATTTGACATTTTTAAAAAATTGGTTAGCCTTAAATGCTATATTTTCGGCCTTTCTCTACTATTAGGTTGGCCTTTTACAGCTGCAGTTGATCAGACGTTGGCCTTTTAATATTTGGAAAACCTGGCAACCCTGGCAAAATACAAAGGAAAAGTCTATTTTAGGTGAGATAGCCATGACGTCCTGATGGAAGTTGCTCTAGGCAACTTTCTACTTGGGATATTTCTTGTGAGTGATACACTAGAGAATTTCACCTGTAAATGTATCACGGGGTTCCCTGGGGCGAATATCCCGAAAGATATCGTGTATATAACAGGGACTTTCCTCTTGCTAAGGGTAGAAGAGGCCCTTTACCTATGGTGAGCAGCTCTTCTAGGAGAAGGACACTCCAAAAATTAAACCATTCTTCTCTAGTTTTTGGTAGTGCCATAGCCTCTGTACCATGGTCTTCCACTGTCTTGGGTTAGAGTTCTCTTGCTTGAGGGTACACTCGGGCACACTATTCTATCCAATTTCTGTTCCTGTTGTTTTGTTAAAGTATTTATAGTTTATATAGAAACTATTTATTTTAATGTTACCGTTTTTAAAATATTTAATTTTTCCTTGTTTCCTTTCCTTACTGGGCTATTTTCCCTGTTGAGGCCCCTGGGTTTATAGCATCTTGCTTTTCCAACTAGGGTTGTAGCTTAGCAATTAATAATAATAATAATAATAATAATAATAATAATAATAATAAAGCAACCATGGCTATCCTTCCCAGAATAGAGTAACCTTGTCTAGAAGGATAAGATGGATATGGGATAGGATTGGATAAAAAACATTTCACTGATGTAGGCTAAGCTATCATCCACCTCCAATGTCTCTTATTCCCACAAGAAGCTTAAAACCTTCCCCATTTATTTTAGAGCATTGATCTGCTGAACCCTACCACGATCATATACAAAAAATATTCATATGAAAATGGATCTACTCTTTCTTCCGCATTTGTTCACTTAAATGGAGAACACACACACACACACACACACACACACACACACACACACACGCCCGCATAATTATGAGGGTGTGCAAGATTGCGTGTAATATTGACGTGAGAGTTCAGGATTTGGAAAACCACCAGGGGGATTTTGATATCGCTCAAAGCGTATAACTAGGTTGTATGGGCCGAGTTTGTCCGCTGTATAGAAATCGATAACTTTCATAAAGGCGTTAATTTTTATATATTTTATATTTTATATTTTAGTGGCCACTTTCCTCTTGTTAAGGGTAGAAGAGACTCTTTAGCTATGGTAAGCAGCTCTTCTAGGAGAAGGATACTCCAAAACCAAACCATTGTTCTCTAGTCTATGGTAGTGCCATAGCCTCTGTACCATGGTCTTCCACTTTCTTGGGTTAGAGTTCTCTTGCTTGAGGGTACACTCGGGCACGCTGTTCTGTCTTGTTTCTCTTCCTCTTGTTTTGTTCATGTGTTTTATAGTTTGTATAGGAGATATTTATTTTAATATTACTCTTCTTAAGAATTCTATTTTTCCTTGTTTCCTTTCCTCACTGGGCTATTTTCCCTGTTGGTGCCCCTGGGCCTATAGCATACTGCTTTTCCAACTAGGGTTGTAGCATAGCAATTGATAACAATAATAATAATAATATATATATCCTATACATATCTTGGTATATGGATGGATACATATCTTATATATATTTTATATATCTTTTATATTTTAGA
>NC_090763.1:57148472-57155972 GCF_036898095.1 Palaemon carinicauda
GAGGTGATATGAGTGTAAAAACTGAGATGGTGTGGCCATGTGATGAGGATGGATAGTGAGGAGGGAGTGAGAAGGGAGTGAGGAGGGCGTGAGGAGGGAATGAGGAGGGCTTGGAAGGTACCTGTGATGGGAAGGGGGAAGATCAAGAAGGAGGCAGATGATTAGATGGCGAGATAAAATGAAGGGTGATGGGGAGAGAAGAGGTTTGTTGGAAGAGGATGCCTTTGATAGAAGGCATTGGAGATGGAACATCAGGCAACCGACCCCTTAATGTAGGGATTACGGTGGGAAAAAAAGAAGAATAATTTAGGCCATACGACATGGCACTAAGGCCAAGGGGGTGTAGGGAGGTATTCAGCACTGGGGTGCCACTATGTGAAAAAAATGGCGTTGCATTTTGAAGTAAAAAATAAAAAAAAAAAATACATGATTTTCGGTATCTATAATCTACTTATTTCCATCTTCTGTACTGTAATTGTTCAGTGGCTATTTTCCTCATGGTAAGGGTAAAAGAGAAATTTTTAGCTATGGTAAGCAGCTCTTAGAGGAGAAGGGCACTCCAAAATCAAACCATTGTTCTCTGGTCTTGGGTAGTGCCACATTCTCTGTACCATGGCCTTCCACTGTCTTGGATTAGAGATCTCTTGCTTGGGGTTATACCCTGGCAAGCTGTTCTGTCTTGTTGCTCTTCCTCTTGTTTTTTGAAGTGTTTATGGTTTATATGTGACGAATCTAATTTAATGTTGTTACTGCTCTTGAAATATTTTATTTTCATTGTTTATTCTTCTCTTGAAGTTTATTTATTTCCTTGTTTCTTTGCTTCACTGCGCTATTTTTCCCTGTTGGAGTCCTTGGGCTTATAACATCTTGATTTTCCAACTAGTGTTATAACCTAGCTTGTAATAATAATAATAATAATAACAATAATAATAATAATAATAATAATAATAATAATAATAATAATAATAATAACATTTACTTCTCGATTGATAATTATTTTGCCTGACTGTAACTTCATATTTCTACCTTTTATGGAACTGACTAAGTTTCAGATGGCGATCTTATTACGTCATCAGAGTGTCGTGAACCAGTTATTACGTGATTATTCCTTAGCTGGTTAATTTAAAACGATAATTGAATTGTTTGTTGGTCAAATGCCAGCAGACCTTTTACCTTCAAGTATTTCATCAGGTTGTCTTGATTTAATTAGCCACCAAGCAGTTCGAAAGGTCATTTTAACATCCAAGGCTATCTCAGACACACGCACATAAATATAATACACATGCACACACACACACACACACACACACATATATATATATATATATATGTGTGTGTGTGTGTGTGTGTGTGTTTGTTATAACATTCGAGACGCACACACATATATATATATATACATTTATATATATATATATATATATATATATATATATATATATATATATATATATATATATATATACATATACACTGGCGAAATCTAACCGAGGCCATTTGCGTTAATAGACGTAGGAGGAGATGATGATGATGATAGTAATGTATAATAATATTATATATATATATATATATATATATATATATATATATATCGAGACAAGTACTGTATTAAGTTTCTCTCTAGTGAGTCTATCAAACTGTAATCCTATAATGCATAATACACAAGATTTCTAGAGTTTTCTCCCATATACATATAAGATTCAAATATATCTCTTTGGCATTTTAAATTTAATATGATCGATTTCACGTCTGTTTTTTTTTTTTTTTTTTACACTCAGTATCATTATCAGAGCGTAGGATACCTCTCCCCCTTTGAAGTATTTAGTTGCAAGTCCTAAGGATTCCTTTTAATGCAAATTAATTAGTTGCTGTCTCTCGTCTTCCCTGATATGACACCCTACATGGTTCATCAACGTGGTTACATCTGGTGTCTACCATTTGGACTTTGGAAATTAATTTTGTTGGTTACATTGCAGTATATTCATGTCTTTCGTTACAATCTCCTTTATATGATAAAACGTAAATGTCTGGATATATATATATATATATATATATATATATATATATATATATATATATATATATATATATATTTATATATATACATATATGTGTATATATATACATACATATATATATGAGTATGTATATATATATATATTTATATATATAAATATATGTGTATACATATACATATATATATATATATATATATATATGTATATATATATATATATATGTATATATATAAATATATATATATATATATATATATATATATATATATATATATATATATATATATATATATATATATATATACAAGAACCTTATTTCGCTACTTACCTGTTGGTAGAGTTCACCTTTACTAGCACAGGTGGTGAGCATTTCTCGTCGCCCAAATATAAAAAAAAGGAAGACTAGTTATATGATAAAAAAACATTGTTTGAAATAATATCGATAGTACGACCCTCTTGCGTGTTGATAAATAAAATACTAAACAACCATACATATGTCTCATAAGTGTGTTGGATTTGAAAGAGAGTGATGAATTCATATACACTGTTAAAAAAAAAAAAAAAAAAAAAAAAAAAAAAAATAAATAAAAATAAACTTAATTTTAATCGGGAATTCTCCGTAAAAATATACGGTTCTCAGCCGTATTTCAGCAATGTATAGGCGAACGTAATTTTACCATACTTTGTTATTAAATTTTACTGGTTAGTGGCCGTAATATCACTCCTTTACGTCAATATATACGTTTTTAAAACGGTAAAATTTTTGGAATAAATGTTGCCAGGCATTTACCGTATTTTTTAATGTAAATTTTTTAACAGTGTGGAATTTTCTTGGAACAAATTTCATCTATATTTACACTACTTTCAACGTGACTGATTTCTAAGCTGATAGTAAAGACCATTACAGAAAGGTATAAGCTATTACACTGTTAAAAATTCGCATTAAAAACGGTAAATGCCTGGCAACATTTATTCCAGGATTTTTACCGTTTTCAGAACTGATATATTGACGTAAAGGAGTGATATTACGGTCACCAACCTATAAAAGATAATAACAAATTATGGTAAAATTACGATCACCTGTATTATTACTGAAATTCTGCTGAGAACAGTAGATTTTTTACGGAGAATTTCCGATTTAAATTACGGTTTTTTAACAGTGTAACTAGGCTTAATAATATAGAAACTGACCGTAATTATTATAAAATAATTGACTAGATACTGGATACTGAACGTATACTTTTTATACAGAGAGAGAGAGAGAGAGAGAGAGAGAGAGAGAGAGAGAGAGAGAGAGAGAGATAGAGAGAGAGAGAGAGAGAGAGAGAGAGAGAGAGAGAGAGAATGATAGCTTTACTATATTCTACGGAGTCTCAACAATAAAACATGAAAGAAAATCAGAATTTCAAAGAGGTTTTTTGAGTTGTCAGATTTTGATGTCGGTTGATTACTGAAGGAAATAAATTACCTTAATTACATTAATATTCCATTTTGGAAAGGTAAAGTCATAATGAAGCGCTATTTGGACGGTAGGAGTTTTTGATAACTTCTAGGTATAAGAAAAAAAAAAATTATTTCTTTCATATGACCGAAAAAGATAATGAACAGGAAATAGAAGGGATAGAAAGACATGGGATAATAATTTTAAGATGTTGAATTGAAAACATTTTTACATCGGGAAACAAAAATAGAAGGGTAAAAGTTATAATCATTTGGAAGAAATGAAGAAATTTAAATAAAAAAGGATGGAGAGAAATAGAATGATAATTGCATTGAGATGTTGAACTGAAAATATTTCTACACCTGGAAATAAAAATCGAAGAAAAGGGTAAAGTTATAATCATCTTTAAGAAATAATAAAAGGAAATGAAATAGGAGAAATAGGAAGATGGTTGTATTGGGACGTTGGACTAAAGATATTTTTATATTAGAAAATAAAAACCAAAGGAAACGCAGGAAACAGAGGAGAAGGAAATAAAATTCAGAGAAATAGGAAGATGGTTGTATTGGGACGTTGGACTAAAGATATTTTCATATTAAAAAATAAAAAAGGAGACGCAGGAAAGAGGGAAAGTATGTTATGAAAAGCAAATGAGGATGGAACTGAGAGAGAGAGAGAGAGAGAGAGAGAGAGAGAGAGAGAGAGAGAGAGAGAGAGAGAGATAAGAGATAATAAAAGGAAATAAAATAGGAGAAATAGGAAGATGGTTGTATTGGGACGTTGGAATAAAGATATCTTTATATTATAATATAAAAACCAAAGGAAACGCAGGAACCAGAGAAGAAGGAAATAAAAAACAGAGAAATAGGAAGATGGTTGTATTGGGACGTTAGACTGAAGATATTTTTATATTAGAAAATAAAAAAGGAAACGCAGGAACCAGAGGGAAAATATGTTATGAAAAGCAAATGAGGATGGGACTGAAGGATGAGAGAGAGAGAGAGAGAGAGAGAGAGAGAGAGAGAGAATAAAATGGGAAAAGTTGGCGGGGAAACTTTTGAGGATGTTTCATAAAAGGGAACCGACGAAGGTTATGATAATCCAGATCGAGAACATTTTTTGCTGGAGATGAATAAGTGATAAAAGAAGAAGAAGAAGAAGAAGAAGAAGGGGAAATAGGAGGTGGGAAATGGGAAATAATAGGAAGTAATGGGAGGAGAAGGAAGAAGAGAACACTAGTTGCAAGATTGAAGAAGAAGAATTTAGAATACGTGAGGCAATGTACACGAATGAAAAGAGGAATAGAAAATTTCGTGATGAAGTCGAGAAGCGAGGTATGCATTCGTGAAGAGAAATAAAACACTATTAGAAGAATGAACAAGAAGAAAAAAATGCTGAGATGACATTTATGCTTAGAAAATATAGAAAATATTTTATCAATAACATATTATTATTATTATTACTATCCAAGCTACAACCCTAGCTGAAAAAGCAAGATGTTATGAGCCCAAGGGCTCCAATAGGGAAAAATAGCTCAGTGAGGAAAGGAAATAAGGAAATAAATAAATGATGAGAATTAATTAACAATAAATCATTCTAAAAACAGTGACAACATCACATAAGATGAGAATGGAGGGGACGTTTCTTTTCTCCATATATTAACCGCAAATTAATTCAGGGCTAGAGGCTGCCAAGTAGCGTCTGTGCTGGTATAAGGTAGAAAATCTATAGGTACACGTATATACTTCTTATTAGTCACTAATGTAGACATTGGTGTCTCAGGTGTAGGCCTATACTTATTCAGAATACAACAATTCTATCTTGAATTAACTTTTCAAGTTTTTGCCCAAAACTAAATGGTGTTTTGATAGAATATTATTCTTTGGATAAGGATGAACACATTCACACCAGTGAATGGATAAGGTTGATTTCATCACCCCCAAAAGCTGAAACGTATCAGTAATTAAATGTATAAGGTTGCCTTTATTACACCAAAAGCTTAATCACATAAATAAATGAATAAATGTCGTTGCTTTTATCACCCTAAAACCTGAAACATATCAGAACATGAATAAATAAGGTTAATTTCATCACCCCAAAAGCTGAAACGTATTAGTAGCTGAATAAATAACGTTGCTTTTATCACCATAAAAGCTGAAATATATTAGTACCTGAATAAATATAATTGATTTCATCACCCCAAAAGCTGAAACATATCAGTAACTGAATCAAAGTTTGATTTCATCACCCCTAAAGAAAAAAATATCAGTAACTGAATCAAAGTTTGATTTCATCACCCTTAATGTGAAACATATCAGTAACTGAATCAAAGTTTGATTTCATCACCCCTAAGCTGAAACATATCAGTAGCTGAATCAAAGTTTGATTTTATCACTCTAAAAACTGAAACATATCAATAACTGAATCAAGTTTGATTTCATCACCCCTAAAGCTGAAACATATCAGTAACTGAATCAAAGTTTGATTTCATCACTCTAAAAGCTGAAACATATCAGTAACTGAATCAAAGTTTGATTTTACCACCCCAAAAGCTGAAACATATCAGTAACTGAATCAAAGTTTGATTTTATCACTCTAAAAGCTGAAACATATCAGTAACTGAATAAAAGTTTGATTTCATCACCCCTAAGCTGAAACATATCAATAACTGAATCAAAGTTTGATTTTATCACCCCTAAGATGAATCATATCAATAACTAAATCAAAGTTTGATTTCATCACCCCTAAAGCTGAAACATATCAGTAGCTGAATAAAAGTTTGATTTCATCACCCCTAAAGCTGAAACATATCAGTAACTGAATCAAAGTTTAATTTCATCACCCCTAAAGCTGAAACCTATCACTAACCGAATCAAAGTTTGATTTCATCACCCCTAAAGCTGAAACATATCAATAACTGAATCAAAGTTTGATTTTATCACTCTAAAGGCTGAAACATATCAGTAACTGAATCAAAGTTTGATTTCATCACCCCTAAAGCTGAAACCTATCACTAACAGAATCAAAGTTTGATTTTATCACTCTAAAAACTGAAACTTATCAGTAACTGAATAAAAGTTTGATTTTATAACTCTAAAAGCTGAAACATATCAGTAACTGAATCAAAGTTTGATTTTATCACTCTAAAGGCTGAAACATCAGTAACTGAATCAAAGTTTGATTTTATCACCCCTAAGCTGAAACATATCAGTAACTGAATAAAAGTTTGATTTTATCACTCTAAAAGCTGAAACATATCAGTAACTGAATCAAAGTTTGATTTTATCACTCTAAAAGCTGAAACATGTCAGTAACTGAATCAAAGTTTGATTTTATCACCCCTAAAGCGGAAACATATCAGAAACTGAATAAAAGTTTGATTTTATCATTCTAAAAGCAGAAACATATCAGTAATTGAATCAAAGTTTGATTTTATCCCCCTAGGCTGAAACATATCAGTAACTGAATCAAAGTTTGATTTTATCACCCCTAAAGCTGAAACATATCAGTAACTGAATCAAAGTTTGATTTTATCACTCTAAAAGCTGAAAATATCAGTAACTGAATCAAAGTTTGATTTTATCACTCTAAAAGCTGAAAATATCAGTAACTGAATCAAAGTTTGATTTTATCACTCTAAAAGCTGAAACATATCAGTAACGGAATCAAAGTTTGATTTTATCACTCAAAAAGCTAAAACATATCAGTAACTGAATCAAAGTTTGATTTCATCACCCCTAAAGCTGAAACATATCAGTAACTGAATCATAGTTTGATTTTATCACTCTAAAAACTGAAACATATCATTAACTGAATCAAAGTTTGATTTTTTCACTCTAAAAACTGAAACATATCAGTAACTGAATCAAAGTTTGATTTTATCACTCTAAAAGCTGAAACATATCAGTAACTGAATCAAAGTTGGATTTCTTCACTCTAAAGGCTGAAACATATCAGTAATTGAATCATAGTTTGATTTCATCACCCCTAAAGCTGAAACATATCAGTTACTCTAAAAGCTGAAACATATCAGTAACTGAATCA
>NC_090763.1:57158472-57160972 GCF_036898095.1 Palaemon carinicauda
TATACATTGGAGAGTAAATGTGTATCAACTAGAGAGCAAATTTGTATCAATTAGAGAACAAGACTGTGTACATTGGAGAGCAAATTTGTATACATTGGTGAGTAAATGTGTATCAACTGGAGAGCAAATTTGTATACATTGGAGAGTAAATGTGTATCAACTGGAGAGCAAATTCTTATCAATTAGAGAATAAGACTGTTTACATTGGAGAGCAAATTTGTATACTTTGGAGAGTAAATGTGTATCAACTGGAGAGCAAATTCTTATCAATTAGAGAATAAGACTGTATACATTGGAGAGCAAATTTGTATACATTGGAGAGTAAATGTGTATCAACTGGAGAGCAAATTCTTATCAATTAGAGAATAAGACTGTATACATTGGAGAGCAAATTTGTATACATTGGAGAGTAAATGTGTATCAACTGGAGAGCAAATTCTTATCAATTAGAGAATAAGACTGTATACATTAGAGAGCAAATTTGTATACATTGGAGAGTAAATGTGTATCAACTGGAAAGCAAATTCTTATCAATTAGAGAATAAGACTGTATACATTGGAGAGCAAATTTGTATACATTGGAGAGTAAATGTGTATCAACTGGAGAGCAAATTCTTATCAATTAGAGAATAAGACTGTATACATTGGAGAGCAAATTTGTATACATTGGAGAGTAAATGTGTATCAACTGGAGAGCAAATTCTTATCAATTAGAGAACAAGACTGTATACATTGGAGAGCAAATTTGTATACTTTGGAGAGTAAATGTGTATCAACTGTAGAGCAAATTTATATCAATTGGAGAACAATCTTGTATCCATTGGAGAGCAAATTTGTATACACTGAGGAGTAAATGTGTATCAACTGGAGAGCAAATTTGTATACATTGGAGAGTAAATGTGTATCAACTGGAGAGCAAATTCTTATCAATTAGAGAACAAGACTGTATACATTGGAGAGCAAATTTGTATACATTGGAGAGTAAATGTGTATCAACTGGAGAGCAAATTCTTATCAATTAGAGAACAAGACTGTATACATTGGAGAGCAAATTTGTATACATTGGAGAGTAAATGTGTATCAATGGAGAGCAAATTTGTATCAATTGGAGAACAATATTGTATCCATTGGAGAGCAAATTTGTATACATTGGAGAGTAAATGTGTATCAACTGGAGAGTAAATTTGTATCAATTGGAGAACAATATTGTATCCATTGGAGAGCAAATTTGTATCCATTGGATAGCAAATTTGTATACATTGGAGAGTAAATTTGTACCAACTGGAGAGCAAATTTGTATCAGTTACAGAACAAGATTGTATACATTGGAGAGCAAATTCGTATACATTGGAGAGTAAATGCGTATCAACTGGAGAGCAAATTTATATCAATTATAGAACAATCTTGTATCCATTGGAGAGCAAATTTGTATACATTGGAGAGTAAATGTGTATCAACTGGAGAGCAAATTTGTATCAATTGGAGAACAATATTGTATCCATTGGAGAGCAAATTTGTATACATTAAAGAGTAAATGTGTATTAACTGGAGAGCAAATTTGTATCAACTGGAGAACAATATTGTATCCATTGGAGAGCAAATTTGTATCAACTGGAGAACAATATTGTATCCATTGGAGAGCAAATTTGTATACATTGGAGAGTAAATGTGTATCAATTGGAGAGCAAATTCTCATCAATTAGAGAATAAGACTGTATACATTGGAGAGCAAATTTGTATACATTGGAGAGTAAATGTGTATCAACTGGAGAGCAAATTTGTATACATTAGAGAGTAAATGTGTATCAACTGGAGAGCAAATTTGGATACATTGAAGAGTAAATGTGTATCAGCTGGAGAGCAAATTTGTATCAATTGAAGGACAATATTGTATCCATTGGAGAGCAAATTTGTATGCATTGGAGATTAAATGTGTATCAACTGGAGAGCAAATTTGTATCAATTGGAGAACAATATTGTATCCATTTGGAGAGTAAATGTGTATCAACTGGAGAGCAAATTTGTATCAACTGGATAGCAATTTTTATCCGTTGGAGAGCAATTTTGTATACATTAGAGAGTAAATATGTATCAACTGGAGAGCAAATTTGTATACATTAGAGAGTAAATATGTATCAACTGGAGAGCAAATTTGTATACATTAGAGAGTAAATATGTATCAACTGGAGAGCAAATTTGTATCAACTGGATAGCAATTTTTTTTTCCGTTGGAGAGCAATTTTGTACCACAAGATTAAAAATCTTTTGTTCAAAGAAGTTATTGTTATCAAGAGGGAAACAAATTGCTTGTCAATTTTCACGGACAGCTACTGGAAAAGCCTTCCTGGATATTTTCCGTTATCATAGATTTTATTATTTCTTCATATTTCTGTTACCTGACTTCGGGAAAATTAAGATTATTACTAATTGCTATCTTCAGTTTATTCACTTTAGCACAAGCTAACTTTGATTGAGTTTATATTTTCTATTAGCTGACTTC
>NC_090763.1:57168472-57173472 GCF_036898095.1 Palaemon carinicauda
AACTTTCTCGAGAAAGTAAAACTTTCTGGATTACTTGTGTAAAAATTGCCTCATCTTAACCTGTAAGTTTTAATCTAGATCGGTGATTTAATGAAACACACCTTTTTTTATCTCGGCCGGAGATTGATTCATTGGTATCTCTATGTGCATAGAAAAGATTTCCTCATTTCTTAATTTCTATGTCAAATTAGCCACATTTTATGAGTATCACAACAGCTGGTTCGATGCAGGACTCCATCTCCACAGCAATATAATTTCTGAACTGTAGAAGTGTTATCCCTTGTCCCCACTTAAGGTTTTCACTTTTATAATGGCGAAGGAAAAAGCTATCCTTAACATTCAGGGTCTTGATGTTTATCTTTGCTCGGGACAAAGCTATCTTAATGCTCAGGGACCTCTCTGTTTATCATTATCAGGGACTATGCTACTCTTAACATTCAGGGATTTCTCTGTTCATCTTTGCTCGGGGCAAAGCTATCTTAATGCTCAGGGACCTCTCTGTTTATCATTGTCAGGGACAATGCTACTCTTAACATTCAGGGATTTCTCTGTTTATTCTTTGTTAGGGATAATACTTTGTTCTCTGTTTATCGTCTTATAGGACACTGCTATCCTTAACAAGCAGGATCTTCACTGTTATTCTTTGCTATGGACCTCCCCTAAAGTTCAGGGTGATCTCTGTTAACGATTGTATGGGACAATGCTTACATTCAAGGTGTTTTCTGTTTATCATTATAAGGGATATGTTATCCTTAACGTGCAGGGTTCTTTAATGTTTATCTTTGCTAAGGATAATGCTATCCTTAATAATCATTGTCTTTTCTGTTTATCATTATAAGGTACAATGTTATCGTTAACATTCAGTGTCTTCTCTCTTTACCATTATAAGGGGCAGTGTTATCCTTAACATTCAGGGTCATTAATGTTTATCTTTGCTAAGGATAATGCTATCATTAACGATCGGTGTCTTCTCTGATTATAATTATAAGGTACAATGTTATCCTGTTTATCAGTGTAAGGGAAAATGCTATCCTTAACAATCAGGGTCTTCACTGTTTATCCTTGTAAGGGACAATGCTATCCTTAACAATCAGGGTCTTCTATGTTTATCATTGTAATGGACAATGCTATTCTTAACAATCAGGGTCCTCTCTGTTTATCAGTGTAAGGGACAATGCTATCCTTAGCAATCAGGGTGTTCTCTGTTTATCATTGTAAGGGACAATGCTATCCTTAGCAATCAGGGTCCTCTCTGTTTATCCTTAACAATCAGGGTCTTCTATGTTTATCATTGTAATGGACAATGCTATCCTTAACATTCAGGGTGTTCTCTGTTTATGATTGTAAGGGACAATGCTATCCTTAACATTCAGGGTCCTCTCTGTTTATCATTGTAAGGGACAATGCTATCCTTAGCAATCAGGGTGTTCTCTGTTTATGATTGTAAGGGACAATGCTATCCTTAACATTCAGGGTCTTCTCTGTTTATCATTGTAAGGGACAATGCTATCCTTAGCAATCAGGGTCATCTCTGTTTATCCTTAACAATCAGGGTCTTCTATGTTTATCATTGTAATGGACAATGCTATCCTTAACATTCAGGGTGTTCTCTGTTTATGATTGTAAGGGACAATGCTATCCTTAACATTCAGGGTCCTCTCTGTTTATCATTGTAAGGGACAATGCTATCCTTAGCAATCAGGGTGTTCTCTGTTCATCATTGTAATGGACAATGCCATCCTTAACATTCAAGGACTTGTCTCTATATAATTTTGAAGAAGGATTTTATCCATAGCCATCAGACTCTTCGCTGGTGTCACTGTTAGTTTTTCTTGTTTTTTTTTATTAACATATTGGGACAGCCGTCCTTCAGACTTAATAGAAAACTTTATATGATTTTTATGGCTTTCAAGTGAAATCCTAATGAGAGTATCTAGTAACTTAAAACGGAAACGTCCAAATGGACTTCCTGGCACGAACGAAGTATCTGTAGGCAACTCCAAAAGCGTAGTGCACAAATTTCAGAGAGAGAGAGAGAGAGAGAGAGAGAGAGAG
This sequence comes from Palaemon carinicauda, assembly GCF_036898095.1. NCBI lineage: Eukaryota > Metazoa > Arthropoda > Malacostraca > Decapoda > Palaemonidae > Palaemon > Palaemon carinicauda. The sequence continues at coordinate 57,170,528 of NC_090763.1, forward strand.
AGAGAGAGAGAGAGAGAGAGAGAGTTAATTATTTTCCCACCTCCAACAAATGTTATTTGATAGAAATAATAAGGACGAAAGTAATGTAATTATCATGACAACTTTATTGTTAGCTACTTTAATCAGCGAGATATAAGTTAGCAAACTTTGCTATATTGAACATCTGTCTGAGATGATATCATAACCCGGCGTGTACGCACACAGACATACATACACACTCACAAACACACATACATATATATTCATATATATATATATATATATATATATATATATATGTGTGTGTGTGTGTATATATATATATATATATATATATATATATATATGTGAGTGGGCATATAATAACGTTGGGAAATTGTTTGTTTATCGCCATGATCAAGAAAGCTGTACTAGTCAAGGCCAGCCATACAAAGTTAGTTTGCTGTGAGCGATCAGCCTAAAGTCTCCCACCATCACCAATCCGCATTGACCAACGTAGTACAGTAACAAAAATAGTCAAACCCCAGACATGACTAAGGGCATGATGAAAGGTTTAAAGGCCACTCATGAATGGCAGAAGCAAGGGACAGTGATATTACCCTATCAAGTGGGACAATGCCCTATACTGACTAGCGTCCTAGCCCCCTCTCCACTCAAGCTAGGACCAAGGAGGGCCAGGTAATGGCTGCTGATGACTCCGTACATAGACCTATAGGCTCCCCCAAACACCCCTATCCTTAGCTCACAAGGATGGTAAGGTTATAGAGACCAAAGGAACTAACGAGTTTGAGCGGGACTCCAACCCTAGTATGGCGTTCACCAGTCAGTGACGTTACCGCATCGGCCCTATATTTGCGGCCTTTGTCCTGCAGTGGACTAGAAATGGCTGCATTTCTGTTACACACACACACACACACACACACACATATATATATATATATATATATATGTGTGTGTGTGTGTGTGTGTGTGTGTGTGTGTGATTGTTCGATTAAGGATATTGACCAGCGTTGAGTGTGCTTATTATCAGGTTGGGTGAACACCAGTAAAAGATAGACGTCACTGACTTATAAACCCTTTGAGCATTCACTGGGCAGTGTGGGGCACGCAGCCCCATTCCTTCTGAAAATCAATACCATATTTTTTTTTTCTTTTTTTGCGTAGGGTTAATTTAAACCTTTTTTTTAAATTGAGCATTTTATGCTTTAAAGGAGTCTTGCTTCGTCAAGTTTAAAGAAAGTAATAGAAAAGGAAAATCTCCCTCAGTTCTTTAAAGACGACGCAATGGAAGAAAATTTACAATGTGACCAAGTTTCTTATTAAAGCTTCCTATAGCGAAGTTGTTTCATGTTGAATGAATGAATTAGATCTGCCATGGAATGATAGGTTCCAAGAAGCACACTGGCCGAAAATCCTGTTTTCATAGTTATTCTTTAAAGAGCTTTAAGATAGGTTCATGAGCAGCCTATCATCAGATTAAAAATAAACACATTATAAGAATACTTTCCGTAAATCAAAGAGGAATGCCAATGAAATTTACTGCTTTCAGGGGGGGGGGGGGTTTTCGTGTGTTGGAGATGGTGGGTTGATAGGAGCATTTTTATTATTCTTGATATTATTATCATTATTATAAACTAAGTTACAACTCTAGTTGAGCTACAACTATGGTTGGAAATGCAGGATGCTAAAGCCCAAGTGCTTCAGCTGCGAAAGATAGCCCAGTGAGGAAAGGAAATAAGGAAATAGTTAAACTACAATAGAAGTAATGAATGATTAATATGAAACTTTACTTTGATCTAAATTATATTCTGATTATTCCATAACTTTGTCTCGTTTAGAGGGAACTGAAATGAAAATCGGTGTTCTGATCCATCATCCAAAGATCAAATGATATCTTGTATCAATTAGAATTAAGCCTAATGTTTAACATTTCTGATAATCATTGGAGGTTGAAATTATTTGAGCAGCATTTTGAAAAAAAAAAAGTGAGTTCACTGTAAAGGCATAAATTACAGTGCATTGACTGAAATTTAGTAACTACTTAAACTACGAAACCTTATAGGCTTGTTGGGAAAATTTAATAAAAATTGGAGTGGAAAATGTGACTTCTACTGGAGTATCAAGCAATGTTTAAAAAAAAAAACACTTCTCTCTAAAATATTATTTGCTATAAATACATAAATAAAAGTGCATTGAAAAAAATGTGGTAACTACTTAAACTACGAAAACTTTTAGGCATTGGATAAAAATCTAAATAAAGTAAGTTGTATGGAAAATTCAATTCGTACTGAAGTTTTAAGTAATTATTAAAATTAGTGTTCTTATAAATCTGTTATGGTACTTAAACGATTTAAATTAGATTGTACAAATAACTGTTCAAGATGTACTATGGACTATTCTGTTATAACGCTGTGCAAGTTTTTTAAAGCTATGATATAAAGTTATAAAATGTTTTATCTCTATTACAAATATATAATAATCAAGGAGCAGATGGCTTTAAAAACAACTTCAAACAAGTGATCCTAAATTTACTTCGAATATAAAATAACGATTGTGGTATAAAAGGTAATTAGGGGGTACCACAGGAGTTAGAGAACTACCAGATAAGATCAAAGAAAAGTAGACTGAGGTGGTATGGTCATGTCATGAGAAGAGATGAATGAACAGTATATTGGGAGGAGAGTGATGGAAATGGAGGGACAGGGAACGAGAAGGAGAGGGAGACCAAAGCGAAGGTGGATGGACTGTATCAAGGATGACCTTCGATCAAAGGGATTAACCGGTAATGAAGTGTGGGACAAAGGTAGATGGAGAAAGCTGGCCAGAAACATCGACCGCACATAAAAGTGGGGAAAAAGATGCAGACAAAGAAGAAGAAGAAGAAGAAGAAGAAGAATTGTGGTATAAAGGGAATTCTGAAATGTGATGTAAGTATAATTCCTTTTTCATTATTTTTTTTCTGAACG
>NC_090763.1:57178472-57218472 GCF_036898095.1 Palaemon carinicauda
ACTGCTAAAGAGCGTCCAATAATGCTAAGTATCAGCTACTACCAAAGACTTTTGGCTACTGCTAAAGAGCGTTCACTAGTACTAAGAAGTGCTATCTACTACCAAAGAGGCTTGACTATTGCTAGAGAGCGTTCAATATTACCAAGAAGTGTTGCCTACTACCAAAGAGGCTTGACTACTGCTAGAGAGCGTTCAATATTACCAAGAAGTGTTGCCTACTACCAAAGAGCCTCAACTACTGCTAAAGAGAGTTCAATACTCTTAAGAAATATTAGTTACTACCTAAGAGCCTTAGCTACTGCTTAATATCAAAACGTTTGTTATCACCCATATTTATAACAAATAGTATAAAAGTGAGACTTCCTGAATGAAAGATACCTGTCAAATAGTGACAGAAAAAGTAAATAATGAATTAACTGAAATATTCATTTGCAGACTCTTTAAAAAAAATTGAAGTAATGGTACCCTGAGCAGTTGAAGATTTCATGCTCTTGGAAAGTCAAGTATTCATTAGAGCCAGTAGAATAATGGAGAGGTAAATCAACTAAGGATAAAGCAATAAATGGGATAAATCTCGCGAAAAGTAGTTAAGACTCTTTCAAAACGAAAGGGAACAAGAAAGCGAGATTTGCAAAAAGAATAAAAAATGGTTAGACAGTTTTACTTTTCTACTTATTATTTATTTTGGCACTTTATGGTTCTAAGCGTCATCTTCTTTCAATTATTTTTGGTTTAATTGCTTCGATTAATTTCGTTATCATTTGTGACTGCTGCATCATCACGGATACCTATGCAGTAACTCATATATATATATATGTGTGTGTGTGTGTGTGTATATATATATATATATATATACACACACACACACATATATATATATATATATATACATGCGCAAAACTCACAGGGAACCATGATGCTCAGATGCAAAAGACCCCACAGGGAAAATAAAAATATTAGTGAATCCGGACTTATTCAAGAAGACTGATTTACTGACATTTATTTATACATTGCACATGGTACAGTTAAAGTATGAACATACATGAAGATACAGTAGTTGTAGAACAATATGTCAGAAAAAAAAACCACTAGCTTCATGGAACTGATATCTCATTAACCAGGTGAATTTTCCTCCAGGCCTCCCAAAACAATTTAATACCTTATCCATGTAAATACGGAAACATTCATGCATATATACCGACATGCAAATGCATACATACACATTTACTGTATATACAAATGCACACATACCCATATACTGTGCATGCTTGCACACGTACCCATATACTGCACATGCTTGCACACATGCCCATATACTGTACATGCTTGCACACATTAAAACATCCATAGTCCTATGCACATTCATGTGCGTATAATCCTATCCACATAAACATACATATTAGTACATGTCTTACATATTAATCCACACTTCAACACAAAAATACGCATTGTTGCTATTTGGGTAATATCAATAGAACCGGGGAGACAGCCACCAATGTAGGCATGAGTTGCTAAACTGCATGGCAGCGTGGGACAGTGGGATAGGTAGAGTGTGGGCGTGGCCAAGTGACATTCTTAAAAAGCGCGCACTTTAGTTCGCACGGAAGCTAATATTGCTTTTGTTCATTATTACTTTTGTTTTGTTTTATTTTAGTGACAATAAAACAGAATGAAGTTATCTGAAATTGAAAATACCTATATAAATAGATGTAAATATGATACGAATCGGAAATGCTGGCTAAGCGCACCGATGTACACAAAACTCGCAGGGTCAGCCAACAAACCGATTGATAACAAATTTTGTTATCGCCATTCTTATGGTTTATTGACCCTTTATTGAGATTATTACTATTTTAATATTTCATAAGCTTTAAAAAAGTATTAACAGGTATAAAAATCTCAGAAACAACGAAGAAATATATTAATATATTGTCGATGGAAAAACGCGGGAAAAGTTGGTATCGTCACTATTCGTTAGTCAGTATTTTTGTGTTGTTTTGAAAGCTGTGACTGCTGTTGTGCTTCATTTTATTGCGTTTTTAGCCTTAATTAGGTTGAGATTACATCAGATATGCATTGCCGGGATAGTGACAGTGTGGACCCCTTTCGTACATCTACCTCGGGTGTATATTTTTTAATTAAAAGCGAGGTTTTACGATTGTAAAGTTCCAGGAATGTCTGGCAAAAAATTGGAATACGTTGAAAAAGTTTTGGATATTTCTGTCAAGACTGATGATGATGACCCTGACTTTAGAGCTTACGATGACACTGATGTCGATGGCGAAGAAGTGGTGGCAACTGGCAAGAGTAGTGGAAGGCAAGACAAAGAAAAGATTGAAACGTGATGAAGCCATTGACGAAAACTAAGATTGCCAGTGTTGGGATCAAACGCGAAAGGACGGTAAAGTTGTATTGTATTACAGGGTGTGATTTCAATACACTACAATAATACCTTAAGGACTTCCATGTTAAATGTTGTTGGGTGAGAGAAAAGCGTTAATGATATAAGTAATTTTGAGTGACTTCGAGTATCCTGGAGTATCTAGGATTAGTACCATTTTCCCTCGGACTTAACCGCTTCCTGACGATCATATACCGAAAAAGGACGAGATCTAAAAGCGTTAATGATATATGTAATTTTGAGTGATTTCGAGGTTCCTGGCGTGTCTAGGATTAGTACCCTTTTCCCTCGGACTTAACCGCCTGCTGACGATCATATACCGAAAAAGGACGGGACCAACTGTATATTCTATACCGAAAAAGGACGAGACCAACTGTATATTCTACACTGCTCGACTGAACGTAAGTACCGTAATCACGGTTTCCATATAACAAAGTTAATGTTTGGTGTTTTGCAGGTTTTTATCTTCCAAAACTACAGTAATTTCATTCATTGTTTTTTTCTTTTTTGTTTCTTTTGCATTTTACGGATTTCCTTATAACAAAGTTAATGTTACTTTGGTGTTTTGCAGGTTTTTTCTTCCCAAACGACAGTAATTACATTCATTGTTTTTTTTTTTTTTTTTTTTTTTTTTTTTTTTTTTTTTTTTTGGCATTTTACTTATGTTGGAAATTAGCCATCAAGCTTATCCGCTGTGACTGTCTGAACGATCCCCCGGTCTCAGAATTCTCCTTGATAATCTGCGCATGCGCGAACATTACCGTTTGCCAGTGCATTCGACGTTGATGTTTTATTTTCCTGTAATGTTAGCGTGCTCAGCTCAACATTACCGCTTGCCAGTACATACGAGCTTGATGTTTTATTTTCATGCGAGCGAAACGAGCTAATGGCGGAAAAGAACCATTATACAATGTCTAGAAGAATTCTGAGACCGGGGGATTGTTCAGACCGTCACACCTGTTACTTTAGTATCTCGTAAGCTTCTGTCTTCCATGACACCTATAATTACTGTACATTCATCCTGTCCTGGTTTTTCAATTCCCTTGCAAATTGACTGTGACTTAGATGTCTTGTAGGGTTTTCGAGGTGAACGTAATTCGTTGGGACAGCGGTAAACTTTCTTATTACTAAGCTTGTCCAATTGATTTTGTTTCTGGGGATAATGTTTATATTGGTCCAAAATACGACATTATGAAGGCAGTTTTACGATTTACGAAATATGATTTAGTGTTACCATGCCTGGGGGAAAGATGGTTGGGAATCAAACACAGGGTTAAGACTATAGTCTGTTGAGTGCAGGATACGCCAGTTTCTATGGGAGAGCTCAGTTGGGGTCGTACCCGGTAGGTAAGGATACGGCTCCTAGGTTAGGTTAGGTGGTATTCGTGTGCTTGTTTCCCGTTTAGAATGTGGTTTTACCTCATAACTTTTGATATTTTACACCCGGTCTGGTCCATCCAACTACAAAGGCCCTGGATTTTCTCTTCTAAAACAACAATTAATATATTCGTTTTGGTGTTTTTTTTTTATTATTATTACTTATGTAGCTAGCAATCTTATTTGGTTGTTTGCTTGCAAAATTTCGGGTATTTCAAGATTCTATTAAGTTTTCCACCTGCAAAAACAATTACAACGACGACATCTATTTCAATCTTTTTTTTTTTCTTTTTTTTTTTTTTGCATGCAAGCATGCACTTGCATGGTTTATCAAAAGTACTGTATATCTCCTTCCACCCCATTCTATAACATTCCATGCAATTACAAGCAACCTTTAGTAGTTATAATCTTTTGATTGGCGCCATGCAATTACCATATCATATACTAATTTTTGTTGAAAACTCAGCGAATTATCATGTTTTGAAGATTGCCAAACTTTAAAATTGATTCTCTCCTGTTTATTTTTAAATATTTCATTTTAATTTTTTTTTTTTACATTCATTTATGTTGTTTTGTGTCACCTTTCAGAGGTTATGAAATTATTATTTTTTATATATATAACATACATAGGAAAATAATGTTCATCTTGTATATTTTTTTTATATTTATGCAGTGCAAGTATCCGTAGGAAGGTAGTGACACAAGTGCACCTCATGCAGAGGACTAGGCCTATAGGCTTTATTATTATTATTATTATTATTATTATTATTATTATTATTATTAGCTAAGCTACAACCTTAGTTGGAAAAGCAGGACGCCATAAGCCCAAGGATATCAATAGTAAAAATGAGACCAGTGAGGAAAGGAAATAAAGAAACCAATTATAAGAGAAGTAATGAACAATTAATATAAAACATTTTTAGAAGAATATTAGAATAGATCTTTCATATAACTATAAAGAAAGACTTATGTGAGCCTTTTCAACATAACATTCACTGCAAGTTTAAACTTTTGAAGTACCCAAGGGATTTTGGATTGTCCCTAACTGTACCAATTTTTTTTCTTTACTCCTGTCCAACTCCTTTTATTATTATTATTATTATTATTATTATTATTATTATTATTAGCTATGCTACAACCCTCATTGGAAAAGCAGGATGCTATAAGCACAAGGGCCCCAGCATTGAAAATAGCACAGTGAGGGAAGGAGGTAAATTACAAGAGAAGAAATAACTTAATTATACCTACGCTGTGAATGGCCTCCACGGCCCCAGTTCTGGGTCATATGGCACAACTCTTAAACCTAATCCAACTATTTACAACATGAAAATCTAACCGTAACTTTTCTTGGTCAACATCTCTGGCTTAACAAAGTTAAAAAAGAGTCTAACCGTAACTTTTCTTGGTCAACATCTCTGGCTTAACAAAGTTCAAAAAGAGATTTCCATAGTATTTTGCAATAGACCTAATGTCATTATTCTAATCTAGCTTAAGCGAGAGGCCGGAGGTAATTATGCAAAGATCCTTGGTCTAATGACTGTTAGATATGGTAATGGCAGTCGGAGAGGCAATTTACTTTGGAGGCTTTTCACCTAAGTGAAGCTTTTTTTTAATGACTTCCTTATAATTTCTTTTCATTTGGTTCCCTTTAATTGTGTTGGCGTGGCATTCCCGTTGCTATTTTCGTCATGTTTGGGTTAGTGGCTGTGTTTTTGTCTGCACAGAGAATTTCCTGTGTTTTTGTCTGTCCAGAATATTTCCCGTGTTTTTCCCTACTAAGCATTTTCCCTGTTTTTTTCTGTACTGAGCATTTTTTTTTTTTTTTTATTGTCTGAATAGGACATTCCCCATGATTTTGTTTGTACAGGGGATTTCCCGTGCTTTCTTCTGCACAGAGCTTTTTCTGTGTTTTTGTCTACAGAGAATTTCCCGTGCTGTTGTCTGTACAGAGCATTTCCCTTGTTTTTGTCTGTACAGTGCATTTTCCTTATCTTTTCTGTACTGAACAAATCCTGTGTTTTTGTCCGTGCAGAGCCTTTCCTGTGTTTTTGTATGTACAGAGCATTTCTTTTGGTTTAGTCTGCACAGAGCATTTCTCGTGTGTGCAATGAAAATAGATCCACCCATTAACGTCTGTCTATACAAGACAAAAAAATCTAAGCCATCTCAGTATTACCACACCATTTCCATACAATATTCCATGATATGCCAAGTTTTAAGGAATACTTATCGATGTTTTTCGGTATTTATCGTGATTTTCCAGCTCGTGTGTGTTTATCTTATTATCTTGGAGGAATTTCAATTGTTTTTTTCCTAGCACCATTATTTTACTAAAGTTATCACCATCAATAAATTAATAGTATCTTCCACTTCTGTTTATCACATTCTACAAGTGATTTGAAAAATAATGTTTGGTGTTTCCTAGTATTGTTAATTTACCAATTAGGTTTTTAGAGTAAATAAATGAAATCCTTAAAATATGGTTTGTTATCATTCATTTCATGGTTGTGGTAGCCTATAAGAAACCCCCCCCCCCCCCTTGGCGATCTGCCGAACTTTGGTTTGAGTTACATTCAAGCTCGATTGTTTCTAGAAGTGTCTGCAACCTCACCATCCTTGTGAGCTAAGGAAGGGGGTTTCGTGGGAGCCTATAGGTTTACCTGCTGAGTCATCAGCAGCCATTTCCTGGCCCTCCCTGATCCTAGCTTGGATGGAGAGGGGAAATATGGTTGCTGATCACATGTGTATATGGTTACTCTCTAAAGGCATTGTCCTGCTAGGGCATTATCAATGTCCGTTGATTCTGCCATTCATGAGCGACCTTCAAAACCTTAAAAAAGGAGTTTCAACATTACTTACTTGTTTACTTGTTTTTGGTTTAAATCCAACCCTCCACTGAAGTCGAGTGAACTACTTCTCGGGCGGGTCCATATTAATCATCTAACGAAACATTTTCATTATAACTTATACAATTCTTTGATTGTAGCATCTTCCAAATCATATGATTTTGTGAAAAGTAATGTCTTTAGTTTCTTCTTAAATTCAGTTGCTCCCTTTAGGTCCTTCATTTCAGTTGGCAGGTTATTATAATGTCTAGGCGCACAGTAGCTAAAAGCCCTTTCACCAAATTTACTATTCATAAAATTCTAATGACAAAGTTATCATTGAGATCAAAACCAGTTATCTAAGAGAAAAAAAAATATAAACATTAATGATAAAATAAAGATAGTTACACGTTTCTTTTATCCTTTGTTAAATCGTGGCACTTGTGCTTAACAACAGATTGACTGAGCCGAAATTTCTTCGAAAAGTCAAATCGCCCAGTAAAAGTCTTCGAAACCTTTTTCAGGTCCCACTTTAGTATTCATGAAAAAGACGCTAAGAGACATAACTTGAAAGAGCTGATTGTTTGGATTGCATCTACTTATGCAAACAGGAAACACAAGGGTTTCACATTAGATCGAAAAGAAAACGTTTCCATCATAATGAAAAGGGAAAGGCGTTCACAGAGATAACTTAAGGACTCGCTCACTTTCTCTATGTCTGTTTATCTACACATACACACATGCATATATATATATATATATATATATATATATATATATATATAGATTTTAGGTGAGATTCTTAACAGCAAATTTACTTTTGAGAAACGCATTAGGTCTGTGTCTTCAGTTGCACAAAGAATGGGCCTATTGATAAGGTCGTAAGATTTTCGGTGATCAATTTTTTTCTGAAGAAGTGTTTTAATTCTTTCATTCTACCTTGTTTTGAGTATTGTTCTCCTGTCTGGTCTTCAGCTGCTGATTTTCATCCTAATTTGTTTGACGCGATCTTTACATTCAGATCTTTTCGGACAGTACCACCCTTTTCGTAATACTGAGTATGCCGTTAATTCTAAAAGTCAGGCCTTCTCCATCATGGGGCTCAATATTACACAGTATTCACGAAGTTTTTTTCCAGCTGTGACTAGGTTGTGGAACGATCTCCTAAATCCAGTAGTTGGATCGGCAGAACTTCAAAAGTTCATACTTGCAGTAAATGTTATGTTGAACAGGCTGACATAAGTCTTTTTATCATTTATATACGAAAGATCTGTTTTAATGTTACTGTTCTTAAGATATCCTATTTTAATTGTTCTTTACTTCTTATATAGTTTATTTATTTCCTTTTGGTCACTACGTTGTAGTAGGCATTATGAATTAATTACAATGAATGATCGGCTTATAAAGTATATATAAATACACATACACACACACACACACACATATATATATATATATATATATATATATATATATATATATATATATATACACACACATTCTGTCACGCTCAGATCTTCCCGTTCTTCAGGTAGGGGGAGAAGGAGTAGTCATACCCTGGTGAGGGGTGTGCGTGAGTATGCATATCTAAATATTTAGGCGACATTTCTGACGGGTCGCGAACACTATTCATATTATATACGGCAATTCTAAGAGCTATTAAAATAGATATTGTGGCTATTGGTAGTTTGAACTCCATAAAGTTTGGGAAAAATTACTGGACAACTCTATATATCTGCAGTATACTATATATATATATATATATATATATATATATATATATATATATATTTATATATATATATATATATGTATATATATTTATATATATATATATATGTATATATACATATATATATATATATATATATATATATATATATATATAGATATATATATATATATATATATATATATATATAGATATATATATATATAGATATATATATATATATATAGATATATATATATATATATATATATATATATATATATATATATATACTATTCAGAGAGGAAGAAATGTTGACAGTACATCTTTTGTTTGTCAGTGGATTCCTCTTAATTGAATATGGACACAAGACCAATAGCTTGCTTAGGCCTATTTACATTTGACGTGGAAACCGATCCATGGAAATTTTGGTGGGCGGGAATATGGCTCGAACGGTAGGCTTAAATATAAACTACTCTTACGGTCTTTTGAGAGAACGGCAAATATGGAGACATTTATAGAATCTAGATATAAATCGCTTTGAGAGAGAGAGAGAGAGAGAGAGAGAGAGAGAGAGAGAGAGAGAGAGAGAGAGAGAGAGAGAGAGAGAGAGATTGTGGTTGAATTTAAGTCAATTTCGTCATTATAGAATAACTGTGTAGATGCAGTATAGTGATGAGAGAGAGAGAGAGAGAGAGAGAGAGATTATGGTTGAATTTAAGTCAATTTCGTCATTATAGAATAACTGTGTAGATGCAGTATAGTGATGAGAGAGAGAGAGAGAGAGAGAGAGAGAGAGAGAGAGAGAGAGAGAGAGAGAGAGAGAGAGAGAAAATTATGGTTGAATTTAAGTCAATTTCGTCATTATAGAATAACTGTGTTGATGCAGTATAGTGATGAGAGAGAGAGAGAGAGAGAGAGAGAGAGAGAGAGAGAGAGAGAGAGAGAGAGAGAGAGAGAGAGAGAGAGAGAGAGAGAGAGGATTATGGTTGAATTTAAGTCAATTTTGTCATTATAGAATAACTGTGTTGATGCAGTATAGTGATGAGAGAGAGAGAGAGAGAGAGAGAGAGAGAGAGAGAGAGAGAGAGAGAGAGAGAGAGAGAGAGAGAGAATTATGGTTGAATTTAAGTCAATTTCGTTATTATAAAATAACTGTGTAGATGCAGTATAGTGATGAGAGAGAGAGAGAGAGAGAGAGAGAGAGAGAGAGAGAGAGAGAGAGAGAGAGAGAGAGAGAGAGAGAGAGAGAGAAAGAGAGAGAGGATTACAGTCGAATTTAAGTCAAAGTTATTGTTATCAATTCACTATAATATATAGACATTCCACAGTGCATTAGGAATGACAAGAAGTATTCGGTTAGATTTTAGATGTAAAACCGTTTGATTTTATCATAAGATTGTCCTATGTCGTCGTTTCTCCGACTTCAGCGAAAGTTTTAAGCGTGAAGCAAGTAACTTCTTGTAATCAAAACAGATGTTACATAGATCTTATTCATTATAAAAAATTTCCCTTTTACATGGGAACTAACAAATATTCGAAATTAATTTACTAATTATATTTATTTTCTAATGGAAGTGAATTTCATAATGCTTAGAATGTGTAAGGTAATAGTTTATAACAGGGACAGTTAAAGAATCTCTAGGACAACGTAATTTTCATATTGAATACAATTAAATGGTTATCAATAAATGATATGATGATAATAATGATGATAATAATTATCATTATTATTATTAGTAGTAGTAGTAGTAGTATTACTCGTGTACGCGACCCGTCTAAAATAACGGTTAAATATTTAGATAGTTATACACACACGCACCCCCTCTCACCAGAGTATGGCTACTCCCTTTCCCCCATACCCTAGGGACGGGGAGAAAACCGTTATTTTAGACGGGTCACGTACACTAGTAATACTAATAACAACAACAATAATAAATGGTAATAATAATAATAATAATAATAATAATGATGATAATAATAATATCACAATGGATATAGGGTGGAGTGTATATATATATATATATATATATATATATATATATATATATATATATATATATATATAGACTCAGTCCACTGGCTCCGGGCCCATGTGGTCCATAGCCGCCTCTACATAACTCCACTCTTTCCTATATCCATTGTGATATCATGCCAGCGGGTAGGTGTTCCAGGTCTCAAGTGCTCCACATCTCTATTGACAATATCTTCCCTTCTCATACGTGCCGTGGTGACCTCACGGGTCATCGTCCCTCTGCTCTACCAAGCATCACTGCTCTGGCAATCCTACTGTCCTCCATGCTGGGTATATGTCCAGCCCACCGCAGCCTTTGTGCTTTTATAATGTATGTTGTTAAGGGCAGTTCTGACAATTGTCTCATTTCATGGTTGTGACTCTTCCACTTCTCATTGTTGCCATATACTGGTCTCCGTATTCTCCTCAACATTCCATTCTCAAATACTTATTCTTCTCTCCAATTCTTTAGTTAACCTCCATGTCTCACAACCGTAAGTCAAGGTAGGCCTGACTATTGTTGTATAGGTTATTCATTTAGTTTTCCTTCTCAGGTTTCTTGACTTGAATAATTCTTTCAGTGACCTGAGGCACCTTGCTCCTGTGGTTATTCTTATCTTTATTTCATCTTCAAGACTGTTGTCTGAGGTGATTGGTGATCCCAGATACATAATTTTATCTACGCCTTCCAAGTTTGATCCTGCACATGCTATATTACCAACTTCACTTCCTTGTCTTGAAATCTTTAGAATTTTGGTTTTTTCTTCACTGATTTTTAAACCGATGCCCAAACTGGCCTCTCTAAAAGCTACAAACATATACTGGAGCTCATGAAAATCCTCTCCGCATAGGTCAACATTATCAGCATAGGCCAAACGATCACAATTGACTTCTAGGTTTATTGTTATTGTTATTTAAGGGCCAAATTAAACAATAACGTTGATAGAGGACAGCCTTGTTTCAGTCCAACTGACACTGGGAAGGCATCTGTTAATTCCCCTCCAACCCTTGCTCTGCATCTCATATTGCTATTGCACACTTGTGTCAGCCTAATCAGTTTTGCTCGTATTTCAAAATACTGGAGGGTTTTCCATAAAGGAATCTCTGTGAATGTTATCATAAGCCTGTTTAAAATCATTAAATATGTGCCAACTGCCTTTACCGTAGGCTACTCCCAATATTGCTCTGAAATCTGTCTCAGAGTAAAAATTTGATGAACTGTGGATCTCCCTTCTCTAAAACCTGCTTGGTAATCACCTAGTTCTCTTTTGCAATAAATGACAGTTTGAAGCAAACTACATAAGAAACTTTAACGTGACTTGTTTTTTTAAGTAGTAATTATTTTGCACCCAGATTCATGGTTAGAGTAGTCCATTTTGCATTTTGGGTGCAGTATAATTCCTATGGTATTAGTCACCTTAACGTGGCGATCAGCAAAGCTGTACTAGTCAGCGGCACCCATACTAGGTTGGTTTGCTATGAGGGATTAGACGAAAATCTCCCACCATCATCAATCCGTATCGGCTACCTTGGTGATGAAAACTAGCTAAACCTCAAACATGACTTGACATGTGTGAGGCCTTTGTCCTGCAGTGGACAAGAAACTGTTGCGTTTGTTGTTATATATACAGTACTGTTATACACACACATATTATATATAATATATATATAATATATATATATATATATATATATATATATATATACATATATATAATATATATATATATATATATATATATATAAATATATATAATGTGTGTGTCTGTCTGTCTGTTCGCGCGCGCGCACTGTACCCAAGAGAGACGCAATACTTGAACGAAAACCCTTAATTACCTTTACGCCTTTCTTAACTGTTACGAGGAGGACAAATTAAACTTTACTCTGGCATGTTTTCTTATTAAATAGACAGAAAATTACCTTTTTTTTTCTTTTGCTTCCGTGAAAGCATAAAACGCTGAGTAATGATGTTAATTTAGAAAGTGGCAGAAACTCTGCACATCGAGGTGCAAGATTCACATACCGAATTTCAAGAAGTTTCCCGGTTAAAGACGGAAGTTCTTGCAGGAATTTCCGAGATAGTTGGCGATGATATTTACCGCCACGGAAGTATGTTAGACCCTAGGGAAATAAAGTCAGGCGCTTTACAGTAAGAGATTCTAATTTTGCATTTTTGTGGATGTGGTTTTCGTTGGAATTTGAATTCTAATTACAAGCTACGATATCACTCGTAACAGCTTTGAAGTAGATTTTATATAATCTACGTTTTGTGATAGCTGACCGTAACAGAATTTGGCGAGTGTTTGGGGTCTGAATAATTGTTATCTTATTTGAAATTCAAAGATTGTCGTTAATTAAACTTTTATCAGCTATATAAAATAGCCAGTAGACATGTCTACATGTTTAACGCATCTGAGTCTTTTTTTTATATAAACTTTGTGAGGATCCACAAATTAAAAAGTTAAATGATCTAGAAAAAAACATTAGGGAATTTAGGTAAACATCTTGATCCTGACTAGTACAGTGGTAACGTGTTTGCCTAGCATTCGCATGGCAGCAGATCGATCCCCGCCCAGTACTGTGAGTGTAAGCTGTTTACTGAGGAGGCCACTGCTGTGGTAGGGCACCACAGTGGGGGGTTGGGCTTGCCCGGCTGACGTTCTGGTGAGCATCTATTCTGATGGAACTGGAACTGAAACCAGACACTTTTAACCTTTAATGGTAAAAATTCAATGAGGAAAGAAACATTATTGCAAGCTATGATAATAACCTACACTCAAACGTTTCAGAATATTACTAAAGTTTTATTTTGTATTCAGTAACGCCCTTTGCTGAGTTATTCCAAAAGATTTATCTTGAAAATGCAGCTTCGATTCCTGTGTGTGGATATCATGCCTATCTCGAATACTTCCATCAAATTATAGATTTGCTACCTTGAATACCTCCTCCAAATTGTAGACTTGCTCCTTCAAACTGTAGACTTGCTACATTGAATACGACCGCCAAATTGTAGACTTGCTTACTTCCTTAAATACCTCCGCCAAATTGTAGACTTGCTACCTCGAATACTTCCTCTAAGTTGTAGACATGCTACCTTGAATACCTCCGCCAAATTTTAGACTTTCTTGCTACCTTAAATACCTCCATTAAATTGTAGACTTGCCATCTTGAATACCTCCGCCAAATTGTAGACTTGCCATCTTGAATACCTCCGCCAAATTGTAGACTTGCCACCTTGAATACCTCCGCCAAATTGTAGACTTGCCATCTTGAATACCTCCGCCAAATTGTAGACTTGCCATCTTGAATACCTCCGCCAAATTGTAGACTTGCCATCTTGAATACCTCCGCCAAATTGTAGACTTGCTACCTTGAATATCTCCGCTAAATTATAGACTTGCTACCTTGAATATCTCCGCTAAATTATAGACTTGCTACCTTGAATACTTCCGCCAAATTGTAGACTTGATTCCTTTATACTGCCGCCAAATTGTAGACTTACTTCCTTTATACCTCCACCAAATTATAGACTTGCTTCCTTTATACCTCCACCAAATTGTAGACTTTATTCCTTTATACCTCCGCCAAATTGTAGACTTGCCAAAATCTGTTCCGGAAAAGTTATGTGCTTTTAATTATCCGCATCCGGGAAATTAGTTGAACTAGACGGACTAAACGCGTTTGATTGCCTCAGCGCTACGAAAATAAAGGGTAAAGATTGATATATGTTGAAGCCATTAACATTTAAGAGCTCTGAATATGTGTGGATGCCACCAGGCAATAAAGTAACGTGTGAATCATCTGTGTTTGTATTATCAATTCGCTTTTAACTCTAACGTCTTCAAAGTTTTATATATTTTTTTTCTGTCATCAGACAGTGACTCGTTAAAACGAATTTTTGTTATTCATTATATCCTCTTTTCGTTCCACTTCAATTTCTTTTATGCTGCCAAATAGCGACTCATTAAAACTCATTTTTTTTTTAATTTATTATATCTTCATTTCTCTCCTCTTCATTAGATTAGAATATTCCCCTACATTATTGGGTTTTTTTTTTTGTTGAAAGAGAGGGGAATAAAAGAGAATGAAGGAAATCATTAATGAAGTAAAATCGCATATCTTTTGATACCCGAACAAACTTTCAATGTTTCAATACTTCTGAATGAGTCCCTTTGCATATTTGAAATTGGCGCAGGGATTATGGACAAAGTGAATGAGGTATAGAGTATTACATAATTAATGAGTGCATGTCAAATTTAAAATCCGGAAGCAAATGAAGTCATGAATTTTCATCGCTTTAGGAAGTCCGCGGGTGATTATTAATGCACAAAGGAAAAAAGTAGTTTCCGACTTGATGGAGAATAATTAGGGTACATATTATTCTGCAGAGAAAAATATTCATGTTCGCCAGAAAAATAAGTCTTATCAATTAGAAGATATTCTTTGTTAGACCCGGGACTATTTCTTTATGTTAATTACATCTTTGAAGTAAAGTGCATTAAATATATATTTTCTTCTACCTGTAATTAAGTGCCTTTAAAAGGTTATTAGATAAGAGCAACAAAGTTAGAATTTCCTTCCGATTTTTACCTTTGCCAACATTGTTGCGAAGGTTATGTTTTGATAGGCGTGTAGGCCTATTTGTTTATATGTCTGTCTGTGATTTTGTGATTCGCATAACTCAAAAACTATTTGGCTGAATCTCATAAAATTTTGTGGGATGATTGGCCATGATCCAAGGACAATTTGATTAGATTTTGGGAGTGATTTGGTCAAAAGTCAAGGTCATGATGAAAAGGTTAAAAACGTCTTTTTGCCATATCGTGACCAATTTTTATCTGATTTGGAGGAAACTAGTGCCAAAATGTGCTTAGTTAAATTGCATATCTTGTGATATATACCATGATGTAGGTGAAGGTATGTGCTCTACCGAGTGCCCGTTCTAATTACAACTGTGGTGAAAGTGAACCACGGGATGAAATTTTTCTTAGCTCCATTTAATAGTGTTCGGTTCGTGGCAAATAAATGGAGTGTTATACAAAGGCCATTACCTTGAGTTATACTGTATGTATATGAAATTCATAATTTGAGGGTCTTGGTAGCCTATTGGAAACGTTCCTGCCTGGCGATATGCCGGACTGGGGTAAGAGTTCCGCTCAAGCTCGATAGTTTCTTGTAGTATCTGCAAACTCACCATCCTTGTGAGCTACGGATGGGGGTTTTGGGGGAGCCTATAAGTCCACTGTTGAGTCATCAGCAGCTATTGCCTTGCCCTCCCTGGTCCTAGCTTGGGTGGAGAGTGGGGTTGGATGGTAATTATATGTATATATGGTCCGTCTCAAGGGCAGTGTCAATGTCCCATGCCTTTGTCATGCAGGAGTAACCTTTAAAGCTTAAACCTTTTAGCCCCCCCCCCCCAAAAAAAAAAAAAAAAAAAAAACACCTAGTGTTAAGACAACAAACCTCTTCTAAGGCTGAGCATTACCTCTGCAAAGGCTGAGCCTTCTACGCCTTTATAGATGTTAATTCTCCCCAACAAGACATATTTCTTTCAACAAAACCTAATTTCTAATTGCTATTTACGATGTGCAAATTTTGCCACATTTTCGTAAAACACATGACCCAAAAAACTTATATAACATTTCTTGAAGTAAGGAATAAGTGATAGTATATTATAGTTCCTTATCTCGGCACAAAAGTTAGATTACAAGTATGAAATTAATGAATATATAGACTGGGGTGTGACTGGTTTGATATGAAATCGTGTCTCATAGTTTATCCGTTATTTACCTTATCTTTTATCTTTTTATTAATTACTTTTGGCGTATTTTGTTATCTAATTATACGGTTTAAGCTTTATTCTTTTTTTCTGCACTTAGGCTCTTTCATTTTTTGGCTCCAGGAATGTCTCATTTATAATGAATTTAGATCACGTGATTTGTTTTAATTTTTTTTTCTTTTGGGGGGCATTAAGTCGTTAATGGCGGAAAATTTAGGATTTTAGCAGGTCCACAGACCTTTAGGTAAATAATAGATAAATTGGATAAATCAGTGTAAGCCCAAGACGTCAGTACCATTTAAAGAATATATATTGAAATGAATTTTTGATAGCTATACATGTTGTATGTATATACACACATGTATACAAATTTAATATATATATATATATATATATATATATATATATATATATATATATATATATATATCCAGATGTATAAACTCTTTGTACCAAACTTCAATAGAAATATACTGCATCAGACAAAGGAACGCAAGGCATACTTCTACAAAGTTTTGAAGCTGGCATTACTTCAATTGGTTTAGCACGTAAAACAGTAGATAAAAGGAAGTACAAGTACTGTACAAAATGAATAGAAATGACTAGAAATAGTATTTGCAATTAAATTATTGAAGCTCTACATGCATGGAAGGTATTTGTTACTTTAGACAGAACAAGAGTCACTTGCGTACATCCCTTACATCCAAATAATTAAGATAGACAATCTAAGAATTATGTAGACGGCCATAACATTCTGCAAGTTTCGAGAGGAGAGTATCCCCCACAATTTGAAGAGACTTCCTTAGCAGATTAAGTTAGTCATAATGATTTACATTATTGATTCTTATGATTTTATGATTTCAATATTCTGGATTTGAATTCTAAAATGAAATTAAGAACAGATTTATATTAATGAAGTATATTTTGATAATATGAAAGAAGGAAGTTACCCTATTTCATCTTTATTTTCTGTTTGTTTTCTGTATTAAAGATTCTGGAATATGGAATATTATTTCTCTTAAGGAAAAATATTATTGAGCAATATATTTTTTATATGATATGTAGTAATTAACGGTTGATTATTTCATGGTATGAAGAACGTTATCGGTCATTTTTTCTTCGGTAATTGAATAAAAAAAGAAATTTATTCCTGCAAGAAAATTTATTATTTTTTTTTATTTTTTTTAGTAGGACTAACTTTAACACACACACACACACACACACACACACACACATATATATATATATATATATATATATATATATATATGTATATATACATACATACATACATACATACTTACACGTACACACACTAATTGTACAAATTAATGATATATATAATTCCTGAAAGTTCGAGAGGTTAACTCAAATTAATAGAGTATATAATGTTCTGTTTCTGCGCGAATGTAGAATGTACTAGATTCCATATGTGATAAAAATATCAGCATTACCTTTTGTATTATAGTGAATCTCACAGCATCAGTCATAGCGAATTCTAAATCAATCGATCAATCGTTTGTAAGTTTCAGTTTCAGTGTAAATACATCATCGGTTATAAGTTTGTTTAAATACTTTATCGGTTATTAGTATCAGTTTAAGTACTTTATCGATTATAAGTTCCAGTTTAAGTACTTTATCGATTATAAGTTCCAGTTTAAGTACTTTATCGATTATAAGTTCCAGTTTAAGTACTTTATCGATTATAAGTTCCAGTTTAAGTACTTTATCGATTATAAGTTCCAGTTTAAGTACTTTATCGATTATAAGTTCCAGTTTAAGTACTTTATCGATTATAAGTTCCAGTTTAAGTACTTTATCGATTATAAGTTCCAGTTTAAGTACTTTAATGATTATAAGTTTCAGTTTAAGTACTTTATCGATTATAAGTTTTAGTTTAACCCTTTCGTTAAACTGAAACTTATAATCGTTAAGTACTTTATCGATTATAAGTTCCAGTTTAAGTACTTTAATGATTATAAGTTTCAGTTTAAGTACTTTATCGATTATAAGTTTCAGTTTAACCCTTTCGTTAAACTGAAACTTATAATCGTTAAGTACTTTATCGATTATAAGTTCCAATTTAAGTACTTTAATGATTATAAGTTTCAGTTTAAGTACTTTATCGATTATAAGTTTCAGTTTAACCCTTTCGTTAAACTGAAACTTATAATCGTTAAGTACTTTATCGATTATAAGTTCCAATTTAAGTACTTTAATGATTATAAGTTTCAGTTTAAGTACTTTATCGATTATAAGTTTCAGTTTAACCCTTTCGTTAAACTGAAACTTATAATCGTTAAGTACTTTATCGATTATAAGTTCCAGTTTAAGTACTTTAATGATTATAAGTTTCAGTGCAAGTACTTTATCGATTATAAGTGTCAGTTTAAGCCTTTCGTTAAACTGAAACTTATAATCGTTAAGTACTTTATCGATTATAAGTTCCAGTTTAAGTACTTTAATGATTATAAGTTTCAGTGCAAGTACTTTATCGATTATAAGTGTCAGTTTAAGCCTTTCGTTAAACTGAAACTTATAATCGTTAAGTACTTTATCGATTATAAGTTCCAGTTTAACTACTTTAATGATTATAAGTTTCAGTGTAAGTACTTTATCGATTATAAGTTTCAGTTTAACCCTTTCGTTAAACTGAAACTTATAATCGTTAAGTACTTTATCGATTATAAGTTCCAGTTTAAGTACTTTAATGATTATAAGTTTCAGTGCAAGTACTTTATCGATTATAAGTGTCAGTTTAAGCCTTTCGTTAAACTGAAACTTATAATCGTTAAGTACTTTATCGATTATAAGTTCCAGTTTAAGTACTTTAATGATTATAAGTTTCAGTGCAAGTACTTTATCGATTATAAGTGTCAGTTTAAGCCTTTCGTTAAACTGAAACTTATAATCGTTAAGTACTTTATCGATTATAAGTTCCAGTTTAACTACTTTAATGATTATAAGTTTCAGTGTAAGTACTTTATCGATTATAAGTTTCAGTTTAACCCTTTCGTTAAACTGAAACTTATAATCGTTAAGTACTTTATCGATTATAAGTTCCAGTTTAAGTACTTTAATGATTATAAGTTTCAGTTTAAGTACTTTATCGATTATAAGTTTCAGTTTAACCCTTTCGTTAAACTGAAACTTATAATCGTTAAGTACTTTATCGATTATAAGTTCCAGTTTAAGTAATTTAATGATTATAAGTTTCAGTGTACTTTATCGATTATAAGTTTCAGTTTAACCCTTTCGTTAAACTGAAACTTATAATCGTTAAGTACTTTATCGATTATAAGTTCCAGTTTAAGTAATTTAATGATTATAAGTTTCAGTGTAAGTACTTTATCGATTATAAGTTTCAGTTTAACCCTTTCGTTAAACTGAAACTTATGATCGTTAAGTACTTTATCGATTATAAGTTCCAGTTTAAGTACTTTATCGATAATAAGTTTCACTTCAAGTAGCCTAGTTTAATGCTTATTAAGTGTTATGTAAGTTTAATTATATAATTAGTGAGAAGTCTTACTCATTCGAATTCTGTCCTGTAATAAACATTGTAACATTATTTTTGGATAAAAGGATTTTTAATCACAATTAATATAAAGCCATTGTCCAATATCACTTCCAAATTATGTATGCGACAATTCTTTTTAATGAAATATCACGGCCAATTACTGAACCAGATTTTATTTGTAAAGCATTCAGGTGGAAAAGTGTTAAACAAAATCGCTGGTTTACCTCACAAATTATGACTGCATAAATCATATGATTTGAGCGTAAAGAATATCATGGCATTTTGATTAGGATTTTGTCACAATTAATTGTAAAATGAACGCGTGAATGAATGATTTTTTTTACATTACTAAAAATTTAATTGTGGGAAAGTTTCATAGTTTGTGATTCACTTCCAGCAGATGAGAATTATTCCAGCTATTGAATAAAGTTTTCTTACTTGGGGACAATTAATTGCAAAATGAACGCGTGAATGAATGATTTTTTTTTCTA
This sequence comes from Palaemon carinicauda, assembly GCF_036898095.1. Lineage (NCBI taxonomy): Eukaryota > Metazoa > Arthropoda > Malacostraca > Decapoda > Palaemonidae > Palaemon > Palaemon carinicauda. The sequence goes on from NC_090763.1 coordinate 57,198,591, forward strand.
AAATACTAAAAATTTAATTGTGGGAAAGTTTCATAGTTTGTGATTCACTTCCAGCTGATAAGAATTGTTCCAGCTGTTGAATAAAGTTTTCTTATTTGGGGAAGATGTGTTCTTTTATAACAATCACAGATATAATTTTTTTTTTTTTTAGGTATTATGTGATATTCCAAACTTTCCAGGAGACTTGATAAGTATGTAGGTAGTTTAGGAGGTGCATGAATATCCTTTATATATATATATATATATATATATATATATATATATATATATATATATATATATTATATACATATATATATATTATATATATATTATATACATATATATATATTATATATATATATATATATATATATATATATATATATATATATGTGTGTGTGTGTGTGTGTGTGTGTGTTATATATATTTATATGGACGAAAATCAACACTGTCGCGCTCAAATCGAAACAAATTTCTACCTCATACTGGGATCGAACCCTAGCCCCTTCAAATGAAAGGCAAGGTTTCTATCACTCATGTTACCAGAGGCTTTAAAAGAAATCCGAACGTAAGTGCTAACTGCATTTCAGGATTTACCTGGCGAGACATGTCTCATACCAGCGAGTTTATCCGACTTCCCGGCGATCGGGGACACAATTGGTAGTTTTTAATTCGAATTACCCATAAGTCAATATGGATGAAAATCAACACAATATCATGCTCAAATGGAAAAATTCATACCTTATGCTGAGATCGAACCCGTAGCCCCCTTCAAATGAAAGGCCAGGTCGCTACAGTAAACAACATCAGCAACTGCAACCGTTTCTAGGCCACTGCAGGACAAAGGCCTGAGATATGTCATTCGTGGCTGGGGTTTGGCCATTTTCATAAGGCTGCCCACTGCAAATTGGTGATGGTGGGAGACTTTAGTATGATCGCGTACAGCATGTCAATCTAGTATGGGTAGCTCTGACTAGTACAGCTTTGTTGATCATGGTGATACATAAACCTTTTCATCACGTTAAGGTATCCCCACTCATAAAGATATATATATATATATATATATATATATATATATATATATATATATATATATGTTATATTATATATATATAGATATAGATATATATACACACATATATATATACATATATATACATACATATATATATATATATATATATATATATATATATATATATATATATATATATATATGTATGTATAAAATATGAGGTTACGAGTTCCATGCCCTTTCCTTTGACTTTCAGCTGCCACTGGTAACCTTTGTAAATGGTTCGACTTCTGGTGGTAGGCAAGGAGCAGCCCACGGACCTTACTCATAGTTGACAGTATTCAGTATTTTTTTACCAGCGTTTTCCCTCAAACGTGTTTCCAATATGTGTCTTTCTTCAATTTTTTTACAAGTCTTTTGAGACGAGGCTGTACTGGTTGTTTCTTTATGATTTAAATTCGGGTTCAGGTCATAATAAGTAGCCTTGATCATTTTCAGAGTAGATGGCCCATATCTGTCTTGCTCACTAGTTATTGGACTCATTGTTTTTTAAATATTTCCCTCAAAATGACTTCTTTTACAATTTCGCTTGGCTCATTCTGGTGACCCGAAATAAATGTTTTTTTTCTCCTTCGCTATTGACAAGTTAGGTATAAAATAGTTTACATGACTCTACATGACCCAAATCTGTCTTGCTCACTAGATATTGGAATCATCGCCTTTTGATTATTTCCCTCAAAATGACTACTTTTACAATTTCGCTTGGCTCATTCTGGTTACCTGAAATTTTTTTTTCACCTTTGCTGTTGACAAGTTAGGTATAAAATAGTTTACATGACTCCCTTGTTCTCTTTGTAAGCCGAAATCTGTCTCTTATTTGCTTTAGTTTTGTATTCTTGTAACTGACAATTATCTTCCTTGCCTTTTCAATGTCTTTTTCCTCTTCCAAGTTATTGACTAAAATAAAGTTGAGTCTATTTTGGACCCTCATTTAGTTCTCCTCTTTATATATACCATCTTTAATTCTCTGCTCTAATTAAAGCTATCTCTAGGTGTCACTGTCTAGCAAAGAAAAAAATCTTTCGTATTATATGAAAATTCTTTCCGCTTTCATTAAGATTCATAATCAGTCTCTCGTACTTTATAATAGTTTTGGTGGAAAAGCATATAACACCATTTTTCAAGACGACCATATTAAAAGTCTATGTCTGTCTCTAAGAAACTGATGTCCTTGTTAAAGGACTAAGTTCGTCCTTGAGACGCTGGTCGTTATATTTAATTTTCTTATGAGGTGTTGATTGTGGGTTTTCAATGAGTGAAATTATTCCGTCTCGCTTGGAACAATACTCTCATGATGGGGTCTCCATTTTTTCCCCACTGACTAACGTTTGTCACAGGAAGAAGGTTCTTTATTAGCTTAGTAACTCGGCTTTATTATTAGCTTAGACAAATCTAGTCTCCTTTGAAAGATAGTGGTTTGTTGTCGGATTTGCACTTGCTATTTTCTAATGTTTTCTCTTCACATAAGTTTTTACGTTTTGCAAGGAGAAAATTAGTTAGACTCTATCATATCCGATTTCAAATTTTGGATTTATTCCTCACCATATGTATAGTCCTCTATTTGCTCGAATTAAAAAGGCAAGTTTATTTTTCATCGGACATCAATTTTCATTTACCACTGTCATATATGAATGTGTTTTTTGAAGAAACCAAGAGAAATGTAGGCTCTTACCCTTTCCGATTATATATTTATCAGAGGGAAATCTAAGTTTATTTTTCCGAGCTTGGATGACCTTAGGCGTTGTCTTCATCATTTCTTTATATAAAATAGAAACGAGGAATATAATCTCTCTCTCTCTCTCTCTCTCTCTCTCTCTCTCTCTCTCTCTCTCTCTCTCTCAGACCATCCAAGACTGGAAGATGCATAAGCAACTCTCTTGTGGATATACTAGGTGCCTCACACTGAGGGACCCGGGGGAACCCAAACATAGAATAAGGCAATAACATTAAATATAAAACATCACTGATAACATCATCTAAGACTTTCAGTTCTTGACACATAAACAAGCAACAAAAAGAAACCATTTGAATGTCAAGATACCGGATGGAACATTCCTCTCTCTATACACAGCTCAAACATAATATTATGCATAAGTGTAAACCACAACATTAATCTTACTTCCCACGCCTAAACTTTTTCTTCATTTCGGGTTATGCGGAAGAAGAAAGTTTTCTCAACAGTATTAAAACTTCACCAGTCTGGCGTCTTCTTCCTCGGGAATCCATTTCCCTTTTTACTCTTATATATTCGCTTTTCAATATGTAGCGAAGGCCTTTTTTTTTCTTTTTTTTTTAAATAATCGTTACGTACTTTTTTGATAACTTCATATTCGAATATTATTATTATTATTATTATTAGTATTGTCATTTATTATTATTATTATTATTATTATTATTATTATTATTATTATTATTATCATTATCACTTGCTAAGCTATAGCCCTAGTTGGAAAAGCAGGATGCTATAAGCCCAAGGACTCCAACGAGGTAAATAGCCCAGTAAGGAAAGAGAATAAGGAAATAAATTACAAGAGAAGTTCAAGAACAATAATAACATAAAAATAAATGCGGTATTCCATATATAAACTAAGTACTTAGTATTTATTATCTACTTCCTTTGATAACTGCATATTCAAGTTAACTTTCAGTATTTATTTAGTAATTGATTGTATAACTTAACATTTGGCTTGCCATTTAGTATTTTTATGTATTTCTTTTAATAACTTCGGATTCAAGTTTTCCTCCAGTATTTCTTATGTTTATTCTTCAATAACTTATGATTCAAGCTCTCCTACAGTATTTTTTCATATACCTCATTGAATAACTTTCAGATTCAAGTCAACCTTCAGTTCAGTTTATATTAATAATTTCAGATTACGGTTACGGTTCATTTTCCCTTTGCCCCCCCCCCCCCACACACACCGAATAGTCTGGCCTATTCTTTAATATTCTCCTCTGTGTCATACACCTGACAACACTGATATTACCAAATAATTCTTCACTCCAGGGGTTACTGCAATGTAATTGTTCAGTGGCTACTTTCCTCTCGGTAAGGGTAAAAGAGAATCTTTAGCTATGGTAAGCAGCTCTTCTAGGAGAAGGACACTTAAAAAATCAAACCATTGTTCTCTAGTCTTGGGTAGTGTCATAGCCTCTGTACCATGGTCTTCCACTGTCCTGGGTTCGAGTTCTCTTGCTTGAGGGTACACTCGAGCACACTATTTTATCTTATTTTTCTTCCTCTTCATTGTGTTAATGTTTTTATATAGGAGATATGTATTTTAATGTTGTTGCTCCTCTTAAAATATTTTATTTTCCTTTTTTCCTTTCCTCAATCGGCTATTTTCCCTGTTGGAGCCCCTAGTCTTATAGCATCCTGCTTTTCCAACTAGGGTTGTAGTTTAGCAAGTAATAATAATAATAATAATTGTCATGCATTTCATTTGGTAACTTCATATTAGTTTTCCTTCAGTATTTATTATCTGCTCCTGATGATAACACGAGAAGGTGAAATGAAAATATAGCTATTTTTAAACATACAGCACAGGAAAATCATCTTGTAGATTTTAAGATTATTTATAAATTGAAAAACAATGCTTGGTACACATAGACGAAAATTTGTTGAAGCTGTTTTGACTCAAAACTTAAGAATTTCAGATTTCATTTGTTCTTAAATAATATTGTAAAACATGATGATGCTGTTGAAGGAAGTAAACAAACCCCGTTGAATACTGATATGTTTTTTTTTCTTTTTTCTATTACAAATCTTTCTTTGTACTTCCTTTTAGTGTTGTAACTATTTGTTTTCTGAAGAGAAGGGAGATGGTCCCTTCGAAAGCTAAGCATAAATCTATTTCTCGTATATACAGTATATATATATATGTGTGTGTGTATATATATATATATATATATGTGTGTGTGTGTGTGTGTGTGTGTGTGTGTGTGTATTCATGGGCCCGGCCAGACCCCCGCCCCGAAAAAAACCCAATCTCTTATCCTTTCCCGGGGGTTTTACCGTAAGGTCCTATATTAACAGATGAAAAAAATAAACCATATACCATAGAGTTTTTAAAAGTAAAAGTTACTCAGCAACCAAAAGTAGTTAATAGGTGTTCTTGGGCTCGTTGGAAAGCTCTGGAGGTACTGCGACGTATAGGGGAGGGGGTGTGGAAATGGGAGTACCCGTTTCCATAAGGGGTAGGGACGCGAAAACCGTAAAGGGTAAGCGTATCTCAGGAACTACACAGAGTTAAGAGGTGTTCTGCAGCTCGTTGGAAAGGTCCCGAGTTCTTAAGTATGGCAGTGGAGGAAATGAGTGCACTGCGTCAAAGTATAAGGGACAGGACGCGAAAATAAGGGGTATGCGTATCTCAGGAACCACAAACAAATAATAGATGTTCTTGGGCTCGTTAGAAAAGTCTTAATAGGCTCGTATGTAGCACTTAACCCAACACTTAGCCATCTTTTCGGGGCGGTGATCCCTGAACAGCGTTTTGGGTGACACATATATGTATATATATATATATATATATATATATATATATATATACAGTATATATATACATATATATATATATATATATATATATATATATATATATATATATATACACACATATATATATATGTATATATCAGACAAAAGTCTCCCACCATCACCAATCTGCAATGGCCAGCGTGTTGGTGAAATGGCCAAACCCCAGTCATTAACAAGGACATGCTTTAGACCTTTTTCCTACAGTGGACTAGGAACGGTTGCATTTGTTGTCATGTTTATATATATATATATATATATATATATATATATATATATATATATATGTATATGTATATATGTTATCTATACACTCATTCATATCTATATACACACAACATAAACACTAACACTTATATATACTGTACATATATATGTATGTAGATGTGTGTATGTATGTATATATATATATGTATATATATATAAATATTATATATGTATATATATGTATATACACATATATATGTATATACACATAAATATGCATATATATGTATGTATGTATGTATGTATATATATGTATATATATATATATATATATATATATATATATATATATATATTGAGAATGGTAAATATGATTTTATGTATAGAGACAATTCTGTCAGTGTTAGTTTTCGGTAGAATATTTTCGACATTGGCTAACGTTATTGCTCTCTCTCTCTCTCTCTCTCTCTCTCTCTCTCTCTCTCTCTCTCTCTCTCTCTCTCTCTCTCTCTCTCTCTCTCTCTCTCTCTCTTTTCCATTGTAAAAATATATTCATAGAGAATCGTATAGATACAGACAAAGCTCAACCGCCCAAATACACAGAACGCTATATAGTTTTGAATAATATAATATAAAACCCGAAAAGGCTCATTTTCTTTGAAGCTGTATTCAAAATTGGCCTGCACGCATACGCCTGGAAAAATTAATGTTTAAAAGCTGGAAATATCCATAAAGTTTTATTTGCTCTGACCGCAAAAGTAATATTCCTGTCATTTTGTGGGATGGATTTCGATACAACAGGGGGACTATATATTTTGTTACTCTTCAAAACTTGCATCGAATGATTTTATGTCGAACAGGTTGATATAAGTCTCTCTTCATAGGTTATATATAACGACTATATTTCGATGCTGTTACTGGTCTTGAAATATTTTATTTTCTATTTTCTATTACTTCTCATATATTGTATAGTTTATTTACTTCATTTCATTTCCTCGTGGGGCTATTTTCCCCGTGAAAGCCTGCTTATCCAACTAGGGTTGTAGCTTAGCTAGTAATAATAATGATAATGATAATAATTATTAGTATTTCAAGCTTCCTGTTAAGTAAAAAGTTTCTCAAACATATTTTTCGTCTTTTGGTTTAATTAATTTTACAAATTGTTATATATTTTTCCATTATATATATATATTTTTAAGAGTTTTAAATGTGCGAATAAATGAGTTGAATCCTATTCAGAATATGTCTTATCTTAACATAATATTTTCCTTCATTGTCATAGTGCTTCATCGAATTCTCTATTAATGTGAACAAATTAACATACTGTACATTATAAAAAATGAAACTTCAGCATAACCTGGAAATTGAATTTATTTCTTATATCATGATTCTGCTGACACTATTGTATGAGAAATTACAAATGCATCATTAGCTTTTATTAGAAATCTTGTTTAAAATGGGAGCCTTTGTAGATGGTTGGGACGGTCCTAGTCAGTAATTAAAATGTGGATAAATATTTACTATAATACAGTATTTTTATTATTATTATTATTATTATTATTATTATTATTATTATTATTGTTGTTGTTATTGTTATTATTATTATAATTATTATTATTACTATTATTATTATTATTATTATTATTATTATTACTTGCTAAGCTACAACCCCAGTTGGAAAAGCAGGATGCTATAAGCCCAAGGGCTCCAACATGGAAAATAGCCCCGTGAGGAAAGGAGATGAGGAAATAAATAAAACATTTTAGGAAATGCCCTAACAACATTAAAATAAATCTTTCAAATATAAACTATAAAAACTTAAAAAAAAAAAAAAACAAGAGCAAGAGAAACAAGATAGATTAGTGTGCCCGAGTGTACTCTCAAGCAAGAGATCTCTAATGAAAAAAATAAGAATTGACATTGTTGTATTTATAAGTACTTTTTACTGTTCTGATGCAAGTAATTGTGGGGAAACCTATATTTTTTAAAATTCCAAAAGTTATGACTGAAAAACCACATTTTAGAAAAGAAACAAACAGAAGAACACTACCTAACCTAACCTATAGTCCATTTCTTTTAGCGATGCAGATTTGCACCGACTCGCAGCGTTGCCCTTTTAGCTCGGAAAAAGTTTCCGGATCGCTGATTGGTTGGACGAGATAATTCCAACCAATCAGCGATCAAGAAAATTTTCCGTGCTAAAAGCACCCCTTTGAGTTGGTGCAAATATGCATCGCTAAAAGAAATGGACTATAGTTATCATATTCTTAATTACTAAATCATAATATTTCGTAAATCGGAGAAGTAGCTTCATAAATCGTATTTCAAACAAAGATAGATAACATTTATTCATAGATAAAATAAATTGAACAAGTAATAAGGAGGTTTACACCTGTCGCAGCCAACTGCATACACCCCCAAATATGTCATGTAAGTACAGTCTAAAAACCCTTAATTATTTTTATAAAGGTGCAATTGTGATGTAAAGAAGCGCTCCTCGTCATATTTCAAGTGGAAGTCATTTCTCCAAAAATACTAAAAGATTTAAGTCTTTTTTGGATAGAATTTCATTTGTCAGTCGTGATTAATTTCAGCAAACGATTACTTTTATAATGATGTAATTGTGATGTAAGAGGCTCCCCTCATCATATTTCAAGTGGGGATTCATTTCTCAAAAATTGCAAGAAAGATTTTACGATTTTCTAAAAGAATTTCACTTGTCTCATGATTAATTTCAGTCATTCGGTATTCATCCGCTGCATTATCAGCTTTGTGAATTTAGTAAATCAAATTATTTCTCCACTTTATTATTATTATTATTATTATTATTATTATTATTATTATTATTATCATCAGAGACTGGTGGTTTATAGTGTGGTGTTTTGGGTTACATCCAGCTCCCTTAGGAGTCCATCACTTTCCTCACTATATGTGCTGTTACAAATTTGTTGTTGTTGTTATTATTATTATTATTATTATTATTATTATTGTTGTTGTTGTTGTTGTTTTTGTTGTTGTTGTTGTTGTTGTTATTATTATAATTATCACTTTCCTGAGCTACATAACGAGGATTATTAGGTTTCTTCTGTCGAGTTTATATATCCGGCTTTTTCACTTTTGTTTATTTAAACTGAAAAACCCTCTTCATATAAGTGACATCGAGACGAGATCGGCCAACATGTTTACACACAATTAGTATTTTTGGAATTGTTAACGTTACAGATTATAACCATTCAACCATTTTTGTGCTTGAATTTGAAAATATTTGTTGATATAAATCTGAAGAATTATAAATTCTCTGCAATGAGGATATGATAAATTACCATTAGAATAAAGGTTTTTCTGTTTGAAGATTATAATTATTATTATTACTTTCTAAGCTACAACCCTAGTTGGAAAAGCAGGATATTATAATCCCAGGGGCCCCAACAGGGAAAATAGCCCAGTGAAGAAATGAAACTAGGAAAAATAAAATATTTATTTTAAAGGCTTTTACTTTTACTATACTATATTTGGAGTTGTTACCAAGGCTACAAAATCATGACGCTAAAAGACAAAGCATTATATGAAAAAGGGTCAACGGAAGACTCTCAATGCCAAAGATTCATATAAAGCTCTTGACTTTGCAATAGCTTCTGTTGTCGGCCTTTGAGCTCGGTAATGAAATAAGAATATATGTATCCAATACTAAACCGATATATTGTTTTGCAAAATACTCCCTGAATTTAGTTCGATTGATGTCCCAAACACTTTTATCAGCAATAGAATTACAGTTTTGAAAGTATTTGTTGTTTCTTCTTACAATGAGATCAAAGAGTATAAAATCCGAAATGGTTAGGGAAGTGGAATGAAAATAGATTAGGGAAGTGGAATGAAAATAGATTAGGGAAGTGGAATGAAAATAGATTTCCTCTGTTACAGAAATTCTTCGACGTGGTGTTCAGTCAAGTGTTTTAGTTTGGTCGTTGAAAGATAGCGAAAGGAACAGTCAGCTTTAGGTCTCTGGTGCGACTTGGCTGTCGGGCTACTTGTCACACCAGTAATTTGACTGGAACTTGTTTTTGAATTCCTGTTGACTGTACAGTTGGACACAGGAATTCCTGACACACCTCGCTCTGAGGAAATGTAACGTGCCACACCCTTACTGCACTGCTGGCAAACTAATGTTTTACAGCTCATCGAATTCTGTATATTTTCTGTCTCATACAGGTTTTACATTTGACAAAACCCTATGTACAGTTGGAGACAGGAATTCCAGGTACGCCTCGCTCTGAGGAAGTGCAACCTACCACACTCTTACTGCGCGGTGAGTAACCAGAGCGATAGTATATGGAGAGATGGCAGAGGTGGTGGGCTGGGCTACACACTTGGAACTCTCCGCGTTGTGAGGGTGTGGAAGGTTGCACTGCCTCAGAGGGTGGTATGCCAGTGTTTCCTGTGTCCAACTGTACCTACTGAAAGAAAGAGTAAGTTATTGTTATGTTGATTTTAAAAAGAATAAATTTCACGTAGGTTATGTATGTTCACACTTATAATACATGGATTATTTATTCATATGTAAGTAGGAAATATTGAATTAATAGTCACATCCCTTAAACTCTTACCCATGAATTAAGATAAAATCAGTATTAAATACATTATGGTCACATTAATTTATCATGTAATAATTGCTCATTGCATTAATAGCAATATAGATATGCATCAGCGAAAATAGCATACCAAAGTAGTAGCTGTCATTTCGAAATTGATAATGGTTTATCCTTCTTCAAATATCAATCTCCTTAGGAAACGAGAACGTAAGGGGAGAGAGAGGGAGAGAGATTTAAATGAAGGATTTCATTTCAATCCCCCTATCAATGAAATGGTCCAGTAAATCCTCTTTTCTGGATTCCAGCGAGATTATTTTCTGGCAAAGGGATTCAGCTTATTTGATTTCCCTATCCAAAAAACATCAAGTAGGTTTGTCTGAAGTCAAATATCTATTTTCTTAATATCTAATTAACATATGAGATTCAAGATATCATATCAAAATCGTGCTTTTATCTCGCATATTTATAAAAGGTCTAGTTTGATTATCATCAGTTTATTGGTACCAAGAATAATAATAATAGGAAAGTGGGGAATATGGGGAAAGGAAGAGTACCCGTGGATACAATCCAGTTTATAGCTCAAGGTACTCGGGATGGGAAAGATTAAGGAAATAGGGAGAAAGAGAAGTACAGGAGAAGAATAAAAGAGAGGGGCAGACCCTCTTGCGATATTAGGGAATTGGTATTATTATTTTACGTTTTTGTGACCAAGCTTTAATAATACACTCAGGTTATTTCAATGTAATTTATTTGATTTGATTATTTTTGGCTACATCTAATGATTATGTAAATATTCTTTTTATATATAAACATAGAGCTTCGTTAAGTCATCCTCCCTTCCATTTATCATATTTCGTTAATTAATAAATAAGTCCACTTAAGCAGCTCTTGTGACAAAACAAAGACAGTAAAATGAAGACCGGAATATTCGTTCGAATTTTGTGAGGATTTGCCCGCTTTAGTAGGGCGCGTTGGCAACAGATGGCGTTAGTATATTGTGACAAAATACTAAAATGCTCACATGCGCTGTGGAGACCAACCCCTCGGCATGTGCTCCAACTTTCTGTCAATTCAAAAGGTGAATTGAGAACTTAGAAAAAAAAGAAACGTAGGAAATTGAGAGTGGCGTCTAAGAACTCCATTCCATATAAGCTACGAGAAATAAACATTGCAGAAACGGGTTATTTCATACATCAGTAGTTCAATTCGAATGATCGTTTGGGTGGGCAGTGACGCGCCAAGGGACCCTTTTCTTCGATGTAGGGTTCAGTGAATATAAATAGGTATTGAAAGACATCAAAGAACTTTAGGATTGTGGTCACATTCACTCACGATACAATAGCTCAAGTCTTTCGTACAAATGCATTAGGTACAAACTAACCTGTGATGTGTGTGTTCATGATTCAGTATTAATAAGATGAATGCTTTAGTAATTGCTTTCTTGGTTTTTTTTATAAGATTTAATAAACTGTATAATGATGGTAATATTAGCTGAAATGATATCAAACTTGATGGGACATTGGATACTGGTAATAATACTTACAACTATCACAACGGCCAGTACAACTACCAACACCACAACCAACAACAACAGTAATGACGTGTTAACGATGTCCAGTTTGTACAGACGTCGAAGTATTACAATACTCTTGTCATAAGCAGGTAGCAGGTAGTATGATAGATTTCGTATGGTCATCGAAAAGATCCCGCGTAGTGTGGTGGTGTGTTTTTTTTTTTTTTTTTTTTTTTTTTTTTTTTTTACTCTGCCTCTGGCGTTCATCATTAGATAGTTTAAAAGTTTAAAGGTCATTCATGTATGGCAGAGGCAAGGGACAGGAACAATTCCCTAGAGACTGGCTTTATATACACATGATCAGCGCCAAGCCCACTCTCCATGAAAGTAGGACCAGAGGGAGCCAGGCAATGGGTACTGATGACTCAGCAGGTAGGCCTATTGGTTCCCCCAAATCCCCCATCCCTAGCTTGCAAGGATGGTGACTTTGCAGACCCTACAAGAAACTATCGAGCCTGAGTATATCTCGAACCCCCGTCCAAAAGATTGCGAAGCAGGGACGTTTACAATAGGCCACCTCAACTCTAATTTCGAGCAAATTTGAGATGAATTAACTGCAATAAAAGTTTCAAGATATTTTGATTCGCTGGGTCGGTTGCCATATGACCTCGTTGCTAGTCTTCATAAGGCATTGAGATAATTCTAGTTGCCCCGATAGTCTAGGCTGGAAGGAAAGGGGGGGGGGGGAGTTCAATCGTCGCCCTTGACTTATGGTAAGATGCTAAAGCCTGGTATTGATCTCTGGATTCGTTCAACTAACTGAGACAACACATTCTTACGCGCATAAGTTACATAATACGCCACAATAGTGATAATCACCATTATCACCTTTTCATATATGTTTAGGTAATTATTCATTTATTGCAATTCCTTTGAAATTCATTCTATGAAATATAAATGTACAGTTGGACACAGGAATTCCTGGTACACCTCGCTGAGGAAGTGCACCCAACTACCATCAGACCGTGCGGAGAGTTCCTTTGTCCCCCTCCCCCCACTCCCACCACCACCTCTGCCATCTCTCCCTACACTATCTGTTTGGTTACTCGCATCGAAGTAAAAGTGAGACGGGGTGCACTTCTTCGGAACGAGGTGTGCAAGGACTCCTGTGTCCAACTGTACCTCAGACATCCAAATCAAGTGTACAAATATATTATCACAGTCAATTCCTTACCACCACAACATTCAATTCACGACCACTCTTGAATTTACAATAACCATGCTGAGTCAGGACTGGACTCACTTGAGGCAGCTTCCTCCCATTTGCTCATTTTATTTCGAGTTTCAGTTGTTTCGTAATTTTTTTTCATTAACACTATTTTAGAATATTGATTTTTATATCATTTAGCCGTTAACTTCCTCATTAATTTTTTTTTAAATTTATATAATTTTAAATCCTTTATATGCTTTTATATTTATATAGTTTAATAATAAATCTTTTCACCTTATAAAAATCCCTTAATTTCTTTCTTCTTGCAAATATTGATTTACAAGTACTTGTTGATAGTACTTGTCCTCTCAGTGGGGTATTTTCCGTAATCAATATTTAATTAGACTGATATTTTATCGAACACCAGTTTGGATCATATTTGTAATATCAATCCATGTCCTTTCTCAATCTTCTCCAGCTGAAAGTACCATTTATTGTTAAAGTAATGGTTCTTCGTTTATTTCATATATACGTACAATCAGTTTAGTGAGATAGTGTTATCATTTTAGTGACATCAGTGTTACTATATGGATTTGAGTCATGGTATGACAATGAAACATTTTTTAATAGATATACAATAGTAGATTTGAGATCAAAGCCCTCAGGAGGATATTGGGAGTTGAATGGTAGGATAGAATTAAAAATGAAAATATAAGAGAGATTACTGGAGTGCCATATGTGGGTGAGATCATGAGGAGGGGCAGATGGAGATGGTTTGGGCATGCTCTTCGCACTCCCCAAGAGAGATTAGTTTACCAAACGTTCAGCTAGGCTCTACAAGGCACTAGAAGTATGGGAAGACACAGGCCTACATGGCTGAGGACTATGAAGCGCGAAGTAGATGATAAATAAAGAAGTATATAATTAAAAGCTTAAGATCGAGATGACTAGCGAAATCTAACAGAGGCCTTTTGCGTCAATAGGCGTAAGAGGAGATGATGATGATGGTGATGCGTAAAATTATTTATTCAATTAAGTAAGTGACTCACAAATACCAGCACTGCTTCACCCATTTTCTCACCTTGGCGTTCGTCAATTTACTTTTTCTTCCTTGAAATTCCAGCCAATTCAATAGAATTTCCTCTTTACTTTCTATCCTTTATGTACAGTTGTGTGTGTATATATATATATATATATATATATATATATATATATATATATATATATATATATATAAATGTATATATATATATATGTATATATATACATACATACTGTATATGTATTCACACATACATATATACAAACGCTCGCGCGCGCACACGCACACACACACACATACATATATATATATATATATATATATATATATATATATATATATATATATGAAATTATTCTGTCCTAAAAATTTAAATCCTTCGTAAGGGAATTTATTCTCAATTGATGCGTTCAATCTTTACTGCAAATTAGTACAAATTTCCCTTCATAATCACCCTTTGGAAATTTCTAATCCAGTTAAGTTCAAATTTGAACCATAGCAGTAATCTTTCCACTCTCAATATTTCTTCCATTTTTTGGCCCACATGCACTTACCAATAAATCATTTTCCCTTTTTGGACAATTTTACCAAATATCCTTTGACAGATGAACTCCATTATTATTTTATCTCAGCTGTTTTGAACTTTGTTTCATCCCCATTCCCAATTAGGTTTTACGTCTACTTTAATGAGCCACCCTGCCCTCTCAATTTGGTTTCAGTATGATGAAAGCGATTTAATCTTCTTGCTCAAAGTAAGCGAACTGTAATATATTTTCCTCTGTTTTTATCGTATCTGAGGCCATCCCAGATCTCAGTGTAGTGGACAGCAAACTTTTGCCTCTAACCACTTCATTTTAATTTATGACAGCAGGATTGATTGTTGTTGAGTTGAAGGATATGTTTTTGATGTGCCATTTACAAGCATTTCATACAACTAAATATTGGCAACTCATTAGACGTTCACTAATTTGTATTGGGACATGATCTAACCCCTACCAGGTGAATTACCATTATGCAGTAGAAAAGATCTATGGGTTGTGGCATATTGCATTTTATTGGAGGAAGTGCCACATAAGTGAAAAAAAATATCGAAAAAATTAGCTGAGTTATGACAGGGGTATTAGCTAAATTAGAACTATAGTCAATTCTTTTTAGTGGGGCAGATTTGTACCGACTCGCAGGGGTGCCCTTTTAGCTCGGAAACTTTTCCCGATCGCTGATTGGTTGGCCAAGATAATTCTAACCAATCAGCGACTAGGAAACTTTTCCGAGCTAAAAGGGTACCGCTGCGAGTCGGTGCAAATGCGCCTCATTAAAAAAAATAGAGTATAGACTGTAAAATATACGAAGATGGCATTGACTACACTCTTTCTGTTGGACCAGCATTTGTTAAAGGTGTGATTTTCCAGAAAATGAGGAATAAAGTGCTTATGCAGCGAAATTATTAGGGCGAGAGGAAATTTTTGGCAATGGTATGAATTAAAAAACCCAGTCAGGTGGCAAGGAGAAACTTCAACGAATTAACAGGTTGTGCCCCTGCTGCAGAGAACCGCCAAAGAATCATGGAAGTAAGTATGCTGCTTCCCGGTTCAGTGCCTATATCTCCCAGTGCATGCAAGGGTCATACCAGAAACTCTCTTCTCGAGAGACTAAATTTAAGGCAGTAGGACTGTAGGACCACACACTTGGTTTAGCTCATCAGTCGAGAATTAAGGAGCCAATGGTTAAGAGTGAACAGTACTATAAAGAAAGATCCCACAGCTCCTGACACCCCCAAAACCCCTCAATTTCACACAGCACGTAAAGGGTTTAGAAACAAACTTAAAAAAAAATCTTAATGTCAGTTAGTGCTTTTAATAAATTGCGAGGACCCACAAATATAGGACGTCTAAAAAAATGTTTTAACGGAATGAGAATTTTCATTATTGGCTTTCCATCTTTTACTCACATGTACTCTAAGAGAACTGATTAAACAAGAAGAATGGCAGGCATAATAAAGATTGTGAAGTTGATATGAGTGTCACAACTGAGATGGTGTGGTCACGTGCTGAGGATGGATGGTGGGTTGTGAGTGTAGAGGGCTTGGGAGAAACCTGTGAGGGTGAAGGTGATCGAGTGAAAAGCAGAGAATTAGATGGTGAGATAAGGTGAAGGATGGTATGGATAGAAGAGGATCCCTTTTATAGGTAGTAGGTTGGCCAGGGCACTAGCCACCCGTTGAGATACTACCGCTAGAGAGTTATGGGGTCCTTTGACTGGCCTGACAGTAATACATTGGATCCCTTTCTCTGGTTACGGTTCGTTTTCCCTTTGCCTACACACACACACACACCGTATAGTCTGGCCTATTCGTTACATATTCTCTGTCCTCATACACCTGACAACACAGAGATTACTAAACACTTCTTCACGTAAGGGGTTAACTAATGCACTGTAATTGTTCAGTGGCTACTTTCCTCTTGGTAAGGGCAGAAGAGAATTTAGCTATGGTAAGCAGCTCTACTAGGAGAAGGACACTCCAAAACCAAACCATTGTTCTCTAGTCTAGGGTAGTGCCATAGCCTCTGTACCATGGTCTTCCACTCTCTTGGGTGATGGTTTTGTTGCTTGAGGGTACACTCGGGCACACCATTCTATTTTATTTCTTTTCCTCTTGTTTTGTTAAAGTTTTTATGGTTTATATAGGAGATATTTATTTTAGTGTTACTGTTGTTAAAATATTTTATTTTTCCTTTTTTCCTTCCTCACTGGGCTATCTTCCCTGTTGGAACCCTTAGGCTTAGATCATTCTGCTTTTCCAACTAGGGTTGTAGCTTATCAATTAATAATAATTATAATAGAAGGCATTGGAGAGAGCGCATCAGACAACCGACCCCTTAATGTAAGGATAACGGTGGGAAAGAAGACTTTTAAGAGAACTTTCGATGATTTATTTATTTCTTTTTTTTTTCTTTTATGGTAATAGTTCGAGCATCGAAGCAGAACAGCTAGTTTTTCATTTCAGCAACAATAGTTGGACACGAAATAGAACTGCAACAGCATCTAAAATGAAGCATTTTGCATATGTTTGGCGCGGGGAAACAAAAGAATTGCTCGTCTGTCAGGTCCAATTCGAATATGCGCGTTCCATTTTCCGAGGTAAAAGAAAATAAAAACAAGAAGAAAAGATCGTGACTACGCTACAGAAAGTGTCTCATATGAAAGAGGCATTAATTGCTATTCCGAATCCCTAGGAGTTTATGAAAAATACTTGTAATATTAAAGGCAGCAGGATTAAAAATCCTTCAGAATTCAGTGAGTGCTACTCACTGAAGTTTCTTTTTCCCTCTTTGGTTCTCGGAATGCAACATTATTAGTAGCATTTGTACAGTTGGCTTCATTAATTCCGGTACATTTCACGGGAACTTAAGGAGACACCTTACAGCTGTACATTGTAGCAAACAACAATATTTGTCTATATAAATGTTTTTATCACGTGCTTACAAGCTCAACAATTTCCTTTTTATAGGCTGCATTGCCATTTTTTTTTTTCTAAACACAACGTTATCTGCTACATTGTCCAGCTGTTAGACGTCTCCTTATCTTCCCGTGAAGTGTACCAGAATTAATGACGCCAACTGTACTTTTTTGTTTTATCTGAGACAAGGATGGAATGCTATCGCCCATTACCCTGAAGTGTCTTAATTTAATTAAGAAGGGTATTCTATAATAGGTTGTTGCTGCAAAAAAAGATAAAACATAAAAGATTAAATAGAAAATAACAAAAGCCAGTAGTTAATGGCATATGAAAATACTCTTAATAATGTATGAAAAACGAATGAGCTTTGCCAAGGTAATCCTGATCCACAAAGTGTGGGCTTTTATCGGATAATCCATTTTATAAATAGTTTTTCTCTCACTACCAACCTTTTATCTACCTATCAGTTTATAAATTCCTCCATCTTTCGATCGTGTTTTTCGAAATATGTTGTAAAAGTAAATTAGTAACAAAATCTCTCCCATACAATAAAGAACAAGTGTCTTGATATATATATATATATATATATATATATATATATATATATATATATATATATATGTATATATATATGTATATATATATATATATATATATATATATATATATATATATATATATATATATACATATATATATAAATATATATATATATATATATATTATATATATATATATAAATATATATTATATTTATATATACATATATATATATATATATATATATATATATATATATTATATATATATATATATATATATATATATATATATATATATATATATATATATATATCTGGTCACGCCCAGGTCAACCCGTTCCTCGGATATGGGGAGAGGGAGTAGTCATACCTTTGTAAGAGTGGGTTGCGTATGTGTGCATATTTATCTAAATATTTAGCAGTCATTATTGACGGGTCGCGTACACTAGTTTAGAATAAATCATGGAAATAGTCAAAGAACATTTCTCCTGTACTAATGATAAACACGATGCTAATTTCGAGATAAAAGACGTAAGCGTCATCGTGACCTTTATCTTATGGTTGCATCAAAAAATAAAATCTGGTAACTTGCACTAACATATCATAACACATTATTAACTAGAAAAGCACTGAGAGTGCAAACCTCCGCTACGGCAGCTTATTTCTCGAAACCAGCCTGCCTTTCCCAGAATCATTTTAGACCGTAGGCGTATTTGAAGTTGGGTGACAACCATGTGTTAACTTGGGGTTAATTCGGTCGATTTTTTTATCGACCTTGACCTTCACCTTTGACGTAGGACTTTCAAAGTTGAATCACTTCCGCTTCTCAATATAACTAATCCCTGAAAGTTTCTCTACTCTATGAGTAAAATTGGGACCTCCGCCAGGACAGTTTATTTCTCGACCTTGACCTTGACCTTTAACTTAGTACTTTCAAAATTTGATCACTTCCACGTTTCAACATAAGAATTAATCCCTGAAAGTTTCACTACTCTATAAGTAAAGTTGTGGTCAGGAAGTTGTTCACGAGCAAACAAACAGACAAACAGGAGTGAAAACATAAACTCCTCCTAACTTCGTTGGTGAGGGTAACTAGTTTCTGTTTTTCACTATTATCATAACCCATTAACCAAATTATGTGCTTGGGGGTTAGGCGGGGAAGGTAGATCAAAGTAATCCTATTTTCTCTTCTTTCGAAAAAGATGAATGATAAATGCCAACCTGCTCTACCAAACAGGATTTTCCTTTGATGAAAGATTATTTATAGAAGCTGTGCGATTGGCACCACATTTATGTAAATGCATTTTTTTTCGTCTTGTTGTGAAACAAGATCTAACTAAACAAAAATCGAGATTTCAGACAGAAATCCTACGGATGGTATGCAAAAGATACATCTGATTTCAAGTCCAAATTACGTCTGAATTATTCTGATTATGGCTGTATTTATGATGTTTAACATTAAGGCAGCGCCTGTACCTTTGGTCAACACGAAGGGTGCTGAGAGATTTTTTTTTTTTCAATACCATTATATATGAAATAGAAATAACATTTAATGACATTTGTTTGGTACTAGATTCACGATTTTATTTCGCGTGAAGTATGAGGATACTGCGAAACCCCTTTAAGTTAGTTACATTTGTTTAACAAATAAAAAAACTTGAAATATATTAGAAAACAGCATTTACTGGTGCGTACAGAGAGGAATATCTCAAACTAATATTATGAACAAAG
>NC_090763.1:57223472-57243472 GCF_036898095.1 Palaemon carinicauda
ATGTCTCAAAATGAAAATTTGGTCAGTGCAACTCCTACCTTTTCAAAATCCTGCATGTTCATCTCTCAGCTTTTCATCAATCTTTCTCTCCAGTCTCTTTAGGATTAGAATACTATATTTTCTTTTTCATAACAACTGGCGTAAGTGATATGCCTCTCTAATCATCGCAATCAGTCGGATCCCCTTTTTTCCCATTTTCACTAACACACACACACACACACACACACATATATATATATATATATATATATATATATATATATATATATATATGTATATATATGTATATAATATATATATATATATATATATATATATATATGTGTGTGTGTGTGTGTGTGTGTGTGTGTGTGTGTGTGTGTGTGTGAATATATGCATGTGTTTCATGTATGAGTGTATGTAAATGTTATTTCAGTGTATTCAAATAGCTCTTCATATAATTGTTAGACTCATGCAAAATCATTAATAAGTACTGATAGTTGAATATACTGTATGTTCATTTGTGTAGAATTAATTTCTGTAATTCACTTAGTTTCAAACATACAATATATGCAGGGTATATGTATATGTGTGTGTGTGTTGGCCTATGTATATACTATATGTATACACATGTATATGTATACACGTATATGTAATACAGTATATATATATATATATATATATATATATATATATATATATATATATATATATATATATATATATATGTGTGTGTGTGTGTGTGCGTGTTTGTGTGTGTGCGCGTGTGTTTGTAAATAATGATCAAACTATAATTGAAAATAGCCATAATATTTTATATCCAGATTTTTAGTCTTGTTTATACTTTTTTATTTAGATATTATTTGCAGATAATAGCTTAAGTGATATGGGGCAAAAATCATTTACCATGATCCTGATGTTTAGAAAAATATCCAAATATATTTGAATTTCCGTATGCAATTGGGCTTAGATATCCCGTGAACTCGTGCTCTTTTAATGGAGTGCTAGTCGTCACTGAATATCTATTCCCTTTTGATGTACAATATATCTATTAACATGTGAAAATTAAGCTTATGCTGCTTCTAGTCGCCGGTCTTTTATTGTCCTTTTGAAGCCTCTATCGCTTTTAGAGTAAACTTGGAATTCTACTTTCAGACTCATTTGCATATCTCATTTGTATGGAAATGTTCTACGTAAACAGTTCTGTTGATTGTGCAGTTTTCCACACCATCAAAAGGCTTGATGTGCGAGCATTGTCTTATCTTAGTTATCGACTTGATACGAAACAGAAAAGTCCAAACGGTGTCTCTTAATGAAACCGTACTTGGGTATCAATTTGAGATTCGTGTGAAATCCGAGCCATAGATGGCGCTGTAGTCTTAGTAATTTGAGGAGTGGTTATGAGCATCATTAGAATGAAGTTAGGTATACTACATTACCACAATTACATGGTCATATTGCTTTTAATGTAGGTTCATCATATATACTAGCATTAGATTTATAGATAAATTTATATATATATGTATATATATATAATGTATATATATATATATATATATATATATATATATATATATATATAAATACAGTATGCATATATATAATTATATATATTATATATATAAATAAATACAGTATTTATATATATAATTATATATATATTATATGTAAATTATATATACATATATATATATATATATATATATATATATATATATATATATATATATATATCGAGACACTTTCTCTATTATATATGGAAAGTTATTTGTTCTTGAATGATTTCTGATCTCCTTATCCTTTTCGCTTTTCTATCAACAGCTTTACACCCACGTCTGCGCATGCAGCTCACTTTCAGTCTCAATTCCTTCGTGCAATATTTGAAAAAAAAAAAGCTCATTCCTCCTTCTGGAAGAAATCCAGCGTCCCAATAATATCGGAGAATCGGGAAATTCAACGTATTGCAACTATCAGTATATTGACGTCAGGATACGATAGTCTTAAATTGCCTTTATACCATGGGACGCGAATCATGTTGGAGAGAAGCAGGCTACTTCAAATATATCACGCTGACCACTTTAGGTCCGTCTGTGTTTATTTACCTACGTGTTGAAAAGTCTTTTACTTATTCGTTCATGTTGTGTACTTTTTAAATTTTTCCGTTGACAATCTAAAGGAAAGGAATTAACTTGTGGAATTTTTTACGTGAGTTTCTATTTGTAAAAAATTATTGTGGTAGCCTTTTGAAAACGTCCTTGCCCGCCTAGCATTCTGCTGGACTGGAGTTCGAGTTCCGCTCAGACTTGATAGTTTCAGTTTTTATTTGTTAAAATTGATTGTGGTAGCCTACTGGAAACGTCCCTGCCTGGCAATCTACTGGACTGAAGTTCGAGTTCCGATCAAGTTTGATAGTTTTAATTTGTACTTGTTAAAAACAATTGCTGTATTCTATTGGAAACGTCCTTGCCTGGAAATCTCCTGGACTGGAGTTCGAGTGACGCTCAAGTTTGATAGTTTTAATTTCTTGTTAAAAACAATTGCTGTAGTCTATTGGAAACGTCCCTGCCTGGAAATCTGCTGGACTGGAGTTCGAGTTCCACTCAAATTTGATAGTTTTAATTTGTACTTGTATAAACAATTGTAGTCTATTGGAAACGTCCTTGCCTGGAAATCTGCTGGACTGGAGTTCGAGTAACGCTCAAGTTTGATAGTTTTAATTTGTACTTGTTAAAAAACAATTGCTGTAGTCTATTGGAAACGTCCTTGCCTGGAAATCTGCTGGACTGGAGTTCGAGTTACACTCAAACTCGATAGTTTTACGTGGTGTATGTAACCATACCATCCTTGTGAGCTAAGGATCGGGTGTTTGGGGGGGAAGTCTATAGGTCTGCCTACTGAGTCATCAGCAGCCATTGCCTGGCTCTCCCTGATGCTAGCTTGGTTAGAGAGGAGTCTTCGATGCTGATCATATGTATATATGGTCAGTCTCGAGGGCAATATACTGCTAGGGCACTGTCACAGTCCCTGGTCTCTCTCATTCATGAGTGAGATTTAAACTTCTTAACTTCCAAACTGTGGTAACTTAAGCTCTTCTTCTTCTTCTTCTTCTTCTCCTTAAGCTCTCTCTCCCTCTTTCTCTCTCTCTCTCTCTTCTTCCACTTCTTCTTCTTCTTCCTTTTTTTTTTTTTTTTTTTTTTTTTTTTTTTTTTTTTTTTTTTTTTTAGGACAAGGTCCTCTGGGTCTCTATTCTTATAGCCAAAACCTCTCATTAAAATTCTAGAGGTGCTGGGAGAATAAGAACTAGCGGATCTGGTAAGACCTTCACATTTCTTTTCGGTTTCTTTAGTATTTATTTCTACTTTAATTCCAAATGTAATTGATATATTACCTAAGCAGCTAGATAATGTTCTATCATTAAGGAGAAATTTTCATTCGATGCTCAATATAAATTCTTCATCTGAATGAGATAATTGGCTCTGAATGAGGAGCGACATCATGATCTCTCTCTCTCTCTCTCTCTCTCTCTCTCTCTCTCTCTCTCTCTCTCTCTCTCTCTCTCTCTCTCTCAGGAATTATATGAAAATATTGAAAGGAATAAATTCAATAGACAAGACCGTGATGATAACGATGTAGTTTCGATCTTCAAACTCACGTGAGAGAAAAGGATATTTTTGGACACTTCAATTAAAGCTCCGAATTTCAGGAAAATCATCCTATGAGGATCTTCCTTGATGGGAACCAGGGAATACAAATGTCATCTTCCCTATATACTGTTTGGATACACACACATGTATATATATATATATATATATATATATATATATATATATATATATATATATATATAATTGGGAGGGTGGGCCGTGGCACCCTAGCAGTATCAGCCAAACTCGACTAAATCCCTCTTCAGACTGGGAGGAACGAAGACAAGAAAATCCTTTTTTTTTATGTTGGCCATCCCCCAAATTGGGGGAAGTACCATGGTATATATATGTATATATACAGTAAATATATATATATATATATATATATATATATATATATATATATATATATATATATATGTATAAATTTTGTATATATATTGTATATATATATTTATGTATATATTTATAATTATATATTAATAGTTATATATTTATATATATATATATATATATATATATATATATATATATATATATATACATACATACATATATATATTCGGTGACCCTGTGGGGTAATGCTGGACTTATAACTAATCGGTCTCTCCCCTCCCTCGTATAGGGGGGAGAGGGATTTGTAATACCCAGGTGAGAGGGGGTGCCCTAAGAGGTACTCTCGGAAACCACGACTTCCGTGTTGTAGTTAGGAAAGGGAATGGTGTGGAAGTGGATGAAGCTATATTTGTGTCTGCATATCTGTCTAAATATTTAGCAGGTAATTTTGACGGGTCGTGTACACTAGTTATCAATAACGACCTTTAACATGAGCTTCTGTACTTGCTATTGGATGGAATGAGAAAAGTATGTACACCTTTAATGTCACATCCTTGTATATTTTTACCTTTTAATTTGTATGTATAATTTTGAGAGGGTATTTTTTTTAATTTAATGAAAATTCGCAAATATGTGCATTTACAGAAAATCTGAATGAATTTTAGGGCCGAACCTGTGTACGATTTATCAGTAATAAGCGGTTAATATGGCACTGGAAAAGATAAATATGATTATTGGAGGATAGAAAAATATATATAGGGTTTGATGAAGCTTACGCCCATTAATATTTTGAATATATCCAAAAATAACAATTTCTGTCTCTAAAGCTACGCGAATCTGAAATGTATATGATACAACAGTTATCGTCAATTTTAAGTTACAAGAAATTCATCCGAAAACTTTTCGGCTTCCTCCGGAAAATGTTGCAGAAGATAGACAGTTCTTGTATCTTTTCCTGGATCTGGAGTAACTTCAGAGAGCTTCTATGGTGTTGTTAAAGCGTTGTTGTGATCTACTGGAAACGTCCCGGCTTGGCGATCTGGCGGATTGAGGTTTTCGAGTCCTGCTCAATTTTGATAGGTTCATGTTGTGTCTGCAACCCAACCATCCTTCTGAGCCAAGGCTTGAAGGTTTGCTGAAACCTATAAGTCTACTAGCCTAGGCATCAGCAGCTATTGTCTGACCCTCCCTGGCCCTAGGTTTGATGGAGGGGAATGCTTTGGCGCTGATCATATGTATTTATCCCTGCATGTGGAATTTGCATTAACAAAATAGGTAGAAGGTCGACAAATATTCAAAAGTTAGTGCTGGGATTGGGCTCATGTTTAGCAGCAACACTTTTTCGATGAGGTTTCGTCTCCTAACTTTTTATTAAGTTTCAGCTTCGAAGATCTGATAAGTGCTACTTCCGATTAGAAATTTGGCCATTTTCTAAGTCGTCTACCATAACAACATATCAAGAATACTAAATCACCCTGTTGATAGATATATATGAAATATCACACGGTCTCCATGATCTGTTTTGAATACTGGATTCAAATTTACATAGGAGATTCTGAGTCTCATCTCAATGACTTTCTCAGTCCCAGGGCTTAGGCTTTAGCCCTTAACTCCATATATCATTATCATCATCATTTTGAAGATAACTTACTTATTCCCAAAATTAACAGGTAATAACCCACCTCTCCCCCTACCCTCTCCCCTTAATCTTAAATAATCACCCACATTTTTCTATCTCCCTGTCATAACCCTCAAATAGACTCCCACGTTTTTTCACCCCTTCGCCTAACTCAAATAATTACCCGTTTCCCCCTAATCCCTACATTTTTCCCCCTACTCCCGTCCTAACTTAAATAATCACCTACGTTTTCCCCTACTCCCGTCCTAACTTAAATAATCACCTACGACGTTTTTCCCTACTCCCGTCCTAACTTAAATAATCACTTACGTTTTCCTCTACTCCTGTCCTAACTTAAATAATCACCTACGTTCCCCCTACTCCCGTCCTAAAATAATCACCCACGCGTTTTCCCCTACACCCTGTTCTAACAAAAATAATCACTCATAATTTCCCTTCCCCCATGCCCTAACTCTCAAATAATCACCCACGTTTTTCCCCTACCCCCTTGCCATAAATCTCAAATAATCACTCACGCACGTCTCTCTTAACGCACCAAAGATCTCAAAGATATTTTCAGCATCCGTCGACGCAGAATATATAGACGAGAAAAGTCACCTCAGGCCATTAAAGTCGAATGCTGATCTTAAGTATGTGTAAACATCACTCCAGAAGGTGGAAACCAAGTCACCTGAAACGAATTGCATTAATGGCGTCTGGGATGGTTGAATCTCGTCAGCGATTTCTCAGCAGAAATAGACACCAGTGTGATGTGTGGGAACAATGTAGGTTTAGTAATACTGTTCGTTCACTTTTGTTCGATGTAATATTGAACAATTGTATTTCAGACGTTGCATGAATTGTGGGAGTAGAGGGAATCAAATAAGCGACCTTTATTCTATTTAGCAAGATTTTATGACGAACCTTGAATTAAGGTTTTGATTTTTGCCAATTTTACTTGACGTATATGCAAGATCTAAGTTAAGAAATGAAGCACACTCCAGAATCAAACCATTGTTCTCTCATCAAGGGTAGTGCTATAATCTGTGTACCATGGTCTTCCACTGTTTTGGGGTAGAATTCTCTTGCTTGAGGGTATACTTGGGCACATTATTCTATCTTATTTCTCATCCAATTGTTTTTGTATTTGAATTTTTTTATAGTTTATATATGAAAGATCTAATTTAATGTTGTTACTGTTTTTAAGATATTCTATTTTGATTGCTCATTACTTGTTTTGTAATTTATTTATTTCCTTGTTTCCCTTCCTCAGTGGGACATTTTTTTCCCTGTTGGAACCCCTGGGCTTATAGCATCCTGATTTACCAACTAGGGTTGTAGCTTGGCTTGTAATAATAATAATAATAATAATAATAATAATAATAATAATAATAATAATAATAATAATGACAATAGATGAGAATACCTCAAGTGGCCAATCCTTCTATGGAGTGGGGCTAATAAGGGTGAAAGAAATATTGGTATAGAAACAAACAGAAATTGGAAATATATCATTTATATATTATTTGTTAACACGCACGTCTATACGATTGGTTATCATATTTCAAACAATATCATTACAGTTATTTTTACTCAGAAACAAAGTACACACAGTATCATATCAGCCTTCTTCTTCTTCTTCTTCTTCTTCTTCTTCTTCTTCTTCTTCTTCTTCTTCTTCTTCTTCTTCTTCTTCTTCTTCTTCTTCTTCTTCTTCTTCTTCTTCTTCTTCTTTTTTTTTTTTTTTTTTTTTTTTTTTTTTTTTTTTTTTTAAGGAAAGGACGACATGGAGGATTAAATTTGATTTCCCAATGTACTTAGAGATAAACCGAATCTTATTTGTAAATTTCTTGTTCTGCTTTGTGGTGTTTAATCGAGATAGCTCTCAGCTATAAACGAGAAATCTTATATAACGTTTCACTTCTTTCGTGGTCGTATAATAATTTATATTTATAGAGATAAGCATATTGTTAAACTATAAAGCAACCCTCCTGAGTAAAAAAAAAAAAAAAAAAAAAAAAATACTTCAGAAAATTGAAAAGTCTTAGCAAGACTTTAAGAAAACTCAAACAGAAATTTAACAAGGTACGCTTGTGGCAGAACAATTTGGTGAAGCAAACTTCTTCAACATTTAAAAGGTTCCCTAAAGATGTTCTCATCTTTAGAGAAAAAAAAAATAGAAAAAGTTTGTTAATCGTAGTAGCAATCATACTTTTGAGTTTTGAATTGTAAATGAGACCCCTTATTCAAAATGTTTCCATAGTATCAGCCGCTGTATGATATTACTAAAACGCTCATCAGCAGTGTGTCGATTTCCTCTACATGTTTTGCGTCACTCACTGCAATATTGAAAACATTTTCTCATTTTATGTTAACCCATTTTGTCTTTTCTATCTTCTTAATTTAAATACATTCCATTTATGGTCACAATTTCCTCTACATGTTGTGCGTCACTCACTTTAATATTGAAAATATTTTCTCATTATATGTTAACGCATTTTGTCTTTTCTATCTTCTTAATTCAAATACATTCCATTTACGGTCATAATCTCCCATTCAGTTATCTCTTATTTTCTCCACATGAGCCGACCATTTTTCAATCTTCCATTCCCCATAATGTAGCAGCCTACATTAAACTTCCTTACATATTTACTATTAAAATTTTAATTTGCATTTTACATCTGTGGGTCACTTACAAGAATATGCTTAACGAATCCTTTATAAATTCTAACTTTGGTTTTAGTAAACACCCCTCTTCTACAAATTCCTCGCATTAAAACAGCTACTTCATCATCATCATCTCCCCGTACGCCTATTGACGCAAAGGGCCTCGGTTAGATTTCGCCAGTCGTATCTATCTTGAGCTTTTAATTCAATACTTCTCTCCATTCATTATCATCTAATTTGCGCTTCATAGTCCTCAGCCATGTAAGCCTTGGTCTTCCAACTCTTCTAGTGGCTTCTGGAGCCCAATTGAAAGCTTGGTGAACTAATCTCTCTTGGAGAGTGTGAAGAGCACGCCCAAACCATATCCATCTACCCCTCACCATGATCTCCTCCCTATATTATACTATATTAATCTCTCTTATAGCTCGATAATTTCTTATAGTGTCTGCAACCACACCATCCTTGTTAGCAAAGGATGGGGGTGGGGTTTGGCCCTCCCTGGTCCTAGCATAGACGGGGAGGGCCTTGGATGCTGATCATATGTATATATGGTCAGTCTCTAGGGCAATGTTAATGTTCCTTACCTCTGTCATTCATGAGCGGTCTGTAAAAAGTTTGTTGAGTGATTCATCATCGCATCTCTTTCAATTATATAATTTTTTTTTATTATACTATGAATGCTATATATATATATATATATATATATATATATATATATATATATATATATATATATATATATGATAAATTTTGCGCCTGGGGCTCTGATCCCGAGGTCGTTAAGAGAATCCAGACATTAATGTATCAAAAATATATATGGCTTATTTGGATATTATATATATTTATTTCCACTGCTTTATGAATCCTTTTGTTTTCTGTCGTATCATCTCCCAAATATTGCAAATGATATCACGCCTTTATAATTCTTACAGTCACACATATCTCCTTTCCATATACAAATGAACAGTGTATCCAACTGTTAGAAATATTTCCAAAAATCTCAGGCCACTGTTTTATGAATCCTTTTGTTATCTGTCGTATCATCTCCCAAATATTGCAAATGATATCACGCCTTTATAATTCTTACAGTCACACATATCTCCTTTCCATATACAAATGAACAGTGTATCCAACTGTTAGAAATATTTCCAAAAATCTCAGGCCACTGTTTTATGAATCCTTTTGTTATCTGTCGTATCATCTCCCAAATATTGCAAATTAAATCACGCCTTTATAATTCTTACAGTCACACATATCTCCTTTCCATATACAAATGAACAGTGTATCCAACTGTTAGAAATACTGATACAAACGATGGAAACATAAACGACAATGGCACGTTTATTAAATCTGTCCCTGGACGCTCACATGAAGCTGTCAGGGGTAATCCCCATTATGCATGAAGTTTGTCGCTTGGACGTTTTGAGTTCAGGAATGCACCTGCATTCGAAAAGCAATTTCAGACCAGATGATAAGAAAACAGTGGTGTATGCTTCGCATAGAGAACTTATTTGTAGCTCGAAGAGAAAGGGTTCTGTTTTATGAAAACTATAAACGGTTGTTTATTTCAATATTGAATACTATAAAAGGTTGTTTATTTTAATGTTGAAAACTATAAAGTATTGTTTATTTCAATGTTGAAAGTTATAAAGGTTGTCTATTTCAATGTTGAAAACTATAAAAGGTTGTTTATTTCAATATTGAAAACTATAAATGGTTGTTTATTTTGATTTTGAAAACTATAAAGGATTGTTTATTTCTATGTTGAAAATTATAAAAGGTTGTTTATTTCAATGTTGAAAACTATAAAAGAATATTTATTTCGATATTGAAAACTAATAGGGTTTTTATTTCGATAATGAAAACTATAAAAGGTTGTTCATTTCACTGTTGAAAACTATAAAAGGTTGTTCATTTCACTGTTGAAAACTATAAAAGGTTGTTTATTTTAATTTTGAAAACTGTAAAAGGTTGTTTATTTCAGTGTTGAAAACTATAAAAGAATGTTTATTTCGATATTGAAAACAATAAAAAGTTATTTTAGTATTGAAAAATATAAAAGGTTGTTTATCTCAATGTTGAAAACTACAAAAAGGTTATTTCATTACTGAAATCTATAAAAGCTGGTATATTTCTATGTTGAAAACTATAAAAGTTTGTTTATTTTAGTGTTGAAAACTATAAAAGGTTGTTTATTTAAATTTTGAAAAATAAAAGGTTGTTTATTTCAGTGTTGAAAACTAGAAAAGAATGTTAATTTCGATATTGAAAACTATAAAAGTATGTTTATTTCGATATTGAAAACTATAAAAAGTTGATTCTTTCACTGTTGAAAACTATGAAAGGTTGTTTATTTTAATTTTGAAAACTATAAATGGTTGAAAACTACAAAAGGTTTATTTCAATACTGATATATTTCAATGTTGAAAACTATAAAATATTGTTTATTTTTATATTGAAAACTATAGAAATCTTTTGAAAATATCATACTGACTTTACAGTGTAAGATAAGACTAGAATTAGCAAGAATAGGATATGAATATTTATAATGCTACAGATAATTCCCTTTTTTTTTGTGGTGGTGGTGGTGAGAAACATGTGTCGAAAAGCCTGTACTCCTAAAAGAATTCCCCCTAGCTTCTAATTTCCAATCTCCATATTAATGGAAGAGTCTTTGGCAAGTCTCTCTCTCTCTCTCTCTCTCTCTCTCTCTCTCTCTCTCTCTGAGAAGGATGAAATATCAACACACCTTCAACCGAAGGTGAACAACTCCATCAGAGACATTAAATCTCTTAACTGATCTCTCTCTCTCTCTCTCTCTCTCTCTCTCTCTCTCTCTCTCTCTCTCTCTCTCTCTCTCTCTCTCTCTCTCTGAGGAGAACAAAATATCAACACATCTTCAACCGAAGGTGAACAACTTCATCAGAGACATTAATCTCTTAGTTGATTTCTCTCTCTCTCTCTCTCTCTCTCTCTCTCTCTCTCTCTCTCTCTCTCTCTCTCTCTCTCTCTCTGAGAAGGATGAAATATCAACACACCTTCAACCGAAGGTGAACAACTCCACCAGAGACATCAAATCTCTTAACTGATCTCTCTCTCCCCTCTCTCTCTCTCTCTCTCTCTCTCTCTCTCTCTCTCTCTCTCTCTCTCTCTCTCTCTCTCTCTCTCTGAGAAGAAAAGAATATCAACACATCTTCAACCGAAGGTGAACAACTCCATCAGAGACATTAAATCCCTTAGTTGATTTCTCTCTCTCTCTCTCTCTCTCTCTCTCTCTCTCTCTCTCTCTCTCTCTCTCTCTCTCTCTCTCTCTCTCTCTCAAGGATGAAATATCAACACAACTTCAACTGAAGGTGAACAACTCCATCAGAGACATTAAATCCCTTAACTGATTTTAAATAGATTTGTCAATACACGAATGACACGATCTATATTGCTGAAATGTAAAGCAATTTAGACGTTTTCAAGAATTTATCTATAAGAGAAATCGTCTGTGAAACATCTTTTAATTGCGATTTATTTAATTTTCTATATTGCATTTGCCTTAATTAAAGAAACAGCGTCATTTCTGCCATTGGTTTCAGAATATTCTTTTACAAAATTTTTTTATTAGCTCTTTTCGAATATTTCCATTTATATGCTTTAATATTCTTTATTTATCATCAGTGATTCATTTTTTTTGTCAGTTAATATACAAGATACACAGACACACACACACACACATATATATATATATATATATATATATATATATATATATATGTGTGTGTATATATATATATATGTGTGTATATATATATATATATATATATATATATATATATATATATATATATTATTACTAGCCAAGCTACAACCCTAGTTGGAAAAGCAAGATGCTATAAGCCCAAGGGCTCCAACAGGAAAAAATAGCCCAGTGAGGAAAGGAAATAAGGAAATGAATAAATTATCAATAAATCATTCTACTAACAGAAACAACGTCAAAACAGATATGTCATATATAAACTATAAAAAGACTTATGTCAGCCTGTTCAACATAAAAACATTTGCTGCAACTTTGAACTTTTGAAGTTCTACTGATTCCACTACCCGATTAGGAAGATCATTCCACAACTTGGTCACAGCTGGAATAAAACTTCTAGAATGCTGAGTAGTATTGATCCTCATGATGGAGAAGGCCTAGCTATTAGAATTAACTGCCTGCCTAGTATTACGAACAGAATGGAATTGTCCAGGAAGATCTTGCAACTAATTACGATAAAATGACCGTAATGAAATAATTAATATATGCAAGTTATTTTCATGTTTTTGTAACTAATTACGATAAAATGACCGTAATGAAATAATTAATATATGCAAGTTATTTTCATGTTCTTGTAACTAATTACGATAAAATGACCGTAATGAAATAATTAATATATGCAAGTTATTTTCATGTTTTTGTAACTAATTACGATAAAATGATCGTAATGAAATAATATATGCAAGTTATTTTCATGTTCTTGTAACTAATTACGGTAAAATGACCATAATGAAATAAATTTTGCAAGTTATTTTCATAATCTTGCAACTAATTACGATAAAATGACCGTAATGAAATAATATTTTCAAGTTATTTTCATATTCTTGCAACTAATTACGATAAAATGACCGCAATGAAATAATTGATATTTGCAAGATATTTTCATATTCTTGCAACTTATTACGATAAAATGACCGTAATGAAATAATTGATATTTGCAAGATATTTTCATATTCTTGCAACTAATTACGATGAAATGATCATAATGAAATAATATTTATAAGTTATTTTCTCACATTCTTGCAACTAATTACGACAAAATGACAGTAATGAAATAATATTTACACGTTGTTTTCATATTCTTGCAACTAATTACGGTAAAACGACTGTAGTAAAATAATTGATATTCGCAAGTTATTTTCATATTGCAACTAATTACGATAAAATGACCGTAGGGAAATAATTAATATTTGCAAGTTATTTTCATACTTGTGCAACTAATTAGCATTAAATGACCGTAATGAAATAATATTTGCAAGTTATTTTCCTATCCTTGCAACTAATCACGATAAAATACCGTAATGAAATATTATTTGCAAGTTATTTTCATAGTCTTGCAACTAATTACGATAAAATGACCGCAATGAAGTAATATTTGCAAGTTATTTCCATATTCTTACAATTAATTACTATGAAATTACTGTAATGAAGTAATATTTGCAAGTTATTTTCATATTCTTGCAACAATGTTCGGTAATTGTAGTTGTATCTCTTACTATTAGTTGCGCAACTGTTACCATTCGTTAATTAAGCACCGGAACCGCTTCAGTAATCAAAGTCCGGCCGAACGCGTAGCAATATCTTAGTCTCGGGCGTCCGGATGCAGCAACATCGCTTATCAGGGAATATTTATGAGAGGTGCGAAGGAATTTCAATTGACCAGATGCTTGTGCTGCTTGGATTAATTGAACTACCTTGCTCATTGAAGGGGAATGATTTAGGGAACAGAATTGCATAGCTGTGTTCTCTTCATTAAAGGTAATTGAAATTTTAAAGGAAATGATTATTATTATTATTATTATTATTATTATTATTATTAAATGCTAAGCTACAACCCTAGTTGGAAAAGCAGGATGCTATAAGCCCAAGGGCTCCAACAGGGAAAAATAGCCCAGTGAGGAAAGGAAACAAGGAAAAATAAAATATTCTAAGAACAGTAAAAACATTGAAATAAATATTTCCTATATAAACTATAAAAACTTTAACAAAACAATAGAAAGAAAAACTAGATAAAACAGTTTGCCCGAGTGTACCCTCAAGCAAGAGAACTCTAACCCAAGATAGTGGAAGACCATGGTACAGAAGCTATGACACTACCCAAAGCTAGAGAACAATGGTTTGATGCTAAGATGATTTGTCTTTCGTTAGGCTATGTAAAGAATCCTGTTTAAATGTGCATGCCAATTTAAGAATGTTATTTTCACTGGTCTTTTATTTTTTTTCTAAATATTTTAATTCTGCGTTGGTTTCTTGATTTCTTTATCATGCCATATCTATTTTTTTTAGTACACATTGATATTCAATGGCAGATATTAAAAGAAATTTTACGTTTCTTTTATTAAAACTGTTTATTTAACAATCTCATGGATAGATTTTAATATACCAATGATAGGTATTTACGTTAATTAAGATTTGGATTATGAAAATATTTTTATTTACCTTTTTCTTCTTAACAGAACTTAAATAACGAATTCTTAGAATCTTACAAATAGGTACTTCACAATTTTCTTCCAAGGATTTCCCAAAATTGTTACAAATAGATTCTTCACAATTTTCTTCCAAGGAGTTCCCAAAATTGTTACAAATAGATTCTTCACAATTTTCTTCCAAGGAGTTCCCAAAATTGTTACAAATAGATTCTTCACAATTTTCTTCCAAGGAGTTCCCAAAATTGTTACAAATAGATTCTTCACAATTTTCTTCCAAGGATTTCCCAAAATTGTTTTTCTCCGTCGAGATATTACTGTCTTGGGTTAAGCAGCGCTAATTAAATCTTAGCAGTTGTGGACAATAAAGCAGTGATTCTGTGAAATTGTATTTCCAGAATCCCATTTATTGTGGTTTCCAAAAATATCTTATAACTCCAGTCTATTATGTTAGTCTTTGCGGTTGATGGTGTTAAATTTGGTTTTTAAATTTTCTATGTTAATTAACACTAGGATTATTATATGAATACTATCTCAGATTAAACCGACGTAATAGAGCTTTTCATCATAGAGTTTCGTTAATTTCCATGGCAACCTCTAATTTTGTACAAGAATATAGAGCCTATTGTATTCGAAGTTTTATTATTATTATTATTATTATTATTATTATTATTATTATCATTATTATTAGTATTATTATTATTTTTTTTATTATTATTATTACTACTACTACTACTACTACTACTACTACTACTACTACTACTACTACTACTACTACTACTACTACTACTACTACTACCTAAGCTGCAGCCCTAGTTGGAAAAGCTGGATGCTATAAGCCCAAGGACTCCAACAGGAAAAATAGTACAGTGAGGAAAGTATATAAGGAAATTAAACTACAAGAGAAGTAATGAACAACTAAAAAGAATTAAGAAAGTAACAACGTTAAAAAATATCTCTCATATATAAGCTGTAAAACGAGACGTACAGTATATCAGCCTGTTCAACATATAAACATTTGCTGCAAGTTTGAACTTAGTGGGGTTATATGTAGTTGTGTTAGTTATTTTACCTTTATACTTGGGCCAACACACATTTTGAAGGGGATTAATGTTAAAAAACATGATTTATTCATAACAAGCGTTTGTCTTTGCGATACAGATTTTGAAATCTAATTGAGCGCCTGGCTAAAAGTTCAAAGACTACAGTCAGATAGTCTGAACATCAATTCAAGGATAGTTATTTTTCAATAATTATTCTTAAAACTATTAGAAATAATTGATAGTCAGATAGTCTAAACATCAATTCAAGGATAGTTATTTTTCAATAATTATTCTTAAAACTATTAGAAATAATTGATAGTCAGATAGTCTAAACATCAATTCAAGGATAGTTATTTTTCAATAATTATTCTTAAAACTATTAGAAATAATTGGTCAACACTACATAAGACACAATTTGAATATTGTGTGAACAAAGGTCATATAAATGAGTGTATTTAAAGGTCCTTTGTGATAATTAAAAAAACGATGTGATGGGATCTGTCATATTTTAAACTGCTGTTATATCAATATTGGTGTTTTTGTCTTTCGAATGAATAATTTACTCTCTTGATAGTTCCTCTATGCTAATATGCGTATAAAATATAACACCATATTTCATGAAGTGCTTTAAAATTATTGTAAGAATCGTATTCTCTTCGGGTTATAAAATTTTCTCAGTTTTATTGGGCCAGTACACAAAATTATATATATATATATACAGGTATATATATATATATATATATATATATATATATATATATATATATATATATATATAGATCTCTCTCTCTCTCTCTCTCTCTCTCTCTCTCTCTCTCTCTCTCTCTCTCTCTTTCTATATATATATATATATATATATATATTTCAAATAAGCCATATATATTAATACATTAAGGTATGGATTCTCTTAACGACCTTGGGAAAATATATGCATATGTATGTATATATATGTATGTATGTATGTATGTATGTATATTTATAAACCAAATATTTACCAAACCTGTTTCAAACTTAACAGCCAAAGGGAATTTGGGCTTTAGTCACATCTGACATTTCCTTGATGCATGTAATGACCGCCATTGAAGATGTCTCATGGTAATGTCAATAGTGCAACATGACATATCCACAGACATTAAAGGATTTGCCTGTTCTCTCTAATTAGAGGACAGGGATGTTAGGGTATGACGTTATTTTCTGATATTGTAAACAAATTAAATCTGTAATGGAGTAATGGTTGAAGCATACATTTTATTTTCTTCATAGAAGTTATATGAATATATAATGCGGTCTGTTTGCAATTTAATCTGTTAGATTACAATTCTGGCAGTCATATCATACTTCTTGCTTTCTTTCTTTATTTATTTATTTCATGTAAGATGGATGTTCCATCTTGGGCAATGAATGAATTATGCACTCACACCCCCCACATACATACATTAGGATAGTAGGTTGGCCAGGGCACCAGCCACCCGTTGAGATACTACCGCTAGAGTTATTGGGTCCTTTGACTGGCCAGACAGTACTACATTGGATCCTTCTCTCTGGTTACGGTTCACTTTACCTTTGCCTAAACATACACCGAATAGTCTGGCATATTCTTTACAGATTCTCCTCTGACCTCATACACTTACAACAGTGAGATTGCCAAACAATTCTTCTTCAACCAACTGCTGCACTGTAATTGTTCAGTGGCTACTTTCCTGTTGGTAAGGGTAGAAGAGACTCTTTAGCTATGGTAAGCAGCTCTTCTAGGAGAAGGACACTCCAAAATCAAACCATTGTTCTCTAGTCTTGGGTAGTGCCATAGCCTCTGTACCATGGTCTTCCACTATCTTGGGTTAGAGTTCTCTTGCTTGAGGGTACACTCGGGCACACTATTCTATCTAATTTCTCTTCCTCTTGTTTTGTTAAAGTTTTTATAATTTACATAAGAGATATTTATTTTATTATTCTTAAAATATTTTTTTTCCTTGTTTCCTTTCCTCACTGGGCTATTTTCCCTGTTGGAGCCCCTGAGCTTATAGCATTCTGCTTTTCCAACTAGGGTTGTAGCTTAGCAATTAATAATAATAATAATAATAATAATATATCCACACATTTATATGAATAATTGAAAGGTTTAGATAAGTGGTAAAAAATTTATTGAAAGGTAATAAGTGGATCATAGGGTAGTGAGATGGTTTGGACATATGGAAAAAATGGAAGATGATGGGTTTAAAGGTTGTTTATGAATGGCAGAGGCGTGGGACAGGACAGTGCCCTAGAAGCTGACCATATATACATATGATAAGCGTCCCAGTCCCCTTATCCATCAGGCTAGGACCAGGGAGAGCCAGACAATGACTGCTGAAGACTCAGCAGGTAGACCTTTAGGCTCCCCCAAACCTCCCATCCCTCGCCCATAAGGATGGTGAGATTGCACACCATTAGAAACTATCGCACTTGAGCGGGTCTCGAACTCCCGTCCAGCAGGATGCCAAGCAGAGCCGTTTCCAATATTGTACAATGTTTAATTCCAAAGGAACAAGATTAAGAAGACTTGATAGGGATTGAATAAATGGAGTGAAAAATATATTGGAAAGAATGGGCCTTTGGTCAAGGAAACGAGAGCAAGCGAGTAAGATGAGGTATAATTGTATTAGGAGGTAATGATTTGGAAATTTTCTGCACGGTTTTATCCCTAAATCAGGAGTTGGAGTGTGAATGTTGGAGTGATTTTGGTCTTGGCTCTTATCAGGAACCACCCTTTGTTTGGATAAACAGCTTAATAATAAAGAAGTATATATACTTTTACGTATGGATGATAACATTTCAGAAATGTGTACTGAATCCATTAATATTCCAATACAGGGAAAAAATCAATTATTCAAAATTTTCTTGGTGTTGGATTTGTAGAACAATAGAGAGAGAGAGAGAGAGAGAGAGAGAGAGAGAGAGAGAGAGAGAGAGAGAGAGAGAGAGAGAGAGAGAGAGAGAGAGAGAGATAAAAACATTTCCTGCTATTCTCGTCTCTTTGTTTCACCATGAATTATGGATTCGCCACCTCTGACAACAACATTATTTTCCAAGTTGAATTTTTTGTCTCCTGTCACTATAATTATTTTTTTTCCACTTCAATACAAAAACGAATGTAAACAAGAATGAGTTTCAAATCTAATATTAATTTCTCTCTCTCTCTCTCTCTCTCTCTCTCTCTCTCTCTCTCTCTCTCTCTCTCGTTCTGCGAATTTCCCCATCCGCATAATTCAATATTTACAATACAAAGATGACAACACAAATGCAGTATTTCATAACTTGTTTTCAACCTTCCGCTTTATTGCAATATTGATTCGTAGAACTGCTAAAAAATTGATAAATCCTATTATTGATTAAAACGAGGTTTTGTTAATTCACATAACTGATGAAAATTGATAAATAAATTCTATTTTATTGATTAAAACCAAGTTGTGTCAATTCATATGACTGATGAAAATTGATAAATAAATTCTATTTTATTGATTAAAACCAGGTTGTGTTAATTCATATGACTTAAAAATGATGGATAAATCCTATTTTATTGATTGAAACGATAATCTGTCAATTCATATGACATGAAAATTGACAAATAAATCCTATTTTATTGGTTAAAACGAGGTTTTGTCAATGAATATGACTAATGAAAATTTATGAATAAATACAATTTTATTGATTAAAACGAGGTTTTGTTAATTCGTGACAAAAATTGATAAATAAATCCTATTTTATTGATTAAAATCAGGTTTTGTTAATTCATATGACATAGAAATTAATAAATAAATCTCATTTTATTGATTAAAACGAGGTTTTGTTAATTCATATGACAAAAGTTGATAAATAAATCCTATTATTGATTAAAATCAGGTTTTGTTAATTCATATGACAAAAATTAATAAATAAATCCCATTTTATTGATTAAAACGAGGTTTTGTTAATTCATATTACATAAAAATTGATAAATCTATCCTATTTTATTGATTAAAATGAGGTTCTGTCAATTCACATAACTGATTAAAATTTATAAATAAATCATATTTTATTGATCAAAACGAAATTCTGTCTATAAATTATGACTGATAAAAATTGATAAATGAATTTTTTTTAATTGGTTAAAGCAAGGTTCTGTCAATTCATCTGACTAATGAAAATTGATAAATAGATCCTATTTTATTGATTAGAACGAGTTTCTCTCAATTTATATGACTGATAAAAATTGATGGATATTTCTCATTTTATTTATCCAAACGAGGTTCTGTCAGTTCATATGACTAATAAAAATTGAAAATTGATAAATAGATCCTATTTTCTTGATTAAATTGAGATTCTCTCAGTTTATTTGACTGATAAAAATTGATAAATAGATCTTACTTTATTTATTAAAACGAGGTTCTGTCATTTGATATAACAAATGAAAATTAATAAATAGATCTTATTTTATTGAATAAATCGAGGTTCTCTCCGTTTATATGA